>NC_134274.1:81846509-82201383 GCF_031893055.1 Leptodactylus fuscus | reverse complement strand
TATAATACACACAGTGATGTCACAGTACAGGATAATACACACAGTGATGTCACAGTACAGGATAATACACACAGTGATGTCACAGTACAGATAATACACACAGTGATGTCACAGTACAGGGATAATACACACAGTGATGTCACAGTACAGGGTAACACACATAGTGATGTCACAGTACAGGGAAAATACACAGAGTGATGTCACAGTACAGGGATAATACACACAGTGATGTCACAGTACAGGGATAATACACACAGTGATGTCACAGTACAGGGATATACACACAGTGATGTCACAGTACAGATATAATACACACAGTGATGTCACAGTACAGAGATAATACACACAGTGATGTCACAGTACAGGGATAATACACACAGTGATGTCACAGTACAGGGATAATACACACAGTGATGTCACAGTACAGGGATAATACACACAGTGATGTCACAGTACAGAGATAATACACACAGTGATGTCACAGTACAGGGATAATACACACAGTGATGTCACAGTACAGGATAATACACACATGATGTCACAGTACAGGATAATACACACAGTGATGTCACAGTACAGGGATAATACACACAGTGATGTCACAGTACAGGGATAATACACACAGTGATGTCACAGTACAGGGATAATACACACAGTGATGTCACAGTACAGGATAATACACACAGTGATGTCACAGTACAGGATAATACACACAGTGATGTCACAGTACAGGGATAATACACACAGTGATGTCACAGTACAGGGATAATACACACAGTGATGTCACAGAACAGGATAATACACACAGTGATGTCACAGTACAGGATAATACACACAGTGATGTCACAGAACAGGATAATACACACAGTGATGTCACAGTACAGGATAATACACACAGTGATGTCACAGTACAGAGATAATACACACAGTGATGTCACAGTACAGGATAATACACACAGTGATGTCACAGTACAGATAATACACACAGTGATGTCACAGTACAGGGATAATACACACAGTGATGTCACAGTACAGAGATAATACACACAGTGATGTCACAGTACAGGATAATACACACAGTGATGTCACAGTACAGGATAATACACACAGTGATGTCACAGTACAGGGATAATACACACAGTGTTGTCACAGAACAGGATAATACACTCAGTGATGTCACAATACAGGATAATACACACAGTGATGTCACAGTACAGGGTAATGCACATAGTGATGTCACAGTACAGGGATAATACACAGAGTGATGTCACAGTACAGGGATAATACACACAGTGATGTCACAGTACAGAGATAATACACACAGTGATGTCACAGTACAGAGATAATACACACAGTGATGTCACAGTACAGGATAATACACACAGTGATGTCACAGTACAGGATAATACACACAGTGATGTCACAGTACAGGATAATACACACAGTGATGTCACAGTACAGGGATAATACACATAGTGATGTCACAGTACAGAGATAATACACACAGTGATGTCACAGTACAGGATAATACACACAGTGATGTCACAGAACAGGATAATACACACAGTGATGTCACAATACAGGATAATACACACAGTGATGTCACAGTACAGGGTAATACACATAGTGATGTCACAGTACAGGGATAATACACAGAGTGATGTCACAGTACAGGGATAATACACACAGTGATGTCACAGTACAGAGATAATACACACAGTGATGTCACAGTACAGAGATAATACACACAGTGATGTCACAGTACAGGATAATACACACAGTGATGTCACAGTACAGGATAATACACACAGTGATGTCACAGTACAGGGATAATACACATAGTGATGTCACAGTACAGGGATAATACACACAGTGATGTCACAGAACAGGATAATACACACAGTGATGTCACAGTACAGGATAATACACACAGTGATGTCACAGTACAGAGATAATACACACAGTGATGTCACAGTACAGAGATAATACACACAGTGATGTCACAGTACAGAGATAATACACACAGTGATGTCACAGTACAGGGATAATACACACAGTGTTGTCACAGTACAGGATAATACACACAGTGATGTCACAGTACAGGGATAATACACACAGTGATGTCACAGTACAGAGATAATACACACAGTGATGTCACAGTACAGGATAATACACACAGTGATGTCACAGTACAGGGATAATACACACAGTGATGTCACAGTACAGAGATAATACACACAGTGATGTCACAGTACAGGATAATACACACAGTGATGTCACAGTACAGGATAATACACACAGTGATGTCACAGTACAGGATAATACACACAGTGATGTCACAGTACAGGATAATACACACAGTGATGTCACAGTACAGGATAATACACACAGTGATGTCACAGAACAGGATAATACACACAGTGATGTCACAGTACAGATAATACACACAGTGATGTCACAGTACAGGGATAATACACACAGTGATGTCACAGTACAGAGATAATACACACAGTAATGTCACAGTACAGAGATAATCTACACAGTGATGTCACAGTACAGGGATAATACACAGTGATGTCACAGTACAGGGATAATACACACAGTGATGTCACAGTACAGGATAATACACACAGTGATGTCACAGTACAGGATAATACACACAGTGATGTCACAATTCAGGGATAATACACATAGTGATGTCACAGTACAGGGATAATACACACAGTGATGTCACAGAACAGGGTAATACACACAGTGATGTCACAGTACAGGATAATACACACAGTGATGTCACAGTACAGGGTAATACACATAGTGATGTCACAGTACAGGGATAATACACAGAGTGATGTCACAGTACAGGGATAATACACACAGTGATGTCACAGTACAGGATAATACACACAGTGATGTCACAGTACAGATAATACACACAGTGATGTCACAGTACAGGGATAATACACACAGTGATGTCACAGTACAGAGATAATACACACAGTGATGTCACAGTACAGAGATAATACACACAGTGATGTCACAGTACAGGGATAATACACAGTGATGTCACAGTACAGGGATAATACACACAGTGATGTCACAGTACAGGATAATACACACAGTGATAACACAGTACAGGGATAATACACACAGTGATGTCACAGTACAGAGATAATACACACAGTGATGTCACAGTACAGAGATAATACACACAGTGATGTCACAGTACAGGGATAATACACACAGTGATGTCACAGTACATAGATAATACACACAGTGATGTCACAGTACAGGGATAATACACACAGTGATGTCACAGTACAGGATAATACACACAGTGATGTCACAGTACAGGGATAATACACACATTGATGTCACAGTACAGGATAATACACACATTGATGTCACAGTACAGGGATAATACACACAGTGATAACACAGTACAGGGATAATACACACAGTGATGTCACAGTACAGGATAATACACACAGTGATGTCACAGTACAGGATAATACACACAGTGATGTCACAGTACAGGGATAATACACACATTGATGTCACAGTACAGGGATAATACACACAGTGATAACACAGTACAGGGATAATACACACAGTGATGTCACAGTACAGAGATAATACACACAGTGATGTCACAGTACAGAGATAATACACACAGTGATGTCACAGTACAGGGATAATACACACAGTGATGTCACAGTACATAGATAATACACACAGTGATGTCACAGTACAGGGATAATACACACAGTGATGTCACAGTACAGGATAATACACACAGTGATGTCACAGTACTGGATAATACACACAGTGATAACACAGTACAGGGATAATACACACAGTGATGTCACAGTACAGAGATAATACACACAGTAATGTCACAGTACAGAGATAATACACACAGTGATGTCACAGTACAGAGATAATACACACAGTGATGTCACAGTACAGGATAATACACACAGTGATGTCACAGTACAGAGATAATACACACAGTGATGTCACAGTACAGAGATAATACACACAGTGATGTCACAGTACAGGATAATACACACAGTGATGTCACAGTACAGGATATTACACACAGTGATGTCACAGTACAAGATAATACACACAGTGATGTCACAGTACAGGATAATACACACAGTGATGACACAGTACAGGGATAATACACACAGTGATGTCACAGTACAGAGATAATACACACAGTGATGTCACAGTACAGAGATAATACACACAGTGATGTCACAGTACAGGGATAATACACACAGTGATGTCACAGTACAGGGATAATACACACAGTGATGTCACAGTACAGAGATAATACACACAGTGATGTCACAGTACAGGGATAATACACACAGTGATGTCACAGTACAGGATAATACACACAGTGATGTCACAGTACAGGGATAATACACACAGTGATGTCACAGTACAGGATAATACACACAGTGATGTCACAGTACAGAGATAATACACACAGTGATGTCACAGTACAGAGATAATACACACAGTGATGTCACAGTACAGAGATAATACACAGTGATGTCACAGTACAGAGATAATACACACGGTGATGTCACAGTACAGGGATAATACACACAGTGATGTCACAGTACAGAGATAATACACACAGTGATGTCACAGTACAGGGATAATACACACAGTGATGTCACAGTACAAGGATAATACACACAGTGATGTCACAGTACAGAGATAATACACACAGTGATGTCACAGTACAGAGATAATACACACAGTGATGTTACAGTATAGGATAATACACACAGTGATGTCACAGTACAGGTATAAATTATCCCTGTACTGTGACATCACTGTGTGTATTATACCGTATAATACACACAGTGATGTCACAGTACAGGGATAATACACACAGTGATGTCACAGTACAGAGATAATACACACAGTGATGTCACAGTACAGGGATAATACACACAGTGATGTCACAGTACAGGATAATACACACAGTGATGTCACAGTACAGGATAATACACACAGTGATGTCACAGTACAGGGATAATACACACAGTGATGTCACAGTACAGAGATAATACACACAGTGATGTCACAGTACAGGGATAATACACACATTGATGTCACAGTACAGGGATAATACACACAGTGATGTCACGGTACAGGGATAATACACACAGTGATGTCACAGTACAGAGATAATACACACAGTGATGTCACAGTACAGAGATAATACACACAGTGATGTCACAGTACAGGATAATACACACAGTGATGTCACAGTACAGGGATAATACACACAGTGATGTCACAGTACAGGGATAATACACACATTGATGTCACAGTACAGGGATAATACACACAGTGATGTCACAGTACAGGGATAATACACACAGTGATGTCACAGTACAGGGATAATACACACAGTGATGTCACAGTACAGAGATAATACACACAGTGATGTCACAGTACAGAGATAATACACACAGTGATGTCACAGTACAGGATAATACACACAGTGATGTCACAGTACAGAGATAATACACAGTGATGTCACAGTACAGAGATAATACACACGGTGATGTCACAGTACAGGGATAATACACACAGTGATGTCACAGTACAGAGATAATACACACAGTGATGTCACAGTACAGGGATAATACACACAGTGATGTCACAGTACAAGGATAATACACACAGTGATGTCACAGTACAGAGATAATACACACAGTGATGTCACAGTACAGAGATAATACACACAGTGATGTCACAGTACAGAGATAATACACACAGTGATGTCACAGTACAGGATAATACACACAGTGATGTCACAGTATAGGATAATACACACAGTGATGTCACAGTACAGGTATAAATTATCCCTGTACTGTGACATCACTGTGTGTATTATACCGTATAATACACAAAGTGATGTCACAGTACAGGATAATACACACAGTGATGTCACAGTACAGGGATAATACACACAGTGATGTCACAGAACAGGATAATACACACAGTGATGTCACAGTACAGGATAATACACACAGTGATGTCACAGTACAGGGATAATACACACAGTGATGTCACAGTACAGAGATAATACACACAGCGATGTCACAGTACAGAGATAATACACACAGTGATGTCACAGTACAGAGATAATACACAGTGATGTCACAGTACAGGATAATACACACAGTGATGTCACAGTACAGGGATAATACACACAGTGATGTCACAGTACAGGGATAATACACACATTGATGTCACAGTACAGGATAATACACACAGTGATGTCACAGTACAGGGATAATACACACAGTGATGTCACAGTACAGGGATAATACACACAGTGATGTCACAGTACAGAGATAATACACACAGTGATGTCACAGTACAGAGATAATACACACAGTGATGTCACAGTACAGGGATACTACACACAGTGATGTCACAGTACAGGGATGATACACACAGTGATGTCACCGTACAGGATAATACACACAGTGATGTCACAGTACAGAGACTCCGGACCAAAAAACGGCATCTAGTCGGGCACTCCGCTCCGGATTAAGCCTAAATGAATGGGCCTTTTCGGGAGGGGGTGTCTTCAGGTGGACGCCTAAATAAAGGGCTTGACTTCATTTTTCCGCTAGCGGGAACAAACCGCTCACGGAAAAAAGAAATGACCTGCACCCATTGATTTCAATGGGAGCGTTTTTTTGGTCAGGATTTTGACGCAGATTCTGTGCCAAAATTCTGACCAAAAAAACCCGTCTGAACTCTTCCTCCTAACAGAGGTTATCAGTCTGTGTTTGGCCTTATTGACTCGCCGATTAAAAATGACCACACAGCTCTTCTAAATCTCATGAAAGTCTATGGCTGTGCGCTCACACAAATACAAATGTTGTGCCAATGTTGTAAGGCTTCGTTCACATCTGCATCGGAGTTACATATTCTGCTGAAAAAACTGCACAGAGGACTTTTCTATCCACCTGTTTCAGTATAAAACTGCCAGACCCCTTTATAGTCTATTTTAGTGGGTGGGCTCTCTGTCGTTCGGGTCCCATGGCGGATATAGATATACAATGTAGAGAACAGCGTAAGTGTGAACCTAGCACGGACTTACCACGGGGCATGTTCTGGCGAAAGTCCTCACCACAAGTGATAAGCGAGTAGTATTTGATCGAATACCTCGCTGGCATAGGTATGCGTGTAATAGGCCGAACGCCAAGGGGTTAAACGCATCAAATATTCGAAGCAGCAGCAACCTCCAGAGTCGGCCTATTAATTTGAGCCTACTCTGGAGGGGGAAGCCGCGACTGTCGGAAACCACAACAGTCGTGGCAAGCGGGTTTTGACCTGAGAGTGACGCGGCTCCCCAAAATCCGCCCTTTCACCCCCTGTGTGAATTAGCCCTTAGGCTGACGATTGGCCTCTGTGGTGATGTGCGGTAAGAACATGCCCCAGGGCGCTGTAGGACCAGAACATCGGAGCGCCAGGGACAAGTGACGCTAGGTTTACACTAGCGCCCGGAGTCCGTTCTGCATGCAGAAGACGGAAAGCTGTCAGACCGGGTCCAGCCGTGAGCGCTTTATGCTCTCCACCGCAAAACTGTTTTTTTTTTAAACTGGACACAGTACTGCATGTCCAACTCTGTGTCCGATTTAAAAAAAAAAAACGGTTTCGCGGCGGAGAGCATAAAACGCTCACTGGCGCTCATGACTGGACATCTTTCAAACCCATTCAAATGAGAGAGTCCTGCAGGTTTCCGTCTCCTACCTCTGTTTTGTGCAGGAAACGGAAACCTGCAGAACGGAGACCGGGCGCAAATGTGAATGAGCCCCAAGTATGGTTATTTTTTTGATACCTTGCCCAAACTCCAGGGACAAATGATATTTCCTAGACCACCCCTATAAAGCTATGGCTAGACGGGAACTTTGGCTATGACTCCCATTGTGTAACCAAATTTCCCCAAGTTGCCCTGTGACTCCTTCAATGACCCCTAGGGTCCTATGAGAGCGACTTCTAGTCACGTAAAGATTTAGCCGTGTTTGATCCTCTTCCGACAAGATGTCAGGCTCACGTTACCGCAGGGTCCGCCATGCCACTCCATTCACTAATAGTTTAGTGAATTATAGGAGCCATGCAGGGATTGGTGGTCACATGACAGCAGTAGTCGCAGACAGTCGGAGCGTAGCCTTAGCCTAAAACAAAACAATGGTGGTTTTGTTGTTTTTCCCCTCTACAGAAAGGGTTAATCAGTGGCGTAACTTACACGGAGGCAGCAGAGGCAGCTGCCACAGGGCCCGGGACATCAGGGGCCCGGTGACAGCTGCTACCATTATACTCGGGGGTCTTTTCGGACCCCCGAGTATAATGATCGGGGCCCCCTGTTGGTGGAATACTTTCCACCAACAGGGGGCCCTGAAGCTGCAGCAACGGCTGAGACACAGGAGCTGCAGGTCTGGCTCCTCTCAGCGATCCCAGGACGCTTCCCCTCTCTCCCCCCTCCCTTTCTCTGCCTGTCCTCTGCCCACCAATGAGAGGGCTGAGGAGAGCCCAGGAGGCGGGGCTTATCCCTGCCGAGCTCCTGCCGTCCTGCAAGAGAAGAAGAGGAAGAAGCTGCTGAAACTGAAACTGAAGATACACAGGTATATACTGGGGTTACCATACTTATTAATATCAGGCATTTGGGGTGATTACTTTTGTTTTAGTAACTCCATGTGCCTCATATTAATAGCAGTTAACCCCATCATGTCCCTCACATTAACCCCTGTGTGCCTCACCATAAGAGTTACTGATATGTGAGACATATGGGGGTAATGATAATGAAGATACTTTATTATTACCTCCATGTCTCTCACATATCAGTAACTCTTATGGTGAGGTACACATGGGTTAATGTGAGGGACATGATGGGGTTAACTTCTATTAATATGAGGCACATGGAGTTACTAAATTGTAATGCACATGACCAGATTTTTTATCCATAATTGTCCTGGTATAGCGGTCAGCAGGTGATGTGACAGTATTTAGTCCTGTAGGGGCCACTATGGGACATAATACTATGTGCAGGGGCCACTATTAGGTATAATACTGTGTGCAGGGGCCTCTGAGGGACATAATCCTGTGTGCAGGGGCCACTATAGGGCATAATACTGTGTGCAGGGGCCACTATGGGGCATAATACTGTGTGCAGGGGCCACTATGGGGGATAATACTGTGTGCAGGGGCCACTATGGGGCATAATACTGTGTGCAGGGGCCACTATGGGGGATAATACTGTGTGCAGTGGCCACTATTGGGTATAATACTGTGTGCAGTGGCCACTATTGGGTATAATACTGTGTGCAGTGGCCACTATTGGGGATAATACTGTGTGCAGGGGCCACTATGGGGCATAATACTGTGTGCAGGGGACACTATTGGTCATAATAGAGCGCGCAGGAATGCGTAGGAGGGACTCGGTCGAGATCTTCGGTGTCGGGGGGGGGGGCATGTCAAAAGTTCGCCACGGGGCCCCGCCATTCCTAGTTACGCCACTGGGGTTAATGGAAGTTTAATAAGCACACAAATGAGGAAAAATAACACGTGCTAAAAGGGTTAAACACCGCAGACCATATACTTATTTGTCCAGGGCTGCATACCCTATGCTTATAGTGGACAGCCCCTTTAAGTATAAGAGCCACTATCACGTGAGCTAGCCACTTTTTTTGTCCCGTCTGTGCGCTACACTTAGTCTCCGCCCACATCCCCGCCCGGTGACACGCCCCCTTATGCAGAAAAAACGAAGGCACGTTGGAGGGAGAGGGCGTGGCCCGTTTCTGATGACGTTTGATAAGGGGCGTGTCCGCTTTAGCTTTCGCTTTACATGTAATTCTATGGACGTCGGAGATCCGCAGACCACGTGAGTGTTTGATATTAACCCCTGCTGTAGCTTCCATCATGCCTAGGGGAGGTTAATGCGGTTTAGTGATAGTGACGTAGGTGAGGGGGGGCTGCTGTACCCTGGGGAGGTTATTGGAGATGGAGGAGGGTTGTGGGGTGTAAAATAAAGCTGCACTTCCACATGACATCGCTAGAGGACGTCAGTGTATTGGCGCGGGTGCTCGTACATTAGACTGCTATGTCACGTGCTCCTAGGGATTGATTCACACACTGCAGATTTTGCCCAGTGCATTGCAAGCAGTGAACTTTGCAGTAAATCTTCGGAGTCTCTCCACCATGAGGCCTGTGAGGCAGCTGCTAGGTCACACTAGTGTGCGGGTCATCACAGGGACCCCAAAAGATGCAGAACCTGTCCGCTGAGAAGGCAATTACCCGCAGACCCCATAAACCATAATAGGGTCCACCACGTTTCCACTGACGTCCTCCTTGCAGAACTTTTCTCTCAGCTGATTTTAGGCTCTGTTTACATCAGCGTTCGGGGTGTCCATTTAGGCCTCATTCACACATTGCAGATTTGGTCAATATTTTGCATCAGTATTTGTAAGGTAAGACCCGGATTGAGCGTCTCCCTCCTTGACTTTGATTTGTCGTGTAATGCGAGACCAAAATACTAAATTAAAGGGATCCCATCATTTAAACTTAATTTTTTCTGCTTATCATGTAGGAATAGCCTTAAGAAAGGCTATTCGTCTCCTACCTTTAGCTGTCTTCTCCGCGCCACCTTTCCGTAGAAATCCCGGTTTTCCTCGGTATGGAAATGAGTTCTCTTGCAGCACTGGGGGCGGGCCCCAGCGCTCAAGCAGTAGTGGGGGCGTCCCCAATACTGCGAGAGAAATCTCCAGCGCCGCCTCCATCTTTTTCAGGAACGCGTCTTCTTCCGGTGGTAACTTCAAACAAACTTTTAGGCCTAGGACAAAGCCAACTGAGCATGTTTGCCAGCGCCAAGAAAATGGCCGCTTACACAGTATTGTAAGCGGCCAAATTCTTGTGGCCAGCAGGCATGCACAGTCAGCTTTGCCTTAGGCCTAGAAGTTTGAAGCCACCACCAGAAGAAGACGCGTTCCTGAAGAAGATGGAGGCGGCGCTGGAGATTTCTCTCGCAGCATTGGGGACGCCCCCAGTGCTGCAAGAGAACTCATTTGCATATCGTCAAAAACCGGGATTTCTACGGAACGGCGAGAAGACATCTAAAGGTAGGAGACGAATAGTCTTTCTTAGGGCTAGTTCACACGGGGGCTATGAGGTGGATTTTGACAGCGGATTTCTACTCAAAATCCGCCTCCATACAATGGTGGTCTATGGAGACCGCTAGCTTTCGTTTTTTCTGCTAGCAGTAAAAAGAAGCGGCATGACCTTTCTTCAGGTAGATTCCGCCTGAGGAAAGCAATAGCAATGAATGGGAGGCGAAAAACGTGTTGCGACCGAAAACGCGAAGCATTTTTTTTACAGTCAATTCACTTTATGGGAGGGGAAAACCGCCTGGCGTTTTCTGAAGCAGTTTTTACCAAAAACACTCCAAAAAACTTCCTCTAATTAGGAAGCCGTTTTTTGGGGGGACCAAAATAAGCCAGGTGGTTTTCACGTGTGAACTAGCCCTTAAGGCTATTCCTATGTGTTAGGGAGAAAAAAAAAATCCATTTTAATGGTAGAATCCCTTTACAATACAAGGGACACTTTAGCTGCACAGTGAATGCCGTAAAACAAAGCCTGTCAGACACAAGTCACAGCAACAAAGTTTTTCTCCAATTCCACCCAACTCTGAATTCATTTCCAGCTTCTCAGTACATCAAATAGTCCATTAGGAAATACAATGCCTTAGTCTTAGGGTAACAACATATGACCGGGTTTCATCTGTGAAACATTGTCCACGTGTCAGCCAAATTTACCGACTTGAACGTCATGCTGGGAGCGGGACTTGTAGCAATATAGTTACCTATGATGCCAGGAGTCCTTGTCTCCCAGTGACATACTGGGACAGGGGACATCAAGATGAGCGTAAGATAAAATAGTCTTGATGAATCTCCTCCAATTAACTTTGTCTAAAATAAATTGCTTTGTTTTTGAGGCCATTGTTCTTTATTTTTCAGCTCCTCCTGTAAATATGACAACAGTCTCCAAGACCTATAACACGAGGCAGAAAAGAAAATCGGTTGAACCAGTTCGGAAATCTCGAGTGGACTGGAAACGTACCAAGAGAGACGACCTCTCCCACTTCGTGGACTCTGACGAGTCCATTACCTCAGAGGAGGAAGAACTGGAGGAGACTGATGAAGGCAGTGACAACAGTGACTGCTCCGAGGAGTCAGAAGACCAAAAAGATGAAGACTCGCTTCCTGAAGAAGATGGAGAAGGCCGCATCAGAAGACCCAGACTCAAGAGCAAGTCTGCCATGATAGACAGTGAGAGCAGCTCGGACAGTGATGGACCTGGTCAAAAAGTAATCGTCAAGCGAAGCTGTGTGATTAAGGAAGATGACAGCGATGAAGCGGCCGTGGATGAGGAGACCAAGGTCCACATCAAGAAAAAAAAGAGGTTGGAAGCGCTCAAACAGCTTGCTAAGAGACAGAGGTCCCGAAAACGGACCGTCAGCCATGAGTCCGCTGAGGTAACGTGATGTCTTCCGTTTGTTACCTTGGTCCCATGATCTCTTCTTTGATGTTAGATGTCCTTGGTGCCTATTTTGACTAGACTCAAGGAGCAGTATTTTTTCTTTAATCTTATGAGTTCAACCAAGGTCTAAGCACTGTCCAATGTACTGATGCCCTATTGAGACAACCTTCGTGTCTACATTCAGGTTCTTCCTATAGGGTCCTACATCACTTTGTTCGACACCGAAATCGGTCACTTGCACCATTCATTCTTGGGATGGCGCATACACACTGAGGTCATTGCCTAAAGTAGAGAGAGTACTGTCTACGCCTGAGATATCAAGGACGTAGGACAATGCTTGAGATGTCAGACAGAACCAACGACGAGACTTAGGCTGTCCTCAGTAAACCTTACCATTTTCTTCATTATTATACCGCTATATTTCCATGTCTGTTTATATTCCCAGCGCTGCGCTTGGTTTAATGGAGAGACATTTGTCCCGTTTCTGTACATCCTATTACGTAATTCTAAGGCTCCTCTGTTCGAGATCTTCAATTCTTGGCCAGAGTAGAGAGCGGTTGCCAAGAGTGTCTCTTGTTCTGGAGGACCTGACCTGTCCTGCATTATACAGATAACACAATGATTTACATGGACACTGTGTAATACTTAACTTCTCCTGTGGAGGCACTGCTGAGAAATTAACACTTTGTTTTTCCAAAGATAACAGGTAATCTCTAAGAGTCTAATTTGAGTGACCTTTCTAACAAGCAGAGAGTGTCCAAAGTGGAGAACCTGCTATATTTTTTTTAGGAAGCTGGCCCTCCTATGTAAGGTGATTTGTTCAGAAAGACGCAAGAGAGATGTCTTGTGAAAAGAATGAAAAATTATATAAAAGGATTGGCTGCTTCCATAAGAATAAATTATGGATATTGGCGCTGGTACCCATCCAATATATTGGTGTTTTTTGTCATGGCGGCCATTTTTTTTTTTTTTTTTTTAATGGTGAGAAAGACTAAGTGCAACTGTACAAGGAAAAAAACTATGGGGGCAACACGGTGGCTCAGTGGTTAGCACTGCAGCCTTGCAGCGCAGGAATCCAGGGGTCAAATCCCGCCAGGAACAACATCTGCAAGCAGTTTGTATGTTCTCCCCGTGTTTGCGTGGATTTCGTCCCATTCTACAAAGACATACTGATAGGAAAAAAAAAAATGTACATTGCGATCCCTAGGTAGTCGCACCCTATAAGTGAGCTCTAATGTCTCATTTGCTATGTGACAGGAGAGTCCACATGATGAATATGAACCCTTGACCCCAGAAACCCAGGAGGAGAGCCAGGACAGTGACAATATGTCCGACTTCATAGTACCGGATGAAGAGAGTAATGATGGAAGCTCCGTTAATCCAACCTCAAATGTCAAGAAGCTCTTCAAGAAACATCACATTTCTCTCTGTAAGTCCCATAGGCTATAATTGAGACGGCTTTTATCATATAGGTTTCTCTGACCTCTGTGGAAGCTTCGTGGTTGCTGCCATGTTTCTATGGAGGTCGTAACTAAAAGGTGGTTTATGTTGATAACAGATGTGTCTGTGTTTTTCCTTACAGCTGCCAGCCATGACTTGTCCTCACATCTTGAGAAAGTCATTAAGGCGTTTCTAATGGACATTGCAGAAGAGAAGTCCTTGAGAAGGTTATATAGTGAGTAAGATGACAACTTCCCGATCGCCCATTGACTTTATATGTCCATATAGTCAGTGGACATAGAGTCGGACATGCAGGACTTTGTGTCCGGTTTACGCTGCGAACAGGCAGAAGACACACACGGGCGGTCACTTTGCAAACCCATTCAAGTGAATGGGATTGAAAACTGACTGTTGGATTTCCATCTCCTGTCCAGTTTCTTGGGGCAGAAGACGGAAACCTGCCAAATTGCACAAACCGGACACCAGGCGCAGATGTGAACCTGCCCTAATACAGTCGTAAAAAAAGAACCTAAAATCTGAGTTGTACAGGTCCCATAGCTTAACTTAGTCTGTGGCCACAGGGAGGGCTATTTGTACACTAAGGCACTGGTCCATATGGGACTGTGCCAGGTTTAGTCGGTCACGGGTTCCTTTTAAAGAAAAACATTGTGCCTGCTTGCATCTACCTTTAGGGGGAGCTTCTGAGCTTTCATATACTGAACTCTAGACTGGCTGGACCAAGACCAAATATCCTAATGTCCCATTCCCCCCTAATAAATAATGACACAGGGCAATGGTTGGGCAGAGGTCGACCACAGCTTTAATAAGAACTTCTAATCAACGTGAGGAGTGGTAAGCCCCCAGTCCGGTTCTCCCGTCCGCCATTACCGCCCTCCAGCTGTGACTTGCAATAACATACCGGGGAGCCAATAAAATAAGAGACCAGCAGCTGAAGTAAATGTCAAATTAACGTGAGACCTATCAGATCATGTATGCTTCCTAAGAACAACATATATACACGTCAAACCCTTTTAAAAGAGGGAGGGTGGGCGTTTGTGCCAAGTTAGCTGGCTGGACCAAGAGTAAGGGCTCGGATTGACCCACTCTGGGAAACCCCTTATACCATCACTACAGAACCCCTTCCCTCTATAACACTTTGGGACAATCATCCTTAACCCCTTCACGACATGAAGTGGAGAGGGGGATGGGATTTTGTTGTCCACAACACTGGCCATCCTCCCTAATTGTCCGATGTCGCACGACCAAAGTTTCCAACCTTCTTTTTCTCTTACTCCCTAGATGGTAAAAGAAAGAAAAGAAGATGTAAAGATCAGCTGAATTCACTAAATTATTTGGACGAACGTATCCTAGCCCCACGTCTGGAGAAACTCATCACCAGCTGCCGATGGACTAATAGATATAAGGTAGGCTACAACCAAGGACTTCTGCACTCTCTTCCCAACAGTATTGGGGACATTACTATTCCCTATTCCAGAACACTGCCATAGATAAGAATGATACTGTCACATCTTTGGCGCACTTCCCTTTTATAGCCAAAGACTAACCACTTCCTTCTTTCTTATCCCCCCATTTTTTGTGAAAGTGAGCAGGTCGGGGATGTCGTGGACCAACAAATTTACTACAGCTCATGGCAGATTTCCATTTTGGCACATGGGAGTGGTCTAAATTAGTAAGGGCCGAAGCCTCCTGATAATTCAGACGGAATTAGTGCCTGTCAGGGAGTTCCTTTAAATAAATTCAATCATTAAAAAGCTATTTTTGTCCCTAACACGTAGGAATAGCCTTAGGAAATATTCTTCTCCTACCTTTAGATGTCTTCTCCGTGACACCGTTAGGTAGAAATCCCGGTTTTCTTCGGTATGCAAATGAGTTATCTCGCAGCACTAGGGGCGGGCTCCAGCGCTCAAACAGCACTGAGGACGTCCCCAATGCTGAGAGAGAAATCTCCAGCGCCGCCTCCATCTTCACCTGGAGCGGCCTCTCTCAGCATCTTCTTTCGGCGCTGGGTTCAAACTTCTATGCATACACAGTCAACTCTACCAACAGGCCTTGGGCAGAGCCGACTGAGTATTCCCACGGCAATTTTCCTGTGCCCGCTTACACAGAAAACTAGTGTAAGCAGGCACAAGAAAATGGCCACGGGCATGCGCAGTTGACTCTGCCTGAGGCTTGACAGCAGAGCCGACTGTGTATGTGTACAAGTTTGAACCCAGCGCCAGAAGAAGATGCTGAGAGAGGCGTTCCAGGCGAAGATAGAGGCGGTGCTGGAGATTTCTTTCACAGCATTGGGGATGCCCCCAGTGCTGTTTCAGCACTGGAGCCCGCCACTAGTGCTGCGAGATAACTCATTTGAATACAGAAGAAAACCCGGATTTCTACCGAACGGCGGCGCAGAGAAGACATCTAAAGGTAGGAGACAAATAGTCTTTTTTAAGGCTATTCCTACTTGTTAGGGACAAAAAAATTGCTTTTTAATGATTGAATCCCTTTAAGACTAGTATAGAGAACACATAGATTTCGGTCCCACCCCCAAAGTCCAAGAAATGACAGGAAGCTGCCTTAATTTGTGTGCATAGACTTTAGTATCCTACCTTCCCTAGGTCTCCTGAAATACAACAAAGCTGTTATCTGACATTATATCCACTGTCCTCCGCTGATTCTGTCCGAGTCTACACAGCAAAGCTGAATGAAAATAAGATAGAATCTGGTTATTGTTACAGGAAAGGATAAACTGCTATCCCAGGCTTCAGATCAAGCACATAGCGGCTGAGCTGACGGCCTGTGAAGCGTGTCACCTGCAGCGCTATTGCAGTTATCTGGTGACCTTATCAGGAAAAGCCTATGATCACAAGACGTTAGAAGCCGACGACTTCCTGCAAGATGATACACAGGTAATATTCTGTTCTGTATGACCTAATAATACAAAGGTGTAAACCTAAAGCACAAAAAAATATGTATGTGCTAGTTACATGGTCCTTGTCCCAGAAGCCCTTAAAGGGATTCTACTATTAAAACCTCTTTTTTTTGTGGATGAGACGTCAGAATAGCCTTTAGAAAGGCTATTCGGCTCTTACCTTTAGACGTGATCTCCACCGCGCCATTCCTTAGAAATACCGGTTTTTACTGGTATGCAAATTAGTTCTCTCACAGCGATGGGGGCAGTCCCCACTGCTGCTCGAGACCACGATCCTGCGACGCCTCTATCTTCGGCTGGATCCTCCCCTTCTCTGTCGTCTTCCTCCTGCGTCACCTCCGACGCCTGCGCAGTTGGCTCTGCCAGTGAGACACCAGCAGAGCCGAGTGCGAATACTGTCCAGCGGCCATTTTTGGGAGGCCGCTCCTGCATTGAACTACAAGAGCAAGAGCAGCCTCCCAAAATTGGCCGCCGGCCGGCATGCGCAGTCGGCTCTACTAGTGTCTCACTGGCAGAGCCAACTGCGCAGGCGTCGGAGGTGACGCAGGAGGAAGACGACAGAGAAGGGGAGGATCCAGCCAAAGATAGAGATGTGTTCATGAGCAGCAGTGGGGACGCCCCCATCGCATTTTCAGCACTAAGGCCCGCCCCCATCGCTGCCAGAGAACTAATTTACAAACCGTATTTCTAAGGAACGGCGCGGCAGAGATCACATCTAAAGGTAAGAGACGAATAGCCTTTCTAAAGACTATTCCGATGTCTTATCCACAAAAAAAGAGGTTTTAATGGTAGAATCCCTTTAAAGGACTTTTCAGGGAACAACACTGTTTTTTTTACAGGCTGGGCCATCAGTATGTGACTGGTCGGGGTCGGACCCCTGTACCCTCATCCACCAGCCTCTGGGCACTGAAGGATACTCCTGTATATGGGGCCCGGGATCAGCTCGTCTCATATTCATGCAATAGGCACAGAACTGCAACTCTCTTTAGTGATGGTGCTGAGGTGACTTCTGGCGCCTGTAGGTCGCTGGGTTGGTTGGTCAGTACAAGGGTAGTCTGAAAAGTTTCCTCCGCTGAAAATGCGATGGGAGCGTCCCCACTGCTGCTCAAGAACACAATCCTGCGACGCCTCTATCTTCGGCTGGATCCTCCCCTTCTCTGTCGTCTTCCTCCTGCGTCACCTCCGACACCTGCGCAGTTGGCTCTGCCAGTGAGACACTAGTAGAGCCGACTGCGCAGAGGTCGCTCTTGCTCTTGTAGTTCAATGCAGGAGAGGCCTCCCAAAAATGGCTGCCGGCTGGCATTCGCACTCGTCTCTGCTGGTGTCTCACTGGCAGAGCCAACTGCGCAAGCATCGGAGGTGATGCAGGAGGAAGACGACAGGGAAAGGGAGGATCCAGCCGAAGATAGAGGCGTTGCAGGATCATGTTCTCAAGCAGCAGTGGGGATGCCCCCATCGGATTTTCAGCACTGGGGCCCGCCCCCATCGCTGTGAGAGAACTAATTTGCATACTGGTAAAAAAAAACGTTATTTCTAAGGAACAGCGCGCCGAAAATCACATCTAAAGGTAAGAGACGAATAGCCTTTCTAAAGACTATTCCGACGTCTTATCCACAAAAAAAGGTTCTAATGGTAGAATCCCTTTAAATATTTGTTGACCTAGTGACTGTGTGGTCAGGGGCCTTCATACTGTCCTACTTGAAGGGTCATCCTTGGTACTTACCTGAACCTGGCCAATAATAGGCCCTGACCACAGGCTAATTTCTAACATCTTCTTATTGCTCAGGTTTTATTTTTAAGATATTACCCTGTGAAAAGTAAGTTCGGAATTGTGAGCCCCAGGACGAGACCGACGAGATATTGTGGTTTGGAATACGTGGCACTAAATAAGTAAATAAAATAATACTTCACTGTAGTAGACACATCCTTAGGGTATGTTCACATGGTGGAAAATGTGCCTTTACCTTTCCTCGTGGCCAGATATGTGTACCACAGGATGACCAACTCTTCAAAACAACATAACATATGCATAGCTTATGTGTCTATGTGCTGCCACCCAGTGGTTGTGGTGTGCATTACAGCCTGTCTAGAGTTTAGTTAGCATGTTGTAACATGATATTGGATTGTAAAAACTGGAGTCCTTGTAGGTAAGGTAATTTCCCCCCCCCCCCCCCAGTAAATAAAGACCCCCCCTATATTCGCCGGGAATAGACATTTCAGTTCCTGTTACTTGACACATGGAAGTATAATGTGATTGTTCTTTCTCCCTTTAGAAACTAGTGATTGGTAAGACCTGTGCCAATCGCACCGAGGCCTATCACCTGCTCCGACATTACAAGTATTTCCTCTACCAGCGCTGTATTCCCTTTATTGAAGAAGCCAAAGAAGAGTCTGCCGATGAGATAGTAGAGTCGGCTTTATCAAAGATGGAGGACAAGGGCTTTTTGGGAAGGGTGAGCGTTTTTAGCCGCATTAATATCCAATCGAGGGGAGAGGTTTGGGCTAAAAAAAACTTGCAGCGTGTTTTTTATTGCCACAGATTTTTACCTTTGCATTTGTAGGTCCACTGCCATAAAAAGCATCCAAATTCAGATGGCAGCTTTGCAGCAGAAAATGCTGCCGAATTGGTCACTTTCTTTCCTGCTCAATCTCTGCATCAGATTTCCTCTGTATATACATATAGAGACAGATCTGTGTACTGATTTCAGTGAGTGACGTGTGTAATACCTTATTTCTCCTGTGGTGGCACTGCAGGGAAATTGAACACTTACTGCCTGGTTTCCTTCCAGGCGATCACTGCGATCACCTTACTTAAAAGTTAAAAAAAAATGTTTTTTAACTATCCAAAGCTCCATACATGGTGAAACACATTAAAAAGTTATGGGTGTCCAAATTTGAAGCCTAAAATAGATTTTTATTTTTTTATTTTTTTACGGATTTTTCAATAAAGAAGAAAATTGAGATTCAAATCTAAAATTGACCATAGGGTTGGAAAAAAAAAAATATATATATTTTTGACAAAATCGCACAAAGTGTATTAAATTTGACCCTCTGAGACCATTTTAGAGGTTAGAGCCCCCCTTTACATGACGACGACGCGTTCTTCAGCTCTGTGTTATTTTAGAAGGTTTTATCCGCAGTCTTTACAATTTGGGCTCATCAGATTTCTTTCTGTTTCCTTCTAGGAGATGACTTTTCTTGAGGGTTACTTGAATGAAGCAGATTACTTCCACGAGGAAGAGAAGGACTCGCTGCTAAGTTAAATTATAAGCCTGGGAATCGTGTACATCCGCATCGGCTCCGGCTGTGCTGTACATACGTTGCAGATGAATTTTCTATAGGTTTTAAAAAAACTATGTCTCTGACTTGTGCTACATGAAATGTAATGGCTCGCTTCCTTCCTGATCAACGCAGCATTTGCAACACTTTCTAAGATGTGACACTACTCATGTATTGTCACAGGTTTTAACCATCAGATGAGTTTTTAAAGGGACCAGAGTCCAAATCCTGTAGTTCCCCAACCCTTTTGGCGGAGGTTATTGCCAACAGAAAGGTCACTTTGTATGCCAGGTACTTCCAATCCACTTCAGACAAGGGTTCAAAGGGAGGACCGCAGAGTCCTTGTAGAACTGCAGCCAGGTCCCAGGAAGGGACAGGAGGCTGCACCTGTGGGCGGAGCCTAGCAGCTCCTCTTAGGAATTGTTTGATGAGAGGATCCTGAGATAATCTAGTCTCTAGGAGAGCAGACAGAGCTGAAACTTGGACTTTCAACGTAGTGGGTGCTAGTTTCTTCTCTAGGCCTTCTTGCAGGAACTCTAGAACTGAATCCCTGTCAAGGCTTCGTTGTTTACCTGCACACCAATTCTGGAATATTCAGGCGATCCTCTGGTAGCGCCGATTAGTTGATTCTGCTCTTGAATGTGCAGAATTAGAGTCCTTAGCACTCCCTGGGACAATCTTCTGTCTCCACATACGGCATTGTTAACCTCCAGGCAGTGAGGTTGAACTTGTCCAGGCCCTGGCACGGACGGCTGTGTAGAGTTACCAGGTCCTGGACTGATGGAAGCCTCCAGTAGTTCCTCCGACTCATAAGAATGAGGTCGGTGAACCATACCCTTTTTTGCCGGAACGGCATGATCATTATTGCCTGAGTTTCGCCAATACCTTTGGAATCATCGGAATGGGAGGAAAACCGTATGTCAGTTTGAACCTCCAAGGTATTGACAGGGCATCTACCGCCAAAGGGTTGTCTTCTCGGTACAGGGAGCAAAACCTTTCTACTTTGGCGTTGTATTGGGTGGCCATCAGATCCACCTCGGGGAGACCCCATATTTCGGTGAGATGGAGAAAGATATCTTGACTTAGCGACCATTCACCTGAGGTTGACAGGCCTCTGCTGAGCTGATCCGCTAGAGTGTTCAGACAACCTCTGATATGCACCGCTGATAGCTGGAGGAGATGCTGTTCTGCCCAGGTGAAGATTAAGTTGGTAACCTGCAGGAGAGAGGGGGACCTGTTTCCCCCTTGTTTGTTGATATAATGAACTGTCGTCAGGTTGTCCGTCCGTATCCTGACTGCCTTCCCCTGCAGTCTCGGTGCAAACGCTAGAAGAGCTCGGTGAACTACCGTAAGTTCGCGCCAGTTGGATGAGCGCATTTTCTCCAGATGGTTCCATGTACCTTGTACAGGGGTCTCCCCCAGATGAGCTCCCCATCCTGTGAGGGAGGCATCTGTTGTCAACAGGGTCCAGGTGTACCTGGCCAAGGACTGCCCATCGCGTAGATGGGACCACCAGGCTAGTGATTGCCCGGTGCTGATGGTTAACTGGATAGGCTTCTGAAGTCCCGAAGGACTGTGATTCCAGACTCTCAAGATCTCGTTCTGCAGTGGGCGCATGTGCCACAGGGCCCAGGGGACTGCTTCTATGGAGGCAGACATTAAGCCTAGGACCTTCATGGCCGTCCTGATGGTGACCCTTCTGGTAACGGAGAGATGATGGACCGCCCGAGCAATCTTTCCCTTGCGAGGAGTAGGTAGAGAGATCGTCATGTTGAGAGAGTCCAAGATGAAACCCAGGAACTGGATCCTTGTTGATGGAATCACTACTGACTTCTGCCAGTTCACTAGCCAGCCAAGCTGGTCTAAAAGAGCTACTACGGTCTGTACCTGTGTGGCAAGGACCTCTCGAGATTGGGCTTTTAGAAGCCAGTCGTCCAGGTATGGGACTATGAAGATTCCCTGGAGGCGCAAGGCCGCAGCGACCGGAGCTATCACCTTGGTGAAGGTGTGGGGGGCTGAAGATATGCCGAATGGGAGAGCGGTAAAATGAAGATGCGTCAGGCTTCCTTCTAGGTATACAGCGATTCTTAGGAATCTTCTGTGAGCTGGAAAGATAGGTACATGGAGATAGGCGTCTTTTAGGTCCAGGGTGACAAAGTGATCCCCGGGTTGTAGGAAAGGTAACACAGATCTGATGGTTTCCATACGGAAGTGTACCTTGCGGATGTACTGGTTTAGGTACCTGAGATCGATGATCATGCGCCATCCGCCCGTATTCTTGGGTACCAGGAAGACCGGGGAGTAGACACCTTGTCCCTGTTCTGCTTGAAGCACAGACTCTAGTGCGGCCTTCTCCACGTTTTCTCGAACGGAGTTCTCTAGATGAAGTTGCTTGGGGCCCTGAAAAGGGCGAGTTGTAACAAACTTGTCCACAGGCTGGGCAATAAAGCCTATTCTGTAGCCTTCCTGCACTGTCCGAATGACCCAAGGGTCTAGGGTATGCTGGCGCCAGGCAGCTACGTGGAAGGAAAGGTGGCCGCCAACTTCGGGAGGGGCTAAGGGGGGGACAGGGTAGTCATCGGGTCTTCTTGGTAGTCATCGGGTCTTCTTCCTCTGGACGATTGAGCGGTGCGTCTCTGAGTTCCAGAGCCCCTTCGTGTGGAGCCCCGTCTACGAAAGAACCCTCTTCTTTCAGCCGGCTGGGGAAGGCTCTTATCCTTGGAGTCGGCCAGGCTCTCAATAATTTTATCCAACTCCCTGCCGAACAACCTCCCAGGTTCGAAGGGAAGGGAGCAGAGGTCAAGCTTGGAGGCAATGTCCATGCGCCAAGGTTTCAACCACAGGGGCCGTCTGGCCACAGTGGAAAGCGCAATAGATTTGGCCGCCAGCCTCGCTTGAAACCGAGCTGCTTCCGCCAAATGCTCCACTAGGAGGTTTATGTCTTTGACTGCTGAGAGAAGGTCGTCCCTATTGACTCCTGAGTCAATATCTTGGCTGAGCAGCTGGAGCTCCGACTTCAGTCCAGCCACTACCTCATTGGAGGCGATAGCCACAGCGGCTTGGGAAGAGGAGGTCACGTAAGATTTCCTTAAAGACCCCCCAACTCGTCGATCCATAGCATCCTGTAGCCCAGAACCATCCTTGGCCGGGAGGGCTCTTCGCTTACCCAGCTTTGCCACCGCGACGTCCACCTTAGTTGGAGGCCCCCAGCTGGGATTCCGTGGTGGGAAATAGTGATCTGAACCTTTTGGAGGCGACAAAAGGTCTTTCGGGATGTCTCCATTCTCCCTCCATTGCGTGTAATAGGTCATCCGGAGCTCTAAAGGTTCTGGCTCTGTGACTGGGACCCTCACCGGTCTCTCGGTCCCTGGGCTTGATTACCTTGAACAAGCTCGGCATCTTCTCCAGGGGGAAGATTTCCTTCTCAGACTCAGAGCTATCCGAGGGGAAGTCCGCTTCCCGGATATGAAGCCTCTCCAGGCCCAGCGATGGCTCGGGCTCTTCTAGGAGAGGCCTCTTGGCTAGGGTGGAGACTGTATCTTCTACCCTCCTCATGGAGTGACTAGACACTTTACACACTCAATACCACCTCTATGGAAAGTGGAAAAATACCTGGAAACCTTCTTTCCTCACCAATTGTATGGACAGAAACCCCAATTTTAAGCTAAACAAAGATTAGCATGTGCTCCTCACAACTCCTGATATTACAGATGCGTTAATCAGGGTGCAGGGTACAACTCAGACTAGGCCCGAGCACTAGGAACAGGTGTCACAATGGCTGGCTGATAATGCTTACAGCTCCTTATCCACCAGCCAGTCAGCCATTACCTCAAGTCCTCTTCCTTGCCAAGAGTTGGTCCACCTTCCTCCCAACATGCCCAATCTTCCTAGAACAGTCATCCCACATTTCCCTCCTCCCAGGAGAGGTTTTGAGTAGAGATGAGTGAACACTAAAATGTTCGAGGTTCGAAATCCGATTCGAACAGTCGCTTACTGTTCGAGTGTTCGAACGGGTTGCGAACCCCATTATAGTCTATGGGGAACATATACTCGTTAAGGGGGAAACCCAAATCCGTCTCAGGAGGGTCACCAAGTCCACCATGACACCCCAGGATATGATGCCAACACCGCTGGAATGCAACTGGGACAGCAGGGGAAGCATGTCTGGGGGCATCTAACACGACCAAGTCCCTGTATTACCCCACTATCACAGCCTAACAACTACACATTTTACACACTCAATACCACCTCTCAGACAGTGGAAAAACACCTTCAAACCTTCTTTCCTCCCCAATTGTATGGACATAAACCCCAATTTTATGCTAAACAAAGATTAGCATGTGCTCCTCACAATTTCTGATAGAAAAGAGGCATTAAGCAGGGTACAACGCAGACCATGCCCAAGCACCAGGAACAGGTGTTACAATGGATGGCGGATAATGCTTCCACCACATTCTCCACCAGCCAGTCAGCCTCTACCTCAACTCCTCCTCCTACCCAACAGCCTGGTCCTCCTTCCTCCCAACATTCCCAATCTTCCCAGGAGAATCATCCCACATTTCCCTCCTCCCAGGAGATGTTTTCATATCCTTTAACTGTCCCTCACTCTGTCCAACCACTTCACCAATCCCAGGAGCTACCAGATGACTTTGTGTGTCTTGATGGCCAAACACTGTAGCATTCGCCATTTGTGGCCAATTTTGTGGTTGTGGACCCCCAACCAGCGTTTCTCTGCCTCAGTGTTGAGGACGAGACACAGTTGCCATCAGGGCAGACTGTGGTTATGTGCGGTTTGTAGTAAGAGGAGAGTGAGCAATTGGAAGGGGAGATGGTGGCCGATGAGGCCACGGACCAGACATGGACAGGGGTCATGTCTAGCGGGGAAAATAGCGTTGATGTGGAGGCAAGCTAAGCAGGGAAAAAGGGGCTAGAGGCAGAGTCATGTGCAGGGGAGATGTCTTTTGGGAAAAGCAGTGTATATGTGGAGGCAAGCTAAGCTGGGAAAAAGGTGGTCAGAGGCATGTGCAGGGGAGATGTCTTTTGGGGAAAGCAGTGGAGATGTGTAGCAAGCTAAGCAGGGAAAAAAGGTGGCTAGAGGCAGAGGCATGTATACCGGAATTCCTGTTGTCCCTTATGTTCTGAAGCTTCGGGACACGCTAGCCCGGTTGGCCCACTTTCCTAAAGAGCAGGTCCAGAGGGCACAGACTTGACAAAAGACTTGGTACGACCGCAAAGCATGCTATCGGGAATTTATTGAGGGGCAACAAGTTCTTATGATTGTCCCACATCCCCAAAATAAGCTACAGACCACCTGGGAAGGGCCTTTTAGAGTCCTCCGAAAGCTCAATGACACCAACTACCTCTTAGCCCTAGATGAGCAGGGGCTCCGACAAAAGACTGTCCATATTAATATGATTAAGGAGTATCACGATCGGGCTCCACCTATGATTGCCATGTGCCAAATTGCCGCGGAGGAGCGCTCAGAAGCAGACTCCCTTCCGGACCTCCTAGAAACGGCCCAACGCATCACCACTGTAGAAGATGTCCCTCTAAAGGACCACCTGGACCCAGCACAGCGAGAGGGAGTGTCCAATATACTTCATCAGCACCAGGCCGCATTCTCCTCCCGACCAGAGCAAACCAGGCTGGTGTACAGACCAGATTTTCTAGTCCGTATTCCATAGTGTGATTGGGGTCTAAGGTGAGGTTTACACAGTGACATTTGTAGAAGCTGCTTTAGGAGAGCGGAGAGGCCGACTGTAGGACAGGGGAATACAATCTATTACTATCTGTTATCAGCCATGTCAGGAGAGGCCGACTGTAGGACAGGGGAATACAATCTATTACAATCTGTTATCAGCCAGGAGAGGAGAGGCCGACTGTAGGACAGGAGAATACAATCTATTACAATCTATTATCAGCCATGTCAGGGGAGGCCAACTGTAGGACAGGAGAATACAATCTATTACAATCTGTTATCAGCCATGTCAGGAGAGGCCGACTGTAGGACAGGGGAATACAATCTATTACTATCTGTTATCAGCCATGTCAGGAGAGGCCGACTGTAGGACAGGAGAATACAATCTATTACTATCTGTTATCAGCCATGTCAGGAGAGGCCGACTGTAGGGCAGGGGAATACAATCTATTACAATCTGTTATCAGCCAGGAGAGGAGAGGCCGACTGTAGGACAGGAGAATACAATCTATTACTATCTGTTATCAGCCATGTCAGGAGAGGCCGACTGTAGGACAGGGGAATACAATCTATTACTATCTGTTCTCAGCCATGTCAGGAGAGGCCGACTGTAGGACAGGAGAATACAATCTATTACAATCTGTTATCAGCCATGTCAGGAGAGGCCGACTGTAGGACAGGAGAATACAATCTATTACTATCTGTTATCAGCCATGTCAGGAGAGGCCGACTGTAGGACAGGAGAATACAATCTATTACAATCTGTTATCAGCCATGTCAGGAGAGGCCGACTGTAGGACAGGGGAATACAATCTATTACTATCTGTTATCAGCCATGTCAGGAGAGGCCGACTGTAGGACAGGAGAATACAATCTATTACTATCTGTTATCAGCCATGTCAGGAGAGGCCGACTGTAGGGCAGGGGAATACAATCTATTACAATCTGTTATCAGCCAGGAGAGGAGAGGCCGACTGTAGGACAGGAGAATACAATCTATTACTATCTGTTATCAGCCATGTCAGGAGAGGCCGACTGTAGGACAGGGGAATACAATCTATTACTATCTGTTCTCAGCCATGTCAGGAGAGGCCGACTGTAGGACAGGAGAATACAATCTATTACAATCTGTTATCAGCCATGTCAGGAGAGGCCGACTGTAGGACAGGAGAATACAATCTATTACTATCTGTTATCAGCCATGTCAGGAGAGGCCGACTGTAGGGCAGGGGAATACAATCTATTACAATCTGTTATCAGCCAGGAGAGGAGAGGCCGACTTTAGGACAGGGGCAGCGCCGCACCTCAGGCGGCACAATTCCGGGGAGCAGCGTTTTCACTGACCGTCACCGGCTAAGCCAGTCCATGACAAGCTGTGTGCGAACTGTCCTGGACTAGCTTAGTGCTACAGCAGCCCGGCAGGGGAAGCGTTTGGGGCGCCCCAAACGTCCGCTCGCTTCCCCTGCCGGGCTGCCGTAACACTAAGCCAGTCCAGGACAGTTCGCACGCAGCTTGTCCTGGACTGGCTTAGTCGGTGATGGTCAGTGAAAACGCCGTTCATTCTTAGCAGAGAGCAGGCCGTCTCCCTCCCTGCTCTCTGCATGCTGATGCCGACCCCCTCCCCACGCACCAGGTGACGTGGCCACGTCATCAGGCCCGCACCCGACGTGTGCCTGCGCTCCTACGCGGTCTCACAAGACCGCGGCGCAGGTGAAGAGCAAAGTGAATACACTTCTGCAGAAAAGTATCTAGTGTTTTTTTTTTTTTTAAAGTATTTATCCCCTATAAATACTAGATGATGATGGGGGGGGCTCTTCCTTGGGTTTGAGGACAGTTTTTTTCCCACCCACTTGTAATTCTTGCACTTGGGGGTTAATAGGAGCACTACAAACTGTAATGCTCCTGTTAACCCTCAAGTGCAAGAATTACAAGTGGGTGGGAAAAAAACAATCCTTAAGGGCCAGACAGACATTCAAAAGCCCCCTACCCCAGCACCCCAACCCTCCCCCTTGTATTAATAATGTTTCTAGTAGCCCTCATATAACCCCCCCCCCCCCCCTTGTATTAATAATGCCCCTAACAGCCCTTATATAAATACTGCATATCATTAATACAAGGGGGGGGGGGGGGTTATATAGGGACTGTTAGGGGCATTATTAATATAAGGGGCGGGGGGGTATTATTAATATGGGGCACTATTTAAAAAGGACCTTAAAGAGGCCCCGGGTAAAGAGCTATCGGTCCAGGTACCGTAGCTCTTTATCATCAGAAGGGCGTTTCTGACACTCAGTCAGAGACCTCCTTCTGTACAGCAGCGCCTATTGCACTGTACTGTTTGAGAGGGGAGGAACGCCCCCTCCCTCTGCTCACAGTGCTCGTCCATAGACGAGTATTATCAGGAGGGGAGGGGGCGTTCCTCCCCGCTCACACAGTACAGCACGATAGGCGCTGCTGTAGAGAAGGACGTCTCTAACTGATTGTCAGGAACGCCCTTCTGACCATAAAGAGCTACAGTACCGGGACCGATAGCTCTTTACACGGGGCACAGATCAGGAAAGCCAACAGTGCGCTGAATTCAGCGCACTGTCAGCTTTCCGGCCAGCGCCGCACCTCCCAAGAGGCGACCTGAAGCGACCGCTTCAGGCGGCGCTATGCCAGAGCCTCAGGGAGGGCGGCATTTTTGGTTACCTAAGCCAGTCCAGGACAAGCAGTCCTGGACTGGCTTAGCACCGAGCGGTGGTTTGGGGAGGCCACTGAAGCAGCACTGCTCCAGCAGCCTCCTCTCACGCTCAGGCAGAGAGCAGGTCGTCTCCGTGCCTGTTCTCTGCCGGTGAACGGCGCTAAGCCCCGCCCCCTGTACTTCGCCACGTCCGCTCCGCCACGCCCCCTCCGCCCCGCCCCCTCCACCCGGCGGGAGGGGGGGGGGCGGCTTTCTGTAGTTTGCCTCAGGCGGTGAAAGGGGCAGGTTCGCCCCTGTAGGTACCAGACAAAAATGCAATTGTCTATAGTCTCAGTGGTAACTTGCTGGCTAAGCTTAACCTAGTGGTATTGGTGATGTATCCACTATGGGTGTATTCACTAGCCTAGCAAGGAATAAGTTTCTTAGGGGTTAAATTTCCTAATAGGGCTGGATCCAGGGAAGGGAGTCTTCTCACGACTAGGACAGGAGAATACAATCTATTACTATCTGTTATCAGCCATGTCAGGAAAGGAGAGGCCGACTGTAGGACAGGGGAATATAATCTATTACTATCTGTTATCTGACATGTTAGGAGAGGAGAGGCCGACTGTAGGACAGGGGAATACAATCTATTACTATCTGTCATCAGTCATGTCAGGAGAGGCCGACTATAGGACAGGGGAATATAATCTATTACTATCTGTCATCAGCCATGTCAGGAAAGGAGAGGCCGACTGTAGGACAGGGGAATATAATCTATTACTATCTGTCATCAGTCATGTCAGGAGAGGAGAGGCCGACTGTAGGACAGGGGAATATAATCTATTACTATCTGTCATCAGCCATGTCAGGAAAGGAGAG
The DNA here is from genome assembly GCF_031893055.1 of Leptodactylus fuscus. Lineage (NCBI taxonomy): Eukaryota > Metazoa > Chordata > Amphibia > Anura > Leptodactylidae > Leptodactylus > Leptodactylus fuscus. The sequence goes on along the minus strand of NC_134274.1, from coordinate 82,171,911 downwards.
GCCGACTGTAGGACAGGGGAATATAATCTATTACTATCTGTCATGTCAGGAGAGGAGAGGCCGACTGTAGGACAGGGGAATATAATCTATTACTATCTGTCATCAGTCATGTCAGGAGAGGAGAGGCCGACTATAGGACAGGGGAATATAATCTATTACTATCTGTTATCAGTCATGTCAGGAAAGGAGAGGCCGACTGTAGGACAGGGGAATATAATCTATTACTATCTGTCATCAGCCATGTCAGGAAAGGAGATGCCGACTATAGGACAGGAGAATACAATCTATTACTATCTGTTATCAGCCATGTCAGGAGAGGAGAGGCCGACTGTAGGACAGGGGAATATAATCTATTACTATCTGTCATCAGCCATGTCAGGAAAGGAGATGCCGACTATAGGACAGGGGAATATAATCTATTACTATCTGTCATCAGCCATGTCAGGAGAGGAGAGGCCGACTGTAGGACAGGGGAATACAATCTATTACTATCTGTTATCAGCCATGTCAGGAAAGGAGATGCCGACTATAGGACAGGGGAATATAATCTATTACTATCTGTTATCAGTCATGTCAGGAGAGGAGAGGCCGACTGTAGGACAGGGGAATACAATCTATTACTATCTGTTATCAGCCATGTCAGGAGAGGAGAGGCCGACTGTAGGACAGGAGAATACAATCTATTACTATGTGTCATCAGCCATGTCAGGAAAGGAGATGCCGACTATAGGACAGGGGAATATAATCTATTACTATCTGTTATCAGTCATGTCAGGAGAGGAGAGGCCGACTGTAAGACAGGGGAATGCAATCTATTAGTATCTGTTATCAGCCATGTCAGGAGGGGAGAGGCCGACTGTAGGACAGGGAATACAATCTATTACTATCTGTTATCAGCCATGTCAGGAGAGGAGAGGCCGACTGTAGGACAGGGGAATACAATCTATTACTATCTGTTATCAGCCATGTCAGGAGAGGAGAGGCCGACTGTAGGACAGGGGAATACAATCTATTACTATCTGTCATCAGCCATGTCAGGAAAGGAGATGCCGACTATAGGACAGGGGAATATAATCTATTACTATCTGTTATCAGTCATGTCAGGAGAGGAGAGGCCGACTGTAGGACAGGGGAATGCAATCTATTAGTATCTGTTATCAGCCATGTCAGGAGGGGAGAGGCCGACTGTAGGACAGGGAATACAATCTATTACTATCTGTTATCAGCCATGTCAGGAGGGGAGAGGCCGACTGTAGGACAGGGAATACAATCTATTACTATCTGTTATCAGCCATGTCAGGAGAGGAGAGGCCGACTGTAGGACAGGGGAATACAATCTATTACTATCTGTTATCAGCCATGTCAGGAGAGGAGAGGCCGACTGTAGGACAGGAGAATACAATCTATTACTATCTGTTATCAGTCATGTCAGGAGAGGAGAGGCCGACTGTAGGACAGGGGAATACAATCTATTACTATCTGTCATCAGCCATGTCAGGAAAGGAGATGCCGACTATAGGACAGGGGAATATAATCTATTACTATCTGTTATCAGTCATGTCAGGAGAGGAGAGGCCGACTGTAGGACAGGGGAATGCAATCTATTAGTATCTGTTATCAGCCATGTCAGGAGGGGAGAGGCCGACTGTAGGACAGGGAATACAATCTATTACTATCTGTTATCAGCCATGTCAGGAGGGGAGAGGCCGACTGTAGGACAGGGAATACAATCTATTACTATCTGTTATCAGCCATGTCAGGAGAGGAGAGGCCGACTGTAGGACAGGGGAATACAATCTATTACTATCTGTTATCAGCCATGTCAGGAGAGGAGAGGCCGACTGTAGGACAGGAGAATACAATCTATTACTATCTGTTATCAGCCATGTCAGGAGAGGAGAGGCCGACTGTAGGACAGGGGAATACAATCTATTACTATCTGTCATCAGCCATGTCAGGAAAGGAGATGCCGACTATAGGACAGGGGAATATAATCTATTACTATCTGTTATCAGTCATGTCAGGAGAGGAGAGGCCGACTGTAGGACAGGGGAATGCAATCTATTAGTATCTGTTATCAGCCATGTCAGGAGGGGAGAGGCCGACTGTAGGACAGGGAATACAATCTATTACTATCTGTTATCAGCCATGTCAGGAGGGGAGAGGCCGACTGTAGGACAGGGAATACAATCTATTACTATCTGTTATCAGTCATGTCAGGAGAGGAGAGGCCGACTGTAGGACAGGGGAATGCAATCTATTAGTATCTGTTATCAGCCATGTCAGGAGGGGAGAGGCCGACTGTAGGACAGGGAATACAATCTATTACTATCTGTTATCAGCCATGTCAGGAGGGGAGAGGCCGACTGTAGGACAGGGAATACAATCTATTACTATCTGTTATCAGTCATGTCAGGAGAGGAGAGGCCGACTGTAGGACAGGGGAATACAATCTATTTCAATCTGTTATCAGCCAGGAGAGGAGAGGCCAACTGTAGGACAGGGGAATACAATCTATTACAATCTGTTATCAGCCAGGAGAGGAGAGGTCGACTGAAAAACTCAACTTAGAGGCTCAACTCACCATAAGGGTCTACCATCCTGCTAGTGCAAGGCTCCACTCACTCCAAGGCCCAAATACAATAAAAATGTGCAAGGCTACCGGTAAGGGACGAGGCCGTGGGCGAGGTCGGGGCCGTGGAAATTCTTCCAGGGAGCAAGTTCGCGGTGAAGCCGCAGCGCGTCCCGTGCCTACTCCTGTGGGGCAGCAACCATTGCGCTTCTCCACAGTCCCAGGGTTGATTGCCACATTAAGTAGGGTGCAGGGCACAAACCTAACTAGGCCCGAGAACCAGGAACAGGTGTTACAATGGCTGGCGGATAATGCTTCAAGCACGTTTTCCACCAGCCAGTCAGCCTCTACCTCAACTCCTCCTCCTACCCAACAGTCTGGTCCTCCTTCCTCCCAAAATCCCCAATCTTCCCAAGACAGTAATCCCAATCTTCCCAGCTCCCAGGAGCTCTTCTCCCATCCTTTAACTGTCCCTCAACCTGCCCCTCCATTTCTCGATTCCACTGAGCTACCAGGCGATTTTCTGTGTCCAGATGCTCAAACACTGGAGCCTCCTCTATCTCCTGTTGATGTGGTGGTGGATGACCAGCAACCCACCCTCATTGACGATGACGAGACACAGTTGCCATCAGGGCAGCTAGTTGCCATGAGCGGTGTGCAGGAGGAGGAGGCGAGAGAGGAGTTGGAAGAGGAGGTGGTGGACGACGAGGACAGTGACCCGACCTGGACTGGGGGGATGTCAAGCGGGGAAAGCAGTGTTGATGTTGAGGGAGGAGCTGCACCAAAGAGGGTAGCTAGAGGCAGAGGCATGTCCAGAGGCAGAGGTCAGCTGCTTCGCTGAAGCCAGGCCACACCCGTAGTGGCCCAAGATGTTCCCTTTTGTACCCAGCCCAGAAAAACTCCCCCATCGAGGGCACGTTTCTCGAAGGTATGGAGTTTTTTCAAGGAATGCGCGGAGGACAAATATAGTGTGATTTGCACAATTTGCCTCTCCAAACTGAGTAGGGGGCTCTGAAAAGAGCAACCTTCCACCACTTCCATGCGCCGTCATTTGGAATCCAAGCACTGGAGTCAGTGGAAGAGAGCAATCGGCAGACAAGCGTCGTCCGCCGTTGACGCCACTGCCTCTCCCACTGTTGACAGTGCTGGCGACGCAGTCCAGAGGATGAGCCAGGACACCCCAACATCTGGCTCTGCAACTCTTGGGACTTCGCACTCATCCTCCCCTGTTCCTGTTGTAGCTCCTTCTCCTGCACCATCTCCTGCACCATCATCTGCCTCTTCACACCAACCCACCATCTCTCAAACATTCGAGCGCCGTCAAAAATACAGCGCTAACCACCCACATGCGCAAGCTCTGAACGCCAACATCGCTAAACTGCTGACCCAGGAGATGTTGTCATTCCGGCTTGTTGAAACTCCGGCCTTCCGGTACCTGATGGCAAGTGCGGCACCTCGCTATGCTGTCCTTAGCCGTCACTACTTCTGGTGTGCCATCCCCACTTTGCACCAGCACGTGTCACTCAACATCAGGCAGGCCCTTAGTTCCACGTTTTGCACAAAGGTCCACTTGACCACCGACGCGTGGACAAGTGCATGCGGACAGGGACGCTACATTTCACTGACGGCACACTGGGTGAATGTAGTTGAGGCTGGGACTGCTTCCCAAACTAGCCCGGTCTACCTCGTCTCCCCGCCTAGGTGTTGGAAACAACACCCTCCTTGTCTTCGTTACAGGCCCCCATACAATATAATGGTTCCCCCATACAATATAATGCTTCTCCCATACAGGCCCCCATACAATATAATGCTTCCCCCATAAAGGCCCCCATACAATATAACGCTTCCCCCATACAATATAACGCTTCCCCCATACAGGCCTCCATACAATATAATGCGGCCCCCATACAATATAATGCTTCCCCCATACAATATTACACTTCCCCCATACAGGCCCCCATACAATATAACGCTTCCCCCCTACAGGCCTCCAAAGCGGTACTTTAGGCCACTACTAGAGATGAGTGAATACTATTCAAAACGGCCGTTTCGAATAACACGCACCCATACGAATGAATGGAAGCGGCCGGCACGCAGACTTTGCCGGCAGCCGGTCGCTTAACCCCCTGTGTACCGGCTGCGTCCATTCATTCCTATGGGTGCATGCTATTCGAATCAGGAGTTTTGAATAGTACTTACTCATCTCTAGCCACTACCCATTGGATTACTGCAGCAGGTTATGAACAGTTTTTTAATTTAAAAATAAAAAATCATAAAATAATGGCCCCATAGCAGCAGTTGCGCCCCTGATATCATTGCAGACGATCGGTATAATAAAAAATAAAATATAAAAAATTATTACTGGAAAAATCAGGGAGGGGAGATAAGCTATAAATAGAGGCAATGCTTAACTATAAATTGTATTTCTATAGCGCCAACATATTCCGCAGCGCTGTACAATTTGTAGGGTTCAAATACAGACAGAAAGATACATTACAAAGAAAGTCATTTCACACAATGGGACTGAGGGCCCTGCTCAAAAGAGCTTACAATCTATGAGGTAGAGGGGGTGACACAAGAGGTAGCAGGGGCAGCATTGCTTATACAGGGGTCAGACAATATTGTAATAGAGGTGACTGTCATTACATAAACATAAGACTGTATGAGCCGTCACTAGTGGTGTCCTGTAACATGTGGATGGAGCTTGGACCTATGGAGTTATCCTGAGATGACATCATATCATGTGGGGTAATGTGGGAGTAGGGACAGAGGAGGGTTAAGGGTTTACGTTAGAAATTGTGATAGGCCTGTCTAATAAGTTGTGTCTTTAGTTTGCGTTTGAAGCTGTAGAAGTTGGGAGTTAATCTGATTGTCCGGGGTAGAGCATTCCAGAGAAGTGGTGCAGCTCGGGAGAAGTCTTGTATACGAGTGGGGGAGGTTCTGATAATAGAGGATGTAAGTGTTAGGTCATTGAGTGAGCGGAGAACACGGGTTGGGCAGTAGACAGAGATGAGGGAGGAAATGTAGGGAGGTGCGGCATTATGGAGAGCCTTGTGGGGGAGGGGGATAACTTTATATTTTATTCTATAATGAATAGGCAGCCAATGTAACGACTGGCACAGACCGGAGGCCTCGCTGTAGTGTCTATCCTTATAGATGAGCCTGGCCGCTGCATTCAGAATAGATTGTAGAGGGGAGAGTTTAGTGAGGGGAAGACCAATTAGTAAGGAGTTACAGTAGTCAAGGCGAGAATGAATCAGAGAGACAATAAGTGTCTTTAGTGTATCTCTGGTAAGGAAAGGGTGTATTCTGGAGATGTTTTTGAGGTGGAGGTGACATGAACGTGCGAGTGATTCAATATGAGGGGTGAAGGAAAGGTCTGCGTCAAACATAACCCCGAGGCAGCGGGCCTGCTGCCTAGGAGTTATAGTAAGGCCTGAGACTGCAATGGATATATCAGGGACAGATCTATTAGATGCTGGAAACAGTAGTAGTTCAGTCTTAGAGAGATTTAGTTTCAGATAGAGCGAGGACATGATATTAGAGACTGCAGAGAGACAGTCACTAGTATTCTGTATGAGTGCAGGGGTGATGTCACGGGAAGATGTGTATAATTGGGTGTCATCAGCATAAAGATGGCACCTGAAGCCAAATCTGGCAATGGTTTGTCCAATGGGGACTGTGTAGAGAGAAAAGAGGAGGGGGCCTAGGACCGAGCCCTGAGGAACCCCAACAGCAAGGGAAAGAGGGGAAGAAACAGAGCCCGCAAATGATACACTGGAAGTGCGGTCTGAGAGATAAGAGGAGAACCAGGAGAGCGCAGTGGCGTTGAGGCCGACTGAGCGGAGCATAGGGAGCAGGAGATGATGGTCAACAGTGTCAAAAGCTGCAGAGAGGTCCAGAAGAATAAGAAGAGAGAAGTCACCATTGGATTTAGCCATTAGGAGGTCATTGGAGACTTTTGTGAGAGCCGTTTCAGTAGAGTGCAGAGTGCGGAAACCAGATTGTAAGGGGTGAAGCAGAGAGTTAGCAGAGAGATAACGGATTAAATGAGAATAGACCCGGCGTTCCAAAAGTTTACTATCCCAGAGCCTGCACGGGGTGGCACGGGGGACTTGATCCCCATATGGAGGACCAGGCGATAAGTGACTACCCCTCTTTTCTTTTTTTTTTTGATTGACGCAACTACTTGGGAAAACCCTTTTAAGGGGGCATTCACACGGAGTAACGCCGGGCGTGTATCACAGCCGTACACTCCGGCATTATGGCAGACTGCCGAACACTTCCCATTCACTTCAATGGGAGCACGCCCGGCGTTACTCCGTGTGAATGCCCCCTTATATAACTTAGATCCCTACTTGCCATCAGTGACAGACCCTACAGGATCCATGGTATCTTTATGGGGGCCATGGTCAAACTATATCATCTATTGCTTCTGTTATAATCTGTCAGACATTGCAGCACTTTTCTCTCTGCATGTTTTGTGTGGAAACTGAACGGAAAACACGTGGACCCCATTATAGTCTATGGGGTCCATGTGGTTTCTTAGCTAACCATTTTTTAAAGCATATAGCTTTCCGTTAACGGAGTCCCCAAGCAGACTCCCCGAAAGGGAGCAAAATAGCACTGCAGGTAAAATGTGGTAGAAATGCATTGTGGTTTTCCTGCAGCACTTTTCACTTTCTGCTTCCATTACACCTACAGGGAAACCGCCCGTGTATTTGTAGGTAGAATTGATATGCTGCAATTTCCCAAAACCCAATGGTGTCCACTGCTCATATTTTTCCACAATGTGTAGATGGGATTTGCTAGAATTCCATTCACTTTGCAGGAACTGTAAAATGTTGTTTTTTTTTCCCTGTGGTGTTGTCACCACATGAGGCCCCATCTGCACTTTGCGGTAAAATAAGATGCACGCTGTAATTTCCAAAACAGTCTCGGTGTTGGAAATGGGAGCGTACCTACGGAAATGCCAGCGGTTTAGATATAATTGACGCAAAAAGTGCACAGAGGAAACCTCTGCAAATTTTCTGTGCAAAGTGTTGCAGGAAGAAACGCCATGCGTCACCGCCGCGGTTTTACCCGCAGCGCTTTTTTGCTACAGGACGCCACGTGGGGCCTTAGGATTAAAGAGGACCTTTCCCCATGTGGGGCACATGCGGTGTAATACACCACTAGAAGGACGACAGTGCACTGAATTCATCAGCTTTCCGGTTCTTTGCCCCCGGTGAAGATTGATTAAACCGCATGTGTCCCAGATGGTGAAAGGTCGTCTTTAAGGAGTTTTCCAGCTCATTTTTATTGATAAACTAACCTCAGAATAAATCAATAAGAGATGATCAGCTGTATGAAGTGCACATGGGTTGCTCCGAAAAGGGCCCACTGAAGCTCTGTCGTCCAAGCGCCCACACAGACCTGGAGCCGGCCCTGGGTGTAGGGCCAGTGTCACATGTCAGTAACATCTCTGAGTTTCCCAAAGTAAACCTATGGGCTGTGCTGTGTCTGTGTGTCAGAAGCCATCAGGGCTACCAGGTCGGTGTGACATAGTGGTTAGCCTCATAGGAAGGTGAAGATCATTAGAGATGCATTGTAGAGGATATCCCCGCCGACATTTTGGGTTATGTTGTGTCTTTGCTTTCCTTTTTGTTATTTGACCACATTAGTGGACCTGTGTAAGATGGAGATAGAGGAACCCAACACATAGCAGATATGTATATATTATTATTATTATTGTTTATTTATATAGCACCATTAATTCCATGGTGCTGTACATTATTATATTAATTCCATGGTGCTGTACATTATTATATTAATTCCATGGTGCTGTACATTATTATATTAATTCCATGGTGCTGTACATTATTATATTAATTCCATGGTGCTGTACATTATTATATTAATTCCATGGTGCTGTACATTATTATATTAATTCCATGGTGCTGTATATTATTATATTAATTCCATGGTACTGTACATTATTATATTAATTCCATGGTGCTGTACATTATTGTATTAATTCCATGGTGCTGTACATTATTATATTAATTCCATGGTGCTGTACATTATTATATTAATTCCATGGTGCTTTACATTATTATATTAATCCCATGGTGCTGTACATTATTATATTAATTCCATGGTGCTGTACATTATTGTATTAATTCCATGGTGCTGTACATTATTATATTAATTCCATGGTGCTGTACATTATTATATTAATCCCATGGTGCTGTACATTATTATATTAATTCCATGGTGCTGTACATTATTATATTAATTCCATGGTGTTTTACATTATTATATTAATTCCATGGTGCTGTACATTATTATATTAATTCCATGGTGCTGTACATTATTATATTAATTCCATAGTGATGTACATTATTATATTAATTTCATGGTGCTTTACATTATTATATTAATCCCATGGTGCTGTGCATTATTATATTAAGTCCATGGTGCTGTACATTATTATATTAATTCCATGGTGCTGTACATTATTATATTAATCCCATGGTGCTGTACATTATTGTATTAATTCTATGGTGTTGTACATTATTATATTAATTCCATGGTGCTGTACATTATTATATTAATTCCATGGTGCTGTACATTATTATATTAATCCCATGGTGCTGTACATTATTATATTAATTCCATGGTGCTGTACATTATTATATTAATTCCATGGTGCTGTACATTATTATATTAATTCCATGGTGCTGTACATTATTATATTAATTTCATGGTGCTTTACATTATTATATTAATCCCATGGTGCTGTACATTATTGTATTAATTCCATGGTGCTGTACATTATTATATTAATTCCATGGTGCTGTACATTATTATATTAATTCCATGGTGCTGTACATTATTATATTAATTCCATGGTGCTGTACATTATTATATTAATTTCATGGTGCTGTACATTATTATATTAATCCCATGGTGCTGTACATTATTACATTAATTCCATGGTGCTGTACATTATTATATTAATTCCATGGTGCTGTACATTATTATATTAATTCCATGGTGCTGTACATTATTATATTAATTCCATGGTGCTGTACATTATTATATTAATTCCATGGTGCTTTACATTTGGGGGTTACATACAGTACACAGAATATACAAGCAGATATAATACTAAGAGTGACGGACTGGCAGAGTGGGGTAGAGGGCCCTGCCCGCGAGGGCTTACAATATATATTCTCCCTTGTACCCAGCAGGACTAAACATTGCCGGCTCTGAGATGATAAACTTACCTCTGACAGTTGGTGGAAGCCTATGAGTGTAGGGATTAGCAGAACGTCTGTGTTATCTGTGTATTGTGACTGTAAATCCTGCGGCTGGGGTATGTATTGTACAGTACTACATCCTAGTCCCCTACAGACACATACTACACCTCTCTGCTGTTATCTTATTCAATTAGTGATTGACATGACAATTCTGGGTCTTCCAAATGAGGTTCTGCAGCAGCAGCAGCAGATGTGTGTATTGTAAAAATAATATCCCCCCTACACAAATGTATAACACTATTAGAATAGCCCTTGATCTGCTTAAAACCACACGCCCCTCCTGAAACTATAAGAACACAAAACATGTCCGTGCCTGCTAATCTTCTTCTAGGTTACAGTATGGGCTCCAATATCCCAGATCAGGGAATTCTATCTCCCTGCATTCTGCAGTTTCTCCACTAGAGACCGCTCTGTTCCTGTATTTGGGCAGAATGTGATTCCGTATTCATTGCACTAAATTTTCATAGACTGAAACCCCCCTATGTCCCGAATCTGCTATAAATGGCTGACAGGTGCAGGTCTCACCTCTAGGACCCTCTTCTATTTGGAGAAGGAAATCATTTGCACTGACCACAGTCTCCATACAGTTCAATGGAAATATCCAAAGGAGAGGTCATCAGTATTTGATCAGTGGGTGGTAACCTATCTATCTGCAGGGTTGGGTTTGGTATGTTGGTTTTTGGCGACAGACTTCCTTTAACCCTTTTCCGACATTCGCCGTGCTTTAGGCTGTATTCACACTGAGTACCGCCAGGCGTTATTTGTGTGTAATTTGTGTGTCTTTTACAGCATTTTTACATAAAAACGTTTACATAGAGTTCTATAGGAAAAGACGTCCGTAATTTATAAATATAATATATATATATATAAAACATATAAAAGTAGCTAAATACTGTGAAACACATACATGTTAGGTCTCCCCGCATCCGAAATCGCCCGCTCCACAAATCTCTAAAAATATTTTTCCTGTACGGTAAACGCCGTAGCGGGAAAAAGAGTCAAAAGTGCCAAACCGCCATTTTTTCAATGTTTTGCTTCTGATAAAAATTTGAATAAAAAGTGATCAAAGCAAAAACAATTCCCCAAAATGGTAGAACTAAAAAGTACACCCAGCCCCGCAAAAAAAGACGCCCTATGCATCCCCGTACACGGACGTATAAAAAAGTTACGGCTGTCAGAATATGGCGACTTTTAGAAGAAATTTTTTTTTCACAGTTTTAGATTTTTTTATAGGGGTTAAAATGTAAATAAAACCATAGAAATTTGGTATCTCCAGAATCGTAACAAAACACAGAATACAGGGGACAGGTCATTTTGGCTGCACAGTGAACGCCATAAAACCGAAGCCCATAAAAAAGTCGCAGAAATGCATTTTTTCTTCAAATCCACCCCATGCTGAATGTTTTTCCAGCTTCCCAGTACATTGTACAGAATAATTAATGGCGGCATCATGAAGAAAAATTTGTCCTGCAAAGATTAAGACCTCATATGGCGGGAAGGGATTAAAACATTTGTCCCAGACCCCGGTATAATGGACACTGATGACTTACACTCCCCAGGAGACGTCATCACTATCAGATTGCACCAATCTGCAGATTCGGCTCCCAGAAGCCAAAAAACATAAAGTATATACGGCAGGAAGCGGCTCTGTACCTATCCATGTGAATGGGGACAAAGCAGCAGTGGCCCAGTGCCAGCTCTACAGTGTACGTGTCTATACACCGGGCGGGGGAGGGGAGTTATCAGCACTATATACACCCCCGGTATCACCACCGCTCACACCCCGCAGATTTCTTACTGTCAGACTTTGTATCTTTCTGTCTGTATCTGACCCCTACACATTGTACAGCGCTGCGGAATATGTTGGCGCTATAGAAATAACCTGTATTATTATTATTATTATTATTATTATTATTATTAGGCTATTTCCTATACAAGCTGTGGGGCGGCTCATGCTCGGTGTCATGCTTACTACAGCTCAGGCTGCGGCCTAGTACAGGACAGCAGGGGCTCATCAGAATCTCAGGACTGGTCACATCATGAGATCACAGTGTCACACTTCCATCACTCGGCTTGTCACAGTCATTCCATGGAAACCAGGACCAGTAAGGCGGCCATTTTCAGCCCACAAGATCAAGCAATCGCTCCATCAAGATCTCCAGTACTGAGGTGTCCTGCTTGTGAGGAGGGAGGAGGAGGGAGAAGTCTGTCCAGGAACAGCCGAGCCTTGACCAGAAGGACGTCACAGTTACTGCAGGATTTAGGAGGAGCAGGAAGTCTCCATTTGTGTCTGGAGGATCCATGCAAGACAGGTGAGAGCTGGGGTAGAGGTCACCTGTCCCCTCACTGGGTTACCCAGGGCTCAGTTGGGCGGCCCATGGATTATATTGGGGGCAGTCTAATGACTTCTGCCCCTGTAGCCATGACAGTGGGGTGCGGGCGGGTAATTATTAGGGGGAGCGAGAGAGGCCGTCCTCAGGACCTTAGTGGTCCTCAGAGGGGGAGGATCGGTCAGGGACACTGTCCTGCTTATTGGGCAACAAAGGGGAACAGGAAGGAGGGAATGGGGGCAATTACCAATATGTGAGCCTGGGTCTGTCACTGTATATGGAGGGGGCACATGTATATCACTGTATGGGGGTATATGTCTGCCATTATATATATGGGTACATGGGTCTGTCACTGTATATGGAGGGGGCACATGTATATCACTGTATGGGGGTATATGTCTCCCATTATATATATGGGTACATGGGTCTGTCACTGTATATGGAGGGAGCACATGTATATCACTGTATGGGGTATATGTCTGCCATTATATATATATGGGTACATGGGTCTGTCACTGTATATGGAGGGGGCACATGTATATCACTGTATGGGGGTATATGTCTGCCATTATATATATATGGGTACATGGGTCTGTCACTGTATATGGAGGGGGCACATGTATATCACTGTATGGCGGTATATGTCTGCCATTATATATATGAGTACATGGGTCTGTCACTGTATATGGAGGGGGCACATGTATATCACTGTATGGCGGTATATGTCTGCCATTATATATATGAGTACATGGGTCTGTCACTGTATATGGAGGGGGCACATGTATATCACTGTATGGGGGTATATGTCTGCCATTATATATATGGGTACATGGGTCTGTCACTGTATATGGAGGGGGCACATGTATATCACTGTATGGCGGTATATGTCTGCCATTATATATATGGGTACATGGGTCTGTCACTGTATATGGAGGGGGCACATGTATATCACTGTATGGGGGGTATATGTCTGCCATTATATATATGAGTACATGGGTCTGTCACTGTATATGGAGGGGGCACATGTATATCACTGTATGGGGGTATATGTCTGCCATTATATATATGGGTACATGGGTCTGTCACTGTATATGGAGGGGGCACATGTATATCACTGTATGGGGGTATATGTCTGCCATTATATATATGGGTACATGGGTCTATCACTGTATATGGAGGGGGCACATGTATATCACTGTATGGGGGTATATGTCTGCCATTATATATATGGGTACATGGGTCTGTCACTGTATATGGAGGGGGCACATGTATATCACTGTATGGCGGTATATGTCTGCCATTATATATATGGGTACATGGGTCTGTCACTGTATATGGAGGGGGCACATGTATATCACTGTATGGGGGTATATGTCTGCCATTATATATATGGGTACATGGGTCTATCACTGTATATGGAGGGGGCACATGTATATCACTGTATGGGGGTATATGTCTGCCATTATATATATGGGTACATGGGTCTGTCACTGTATATGGAGGGGGCACATGTATATCACTGTATGGGGGTATATGTCTGCCATTATATATATGGGTACATGGGTCTGTCACTGTATATGGAGGGGGCACATGTATATCACTGTATGGGGGTATATGTCTGCCATTATATATATGGGTACATGGGGCTGTCACTGTATATGGAGGGGGCACATGTATATCACTGTATGGGGGTATATGTCTGCCATTATATATATGGGTACATGGGGCTGTCACTGTATATGGAGGGGGCACATGTATATCACTGTATGGCGGTATATGTCTGCCATTATATATATGGGTACATGGGTCTGTCACTGTATATGGAGGGGGACATGTATATCACTGTATGGGGGGATATGTCTGCCATTATATATATGGGTACATGGGTCTGTCACTGTATATGGAGGGGGCACATGTATATCACTGTATGGGGGTGTATGTCTGCCATTATATATATATGGGTACATGGGTCTGTCACTGTATATGGAGGGGGCACATGTATATCACTGTATGGCGGTATATGTCTGCCACCCTATTAATATTATAAATGTGAAAGTTTGTGAGTTTGGATGTTTGGATGTTTGTTCCTGAATCACGCAAAACCCGATCCACTGATTTGGCTGAAATTTTCCACAAACATAGTTACTACACCCCTTTAAACAATAGGCTACTTTTCGTCACAATAGCGCACATACGTTTGTGCCAGGACCCCCACAAAACCCAAACTCACATCACCATCTCTGCAATCTCACACACTTTGGACCATAGAAAGCCACAAAATTCCTATTACCCTCTGCAGCCTCGCCCCTAACCCCACACAATCACATACACATATACTTTACCACTTTGCCCCTCACCTTAATGATTCTCCAGGAGGCGCTCTTTAACGCTCCGGAGTAGCCATGTTTGCCAATCCCCACCGCTATGACAATCCGTGACACCGCCCACCCATGTCAATACCCCTAGGCGGTCTAATAAATGCAAAAAAAAAGTTTAAAAAAAAATAAAAAACATATAAAAGCAAATAAAAAGGATTAAAAATTCAAATCACCTCCCTTTCCCTAGAACACATATAAAAGTAGTTAAAAACTGTGAAACACCTACATGTTAGGTATCCCCACGTCCGAAATCGCCCGCTCTACAAAGCTATACAAATATTTTTCCTGTTCGGTAAACGCCGTAGCGGGAAAAATGGTCAAAAGTGCCAAACTGCCGTTTTTTCACTCTTTTGATTCTGATAAAAATTGATCAAAGCAATAACATTTCCCCACTTTTTAAAGCACTTTTACAGTTTCACACGTCTGTGTCCGCCCAATACTCAACTCACCGCAGACGAAGTCGCTTGTAAAAGCTAGTTATATATATGGGTACATGGGTCTGTCACTGTATATGGAGGGGGCACATGTATATCACTGTATGGCGGTATATGTCTGCCATTATATATATGGGTACATGGGTCTGTCACTGTATATGGAGGGGGCACATGTATATCACTGTATGGCGGTATATGTCTGCCATTATATATATGGGTACATGGGTCTGTCACTGTATATGGAGGGGGCACATGTATATCACTGTATGGCGGTATATGTCTGCCATTATATATATGGGTACATGGGTCTGTCACTGTATATGGAGGGGGCACATGTATATCACTGTATGGCGGTATATGTCTGCCATTATATATATGGGTACATGGGGCTGTCACTGTATATGGAGGGGGCACATGTATATCACTGTATGGCGGTATATGTCTGCCATTATATATATGGGTACATGGGTCTGTCACTGTATATGGAGGGGGCACATGTATATCACTGTATGGGGGTATATGTCTGCCATTATATATATGGGTACATGGGGCTGTCACTGTATATGGAGGGGGCACATGTATATCACTGTATGGCGGTATATGTCTGCCATTATATATATGGGTACATGGGTCTGTCACTGTATATGGAGGGGGACATGTATATCACTGTATGGGGGGATATGTCTGCCATTATATATATGGGTACATGGGTCTGTCACTGTATATGGAGGGGGCACATGTATATCACTGTATGGGGGTGTATGTCTGCCATTATATATATATGGGTACATGGGTCTGTCACTGTATATGGAGGGGGCACATGTATATCACTGTATGGCGGTATATGTCTGCCACCCTATTAATATTATAAATGTGAAAGTTTGTGAGTTTGGATGTTTGGATGTTTGTTCCTGAATCACGCAAAACCCGATCCACTGATTTGGCTGAAATTTTCCACAAACATAGTTACTACACCCCATTAAACAATAGGCTACTTTTCGTCACAATAGCGCACATACGTTTGTGCCAGGACCCCCACAAAACCCAAACTCACATCACCATCTCTGCAATCTCACACACTTTGGACCATAGAAAGCCACAAAATTCCTATTACCCTCTGCAGCCTCGCCCCTAACCCCACACAATCACATACACATATACTTTACCACTTTGCCCCTCACCTTAATGATTCTCCAGGAGGCGCTCTTTAACGCTCCGGAGTAGCCATGTTTGCCAATCCCCACCGCTATGACAATCCGTGACACCGCCCACCCATGTCAATACCCCTAGGCGGTCTAATAAATGCAAAAAAAAAGTTTAAAAAAAAATAAAAAACATATAAAAGCAAATAAAAAGGATTAAAAATTCAAATCACCTCCCTTTCCCTAGAACACATATAAAAGTAGTTAAAAACTGTGAAACACCTACATGTTAGGTATCCCCACGTCCGAAATCGCCCGCTCTACAAAGCTATACAAATATTTTTCCTGTTCGGTAAACGCCGTAGCGGGAAAAATGGTCAAAAGTGCCAAACCGCCGTTTTTTCACTCTTTTGATTCTGATAAAAATTGATCAAAGCAATAACATTTCCCCACTTTTTAAAGCACTTTTACAGTTTCACACGTCTGTGTCCGCCCAATACTCAACTCACCGCAGACGAAGTCGCTTGTAAAAGCTAGTTATATATATGGGTACATGGGTCTGTCACTGTATATGGAGGGGGCACATGTATATCACTGTATGGCGGTATATGTCTGCCATTATATATATGGGTACATGGGTCTGTCACTGTATATGGAGGGGGCACATGTATATCACTGTATGGCGGTATATGTCTGCCATTATATATATGGGTACATGGGTCTGTCACTGTATATGGAGGGGGCACATGTATATCACTGTATGGCGGTATATGTCTGCCATTATATATATGGGTACATGGGTCTGTCACTGTATATGGAGGGGGCACATGTATATCACTGTATGGGGGGATATGTCTGCCATTATATATATGGGTACATGGGTCTGTCACTGTATATGGAGGGGGCACATGTATATCACTGTATGGGGGGATATGTCTGCCATTATATATATGGGTACATGGGTCTGTCACTGTATATGGAGGGGGCACATGTATATCACTGTATGGGGGGATATGTCTGCCATTATATATATGGGTACATGGGTCTGTCACTGTATATGGAGGGGGCACATGTATATCACTGTATGGGGGGATATGTCTGCCATTATATATATGGGTACATGGGTCTGTCACTGTATATGGAGGGGGCACATGTATATCACTGTATGGGGCTATATGTCTGCCATTATATATATGGGTACATGGGTCTGTCACTGTATATGGAGGGGGCACATGTATATCACTGTATGGGGGGATATGTCTGCCATTATATATATGGGTACATGGGTCTGTCACTGTATATGGAGGGGGCACATGTATATCACTGTATGGGGGGATATGTCTGCCATTATATATATGGGTATATATGTTTCTCATTGTATATGGTGGTTTGTGGATATCACTATATATGAGCATGGATCTGTCATTGTATATAGGACATATGTATATTACTGTATATTAGGGCATGTGTCATATAGGGTATGTGTTTGTTCTGTACATTAGGGCACTGACACTGTATATGGGGACATATATATATATATATATATATATATATATATATATATATATATATATATATATGAGTATCTGATTCTCACTACATACAAGGACATGTGGATATCACTGTATTTAGTGGCAGGTATCTGTCATTGTATATATGGTGACATGTTCCTGTATACGGGGGATGTGTCTGATATTGTATATAGCTGTTTGTAGGTGAATATTGATGGTATAAATGTAGTAGCTTTAAGCTCCGGGGCCCCAATGTAAAATCTGCAACGGCTCAGTGGTGATCTATATTTACAAGGATTTGTTTCTTAATACAAGACAGAGGCCCCCTGCAGGTTTGGGGGCCTGTATGATGTTACACCCTCTCTACAGATATGCCCCCTGGTGGTCATGTATATGAGGACATGTGACAATAAATCATTTAATATGTGAATTGTTACTCTATAGAAGGACCTATTATATATCAGTGTATATTAGGGGTGTTGTTGGTGTATTTCGGTATGGTAAGGCCGGCCTCCAGCCAATGTCCCTTTGGTAGCCCTGACATGACATCATGCCCTCTTATGGCCTCCATATAGTATAGTGTCCCCCTTGTAGCCCCCGTAGTATAATGCCCTCCTCATAGTGGCCCCCACAGTTTAATGTTCCCTTCAATGTGCCTCTTAAATTTAAATACACAGACCCGAAAAAGGGAGAAAAACAGCACCAAAACAGGACCAAGTATGAATATAGTCCAATACTAATATGTGACATATGATATATGAACCTCTATAGCTGTCCATTGAGCGATCCAAAGGTAATAAAAGGGTAAACAGGAGCACAATGTGAATATGGTCCAATGTGTATATATTATATCCCATCAAGTATTAACCTGGAGAAGCTTCCAAAAATGTTATATGGCACAAGGCTGATCTGGTCTCCATTACAGATACTGCAGTGGGGGCAGGAGCCGAAAGCTGCACCTCTGGTTGTCCTCCTACAGGTATGTGACCAACCAAGTGACAAGAGGTAGGTGACTGTTTACTATAACTTTATTGACTACTTTTAACATGAAAACGTAACGTGCCCCCCCAACTGGATTCACCATTATCACGGGTGCTGAGCCCCCCGCCTATGGACTCATACAATTTTTTCCCACCCCCATAACGCGCACACTAAAACGGATTATTTATTTTGCAATGCACCAGCCCTCCGCTGCTTACTGAGGTAGAGCTCAGTCCCTCGGTCCTATCATGCCCCGGTGACTATATCTCTGCCCCCTGTCCCAGTCCTAACTAGACGCTGCCATTGGCACCTCAATGAGGCTCTACTTACATCACCCACTCCCTAAACTACAGTACGGGTGCCCCTGACTACTTTATGGAGAATGGGGAGTCAGCGGCTTCAGGTGCTGTTCTGTAGGAGGCTTATAGTACAGTCATGTGGGGACACTACATTACATTGTCGCTGCGACTCAGAAAGGATAGGACAGATAGAGGCCAAGCATTGTTACCCCACAATCAGACCCTTACCTCTCGTCTTGTGACTCGGCCCTCCTTAGCTGTGCCCGCCAGTTAGTGGCAGCTCCAGCAGACTGGAGGGACTTGGCGACCCATACGGCCCAGCGTCTCCTCCACTACACGCCAGCGACATCCTTCTTGTCATCTTCTCTAGTCTGTTGTCTCTCTCTGTCTCTCAATTTATCATTTGTTACTGGAGAAACTTTCACAATGTTGTAATTATTTTGTAACTGTTTATCTCTCCTAATATTAAAACTTTCAGGGTTAGTTCACACGGAGTTCTGCGTTTACATATTCCGTCGCGGCTGCTCCAGATTAGGCCCAAACGAATGGGCCGGAGCCTCGCCAACGACAGTTCGCTTATTTTTCCACTACTAGCTACTCAATAGGAGACATTTTTGGCAGCGGATTTTGAGGCAGATTCCACTTCAATTTCCGCTGTTAAAAGACCCCGTGTGAACTAGACCTTATAAAAGTTATTGTTGAAAAAAAAATTATACCCGAATATGGACCATAGAAAGGTCAAAAATACATGATGTCCAAAGAGGCCTAAAAAGGATGGTGCCCTAGAGAGGCAAAACAAATTGAGACCTTAAAGGGTCAAAAAATTGGAACCCTAAAAGGGCAAAAAAGAAAAGTCCATAAAAATGGTGCCCAAAAGAGGCGTAAGAAAAGGTGCCCGAGTGAGGACTAAAAAGGTGCCCGAGTGAGGACCAAAGAAATAATGCCTGATTGAGTACCACATAAATGGTGCCCGAGTGAGGACAAAGATGGTGCCCAAAAGAGGCCTAATAAAAGGTGCCCGACTGAGGACCAACGATGGTGCCCAAAAGAGGCCTAATAAAAGGTGCCCGAGTGAGGACCGAAAACGGTACCCGAGTGAGGACCAGAGAAACGATGCCCAATTGAGTACCACATAAATGGTGCCCGAGTGAGGACCAAAAAGGTGCCCGAGTGAGGACCAAAGATGGTGCCCAAAAGAGGCCTCATAAAAGGTGCCCGAGTGAGGACCGAAAACGGTGCCCGAGTGAGGACCAGAGAAATGATGCCCGATTGAGTACCACATAAATGGTGCCCGAGTGAGGACCAAAAAGGTGCCCGAGTGAGGACCAAAGATGGTGCCCAAAATAGGCCTAATAAAAGGTGCCCGAGTGAGGACCAAAAACGGTGCCCGAGTGAGGACCAGAGAAATGATGCCAAATTGAGTACCACATAAATGGTGCCCGAGTGAGGACCAAAAAGGTGCCCGAGTGAGGACCAAAGATGGTGCCCAAAAGAGGCCTAATAAAAGGTGCCCGAGTGAGGACCGAAAACGGTGCCCGAGTGAGGACCAGAGAAATGATGCCCAATTGAGTACCACATAAATAGTGCCCGAATGAGTACCAAAAAGGTGCCCGAGTGAGGACCAAAGATGGTGCCCAAAAGAGGCCTAATAAAAGGTGCCTGAGTGAGGATCAAAAAGGTGCCTGAGTGAGGACCAATGAAATGATGCCTGATTGAGTACCACATAAATGGTGCCCGAGTGAGGACCAAAAAGGTGCCCGAGTGAGGACCAAAGATGGTGCCCAAAAGAGGCCTAATAAAAGGTGCCCGAGTGAGGACCGAAAACGGTGCCCGAGTGAGGACCAGAGAAATGATGCCCAATTGAGTACCACATAAATGGTGCCTGAGTGAGGACCAAAAGGTGCCCGAGTGAGGACCAAAGATGGTGCCCAAAAGAGGCCTAATAAACGGTGCCCGAGTGAGGACCGAAAACGGTGCCCGAGTGAGGACCAGAGAAATGATGCCCGATTGAGTACCACATAAATGGTGCCCGAGTGAGGACCAAAAAGGTGCCCGAGTGAGGACCAAAGATAAGGTGCCTGAGTGAGGACCGAGAACGGTGCCCGAGTGAGGACCAGAGAAATGATGCCCGATTGAGTACCACATAAATGGTGCCCGAGTGAGGACCAAAAAGGTGCCCGAGTGAGGACCAAGGATGGTGCTCAAAAGAGGCCTAATAAAAGGTGCCCGAGGGAGGACCGAAAACGGTGCAAGAGTGAGGACCAGAGAAATGATGCCCGATTGAGTATCACATAAATAGTGCCCAAGTGAGGACCAAAAAGGTGCCCGAGTGAGGACCAAAGATGGTGCCCGAGTGAGGACCAAAGATGGTGCCCAAAAGAGGCCTAATAAAAGGTGCACGAGTGAGGACCGAAAACGGTGCCCGAGTGAGGACCAGAGAAATGATGCCTGATTGAGTACCACATAAATGGTGCCCGAGTGAGGACCAAAAAGGTGCCCGAGTGAGGACCAAAGATGGTGCCCAAAAGAGGCCTAATAAAAGGTGCCTGACTGAGGACCAAAAAGGTGCCTGAGTGAGGACCAACAAAATGATGCCTGATTGAGTACCACATAAATGGTGCCCGAGTGAGGACCAAAAAGGTGCCCGAGTGAGGACCAAAGATAAGGTGCCTGAGTGAGGACCGAGAACGGTGCCCGAGTGAGGACCAGAGAAATGATGCCCGATTGAGTACCACATAAATGGTGCCCGAGTGAGGACCAAAAAGGTGCCCGAGTGAGGACCAAAGATGGTGCTCAAAAGAGGCCTAATAAAAGGTGCCCGAGGGAGGACCGAAAACGGTGCAAGAGTGAGGACCAGAGAAATGATGCCCGATTGAGTATCACATAAATAGTGCCCAAGTGAGGACCAAAAAGGTGCCTGAGTGAGGACCAAAGATGGTGCCCAAAAGAGGCCTAATAAAAGGTGCCCGAGTGAGGATCGAAAACGGTGCCCGAGTGAGGACCAGAGAAATGATGCCCAATTGAGTACCACATAAATGGTGCCCGAGTGAGGACCAAAAAGGTGCCCGAGTGAGGACCAAAGATGGTGCTCAAAAGAGGCCTAATAAAAGGTGCCTGAGTGAGGACCGAGAACGGTGCCCGAGTGAGGACCAGAGAAATGATGCCCGATTGAGTACCACATAAATAGTGCCCAAGTGAGGACCAAAAAGGTGCCTGAGTGAGGAACAAAGATGGTGCCCAGAAGAGGCCTAATAAAAGGTGCCCGAGTGAGGACCGAAAACGGTGCCCGATTGAGGACCAGAGAAATGATGCCCAATTGAGTACCACATAAATGGTGCCCGAGTGAGGACCAAAAAAGTGCCCAAAAGAGGCCTAATAAAAGGTGCCCGAGTGAGGACCGAAAACGGTGCCCGAGTGAGGACCAGATAAATGATGCCCGATTGAGTACCACATAAATGGTGCCCGAGTGAGGACCAAAAAGGTGCCCGAGTGAGGACCAAAGATGGTGCCCAAAATAGGCCTAATAAAAGGTGCCCGAGTGAGGACCGAAAAGGGTACCCGAGTGAGGACCAGAGAAATGATGCCCAATTGAGTACCACATAAATGGTGCCTGAGTGAGGACCAAAAAGGTGCCCGACTGAGGACCAGCGATAGTGCCCAAAAGAGGCCTAATAAAAGGTGCCCGATTGAGGACCAGAGAAATGATGCCCGATTGAGTACCACATAAATGGTGCCTGAGTGAGGACCAAAAAGGTGCCCGAGTGAGGACCAAAGATGGTGCCCAAAAGAGGCCTAATAAAAAATGCCCGAGTGAGGACCGAAAACGGTGCCCGAGTGAGGACCAGAGAAATGATGCCCAATTGAGTACCACATAAATGGTGCCCGAATGAGGACCAAAAAGGTGCCCGAGTGAGGACCAAAGATGGTGCCCAAAAGAGGCCTAATAAAAGGTGCCTGAGTGAGGATCAAAAAGGTGCCTGAGTGAGGACCAACGAAATGATGCCTGATTGAGTACCACATAAATGGTGCCCGAGTGAGGACCAAAAAGGTGCCCGAGTGAGGACCAAAGATGGTGCCCAAAAGAGGCCTAATAAAAGGTGCCCGAGTGAGGACCGAAAACGGTGCCCGAGTGAGGACCAGATAAAATATGCCCGATTGAGTACCACATAAATGGTGCCCGAGTGAGGACCAAAAAGGTGCCCGAGTGAGGACCAAAGATGGTGCTCAAAAGAGGCCTAATAAAAGGTGCCCGAGTGAGGACCGAAAACGGTGCCTGAGTGAGGACCAAAAAAATGATGCCCGATTGAGTACCACATAAATGGTGCCCGACTGAGGACCAGCGATAGTGCCCAAAAGAGGCCTAATAAAAGGTGCCCGATTGAGGACCAGAGAAATGATGCCCGATTGAGTACCACATAAATGGTGCCTGAGTGAGGACCAAAAAGGTGCCCGAGTGAGGACCAAAGATGGTGCCCAAAAGAGGCCTAATAAAAGGTGCCCGAGTGAGGACCGAAAACGGTGCCCGAGTGAGGACCAGAGAAATGATGCCCAATTGAGTACCACATAAATGGTGCCCGAATGAGGACCAAAAAGGTGCCCGAGTGAGGACCAAAGATGGTGCCCAAAAGAGGCCTAATAAAAGGTGCCTGAGTGAGGATCAAAAAGGTGCCTGAGTGAGGACCAACGAAATGATGCCTGATTGAGTACCACATAAATGGTGCCCGAGTGAGGACCAAAAAGGTGCCCGAGTGAGGACCAAAGATGGTGCCCGAGTGAGGACCGAAAACGGTGCCCGAGTGAGGACCAGATAAAATATGCCCGATTGAGTACCACATAAATGGTGCCCGAGTGAGGACCAAAAAGGTGCCCGAGTGAGGACCAAAGATGGTGCTCAAAAGAGGCCTAATAAAAGGTGCCCGAGTGAGGACCGAAAACGGTGCCTGAGTGAGGACCAAAAAAATGATGCCCGATTGAGTACCACATAAATGGTGCCCGACTGAGGACCAGCGATAGTGCCCAAAAGAGGCCTAATAAAAGGTGCCCGATTGAGGACCAGAGAAATGATGCCCGATTGAGTACCACATAAATGGTGCCTGAGTGAGGACCAAAAAGGTGCCCGAGTGAGGACCAAAGATGGTGCCCAAAAGAGGCCTAATAAAAGGTGCCCGAGTGAGGACCGAAAACGGTGCCCGAGTGAGGACCAGAGAAATGATGCCCAATTGAGTACCACATAAATGGTGCCCGAATGAGGACCAAAAAGGTGCCCGAGTGAGGACCAAAGATGGTGCCCAAAAGAGGCCTAATAAAAGGTGCCTGAGTGAGGATCAAAAAGGTGCCTGAGTGAGGACCAACGAAATGATGCTTGATTGAGTACCACATAAATGGTGCCCGAGTGAGGACCAAAAAGGTGCCCGAGTGAGGACCAAAGATGGTGCCCGAGTGAGGACCAGATAAAATATGCCCGATTGAGTACCACATAAATGGTGCCCGAGTGAGGACCAAAAAGGTGCCCGAGTGAGGACCAAAGATGGTGCTCAAAAGAGGCCTAATAAAAGGTGCCTGAGTGAGGACCGAAAACGGTGCCCGAGTGAGGACCAGAAAAATGATGCCCGATTGAGTACCACATAAATGGTGCCCGAGTGAGGACCAAAAAGGTGCCCGAGTGAGGACCAAAGATGGTGCCCAAAAGAGGCCTAATAAAAGGTGCCCGAGTGAGGACCGAAAACGGTGCCTGAGTGAAGACCAAAAAAATGATGCCCGATTGAGTACCACATAAATGGTGCCCGACTGAGGACCAAAAAGGTGCCCGAATGAGGACCAAAGATGGTGCCCAAAAGAGGCCTAATAAAAGGTGCCCGATTCAGGACCAGAGAAATGATGCCCGATTGAGTACCACATAAATGGTGCCTGAGTGAGGACCAAAAAGGTCAACAATATTTTTTTTTTACTTTTGTTTTCTTACCATCCCACTCTGAGACACAGAACTTCTTACTTTTTACATTAACCTCTTGAGGATTCGGCATTTTTCCTTTTTGCCATTTTTGGTTTTTATTCCCGACTTTCCAAAATTTACAGCTTTTTTTACTTTTCCGTTCACAAAGTTACTGGTTACTTATTTGATATGTGAACTACGGCAGTGATTAGAATTTTTATATTTTTATATTTTATCAAAAGTTTTTTTTACTCTTTTTGAGCTTTTTCTATCCCTCATCTCCTCCGGGGACTGTAACATGGACTCATTGGATGGCTTATATCACAGACCGCATTCAGTCGCCTCCACAGAGATACATTACGCAGAGCACTACACATGCGCATACGGTATTTCTATTGAGGCCACTGATGGGCACGTCAGGTCACATGACCCGTGATAAGCCGCCATGTTTGGACCTGATCTAACAATGGAGGAAGCATAAAAGGTGCAGGCATCGCCACAGACCTTGGCCCTATAGTATATGGGTAAGTGGTCTTATCTATTTCCAGTATTTGCTATGGCAGTGAGCTCAGCCGGGATTGGGATATGGACAAGGTCAGAGAAGACACCAGATAAGTAACTCTGTATAGCAGAGGTGAGTTTGGCGTTGTCTATGGTTGAGCTGAGTTTGTCTGAGTGTGAAGCAGTGACTGGATGTGATGTACAATATGACGGTCACAATACATGTAGCAGAGCTGGATTTGGTCATATAGTAGTGGTAGAGTCAGGCTTGGGGACATGGGAATGGCACTGCTGGATTTGTCACAATGGAAGTATTAAAGTTGTATTTGACCCAGGAGGAGCAGCCAAAGCAGACCTCAAATGGAAGAAGAAGATCACCAGGAGCAGTGACCAGAAGAGAAGTCCTTGGATGGAACAGGCGACACTTGGAGTTGTGACCAGAGGTAGAAACAGAAGATGCCAACGACAGGGTCCAGGAGTTGGCCGGTGGAGATACCAAAAGACGATGTAGAAGATGAGAAGGATCAGGTCTAGGAGCTTTATTAGTTGGGACAGGACAAGGGACAAGGCAGTTGGGACAATACATGGGGGATACGTTAGTTTGGCCTTTTATAGGTTCCGTCTTATGGCGCTGTCCACGGAGCCACGTAAGCTATCTGGGCACTCACTTTCCTTATGGGGTAGATTAGGTTATGCTACTGTTATATTATTCCATGTAACGCTGGGTTTACCTATGGTGGTAGGTCAGCCTTGGGTTGTGTCTACAGATGACAAGAACATGGAACAGCAACATCAGCCATCCAGGCACTACACTTCATGGACTGCAATTCAGCCTGAGGAAGGACTAAAGGACCATTCTCCAGCCCAGAAGGTGGCATCTCTGGTACAGTACTATAGCTAGAATGGAGCCATCTTCTCAGTACTTGTAGTTGTGTAATATCTCCAGTGGATGTCATGTTTGATGACTTGGCATACGGACATAGAATAACAAATCTGCTTTCTTTGGAAAACAGCGCCACCCTTATCCATAGGTTCTCTGTGGTACTGCACTTTAGCTCCACTGAAGTGTATGCAGCCGAGCTGTAATACCACAGAAAACCTGTGGCCATGTGTGATACTGACAAATGTGTAAAGTTTTTGTTATTTCAATATTAAAAACAATTAAAACTGCAAAAATAAATAAATTTGCATAGCTTTTTTATTATTATTTTTCTCGCTATGGAGCGTCATAAGGTTTGAGGGTTTTTTTTTGCTGAGCTAATTGTAGTTTTTATTGATACCATTTAGGGAAATGTGAGACGTTTTGATCACTTTTTATTAAAATGTTTGGGAGGCAAAAATAATATTACACCTGAGGTATGAATGTGTATCAGCGTATGGGATAAATACTGTTCCGTATATTCTAATAGTTGCGGCATTCTCAGATGTAGGGATAGGTCGGCTCGCCGAGTAGCTGCCGTCCATCAAGACTAATGAGATATTTCATCTGTTTTTCAGAATTAGAGCCAATGTAAAGCATCGGCTGGAGGAAGCGTCCCCTGTGGGGAAATGGAAGATCCCAGAGCAAGGACATAAAGCTGGTCCTGGAGAATCTATAGAAGGAGCGTATAAGATCCACCGCCCTCACTGAAGGATGCACCTGTCATCTGTGGCCATCACTTTACATTCCCATGTCCTCCCGAAATCCAGAAGGGTCACCAAGATGCATCTAAGGAATAGACAGCCCTCCAGACGCCTTTGTAAAGAAACTCTTGTCCATTATTTGGAGAGCCATGGTGAAGACTAGTGTGATGGTCATTTACGTCTCTAAAGATGGCTGCCGCGATCTAATCTACTGATAATAAAGTACCGTGATCAATAGAATTTGTGTTTGTTGAAAGGAGCGATTATTATTATATACGAGAACAATCCTATTAATATTATAAAGGTGAAAGTTTGTGAGTTTGGATGTTTGGATGTTTAGATGTTTGTTCCTCAATCACGCAAAACTCGCTCCACCGATTTGGCTGAAATTTTCCACAAACAGTCACTACACTCGATTGCGCAATAGGCTACTTTTCGTCACAATAGCACACATACGTTTTTCCCAGGACTCCCACAAAACCCAAACTCACATCACTATTTCTGCAATCTCACACACTTTGGACCATAGCAAGCCACAAAATTCATATTACCCTCTACAGCAGAGGTCAGCATGCCAAGAGTGACACCAGCAGCCCAGGACCTGCAAGAGTTAAATGAAGTCTGAGTCTCTTCAGTGGGCTGCTAGAGCTCAAGCATAAGGACACTCCCCTTTGAGAGGGGTGCAGGAAACCCAGGGGGTGGAGCTTAATCGCTCAGGTCTGTGCCTGCTATAGTGGTCTGCATCCTTCAAGGATTCCCCGAGGAGAAGAGGAAGCTGCTAGCAAAGTGAAACTGAAAAACACACAGGTACATAGAATTACTGTTCTCATTAATGTCAGGCATTTGGGGTTATTAGTTTAGTCTTAGTAACTCCATGTGCCTCACATTAATAGGAATAACCCCATCATGTCCCTCATATTAACCCCTGTGTGCCTCACATTAATAGGAATAACCCCATCATGTCCCTCATATTAACCCCTGTGTGCCTCACATTAATAGGAATAAACCCCATCATGTCCCTCATATTAACCCCTGTGTGCCTCACATTATTAGGAATAAACCCCATCATGTCCCTCATATTAACCCCTGTGTGCCTCACATTATTAGGAATAAACCCCATCATGTCCCTCATATTAACCCCTGTGTGCCTCACATTATTAGGAATAAACCCCATCATGTCCCTCATATTAACCCCTGTGTGCCTCACATTAATAGGAATAAACCCCATCATGTCCCTCATATTAACCCCTGTGGGCCCCATATAAGGGTTACTAATAAACCTCAATAATGAAGATACTTAACTATTACCTCCAAGTCTCTCACATATCAGTAACTCTTACACAAGGGTTAATGTAAGGGACATGATGGGTTTAATTGCTATTACTAAGAGGCGCATGGAGTTACTAAACTGTCATGCACAGGGACAGACTTTATGTGGCTGCTCGAGAGTATCCTGTGCCCAAAACTGACATGTACTGGCGGAAAATAACAAATCATACAATGTCGTATATCGAAGTATATTAACCTGAAATACCTCTGTCCCAAAGACACTATGTACAGTTTATACCAACACCGTATAGCAGCTGAAATACAAATTACATTCAACACAAAAGTCTCATGTGCTCTCAGAATTACAGCAAAAACAAGATACACAGTTACATTTCATATCCCATCCCTTATACACAGTACGAAAAGCTTACCCGCGCCTGTATATACCCACTGCTACAATCACCGCAGACGAAGTCGCGGGTACCAGCTAGTTATTATTATATACGAGAACAATTATTATTATATACGAGAACAATTATTATTATATACGAGAACAATTATTATTATTATATACGAGAACAATTATTATTATATACGAGAACAATTATTATTATATACAAGAACAATTATTATATACGAGAACAATTATTATTATATACAAGAACAATTATTATATACGAGAACAATTATTATTATATACAAGAACAATTATTATTATATAAGAGAACAATTATTATTATATACGGGAACAATTATTATTATATAAGAGAACAATTATTATTATATACGGGAACAATTATTATTATATACCAGAACAATTATTATTATATCCCAGAACAATTATTATTATATATGAGAACAATTATTATTATAGACCAGAACAATTATTATATCCGAGAACAATTATTATTATATATGAGAACAATTATTATTATATACCAGAACAATTATTATTATATACCAGAACAATTATTATTATATATATAAGAACAATTATTATTATATATGAGAACAATTATTATTATATGCAAGAACAATTATTATTATATGAGAACAATTATTATTATATACAAGAACAATTATTATTATATACCAGAACAATTATTATTATATACCAGAACAATTATTATTATATACCAGAACAATTATTATTATTATATATAAGAACAATTATTATTATATACCAGAACACTTATTATTATATACCAGAACAATTATTATATCCGAGAACAATTATTATTATATATGAGAACAATTATTATTATATACAAGAACAATTATTATTATATACCAGAACAATTATTATTATATATGAGAACAATTATTATTATATACAAGAACAATTATTATTATATACCAGAACATTATTATATATGAGAACAATTATTATTATATACAAGAACAATTATTATTATATACCAGAACAATTATTATTATATACGAGAACAATTATTATTATATACCAGAACAATTATTATTATATACCAGAACAATTATTATTATATATGTGAACAATTATTATTATATACCAGAACAATTATTATTATATACCAGAACAATTATTATTATATACGAGAACACTTATTATTGTATACAAGAACAATTATTATTATATATGAGAACAATTATTATTATATACGAGAACAATTATTATTCTATACATTTTCCACCATTTATTCTGCACTTGTTCTGCCATCTGTAATGGGCTGCGGCTCAGTCACTGCTTCATTTAAGAATAAAGACAAGTTTCATTTATGGCCATTTCAGGCATTGAAAATCTAAGGGTAACAGTAGAGTTCTTTCTGCAGCATTCAAAGGGTTTTCAGGTTTATCAATTGATAACTTATCCTTAAGATAGGTCATCCATTGAAGATTGTGGGGGTGCGACACCTGGGCCCCCTGACAACCAGTTGTTTTAAAAGATCTGGCCTTCACTGCAGAGAAACCACCAGGTCGCTGCCTCTAGAAGAAGTCTCTATATCTGACATCAAAGGGACAGACAGAGACTTGGTCAAAAAGCAAGGTCAGGACCGGCAGCCTTAGTTTAAAAAAAAAAAATTATGCCGGGGAGATGAAAAAACCATACTTACCTTTCCCCGGTGCTCCATACTTCCTTGTCTGCGGTGCTCCATACTTACCTGTCCCCGGTGCTCCATACTTACCTGTCCCCAATGCTGCATACTTACCTGTCCGCGGTGCTCCATACTTACCTGTCCGCAGTGCTCCATACTTACCTGTCCGTGGTGCTCCATACTTACCTGTCCGCGGTGCTCCATACTTACCTGTCCCTGGTGCTCCATACTTACCTGTCCATGGTGCTCCATACTTACCTGTCCCCGGTGCTCCATACTTCCTTGTCTGCGGTGCTCCATACTTACCTGTCCCCGGTGCTCCATACTTACCTGTCCCCGGATGCTCCATAATTACCTGTCCCCGGTGTTCCATACTTACCTGTCCCCGGATGCTCCATACTTACCTGTCCCCGGATGCTCCATACTTACCTGTCCCCGGTGCTCCATACTTCCTGTCCCCGGTGCTCCAGTGCCTTCCAGCGCAGTCTCGTCCTGCTGTTCTGATGTTTTCTTGCAGTATAAGTTCTCGCTGGCTGTGACGTCCCAGGTCCCTTTCCTTAGGCCGCTGATCAGGCTCACCTCCCCTAATTTAAAACAATATATATATTTTTCACAACCCCTTTAATGGTAAACAGGTCGTAGATCGGGGAAAGCACAAAGGCAAATAACCAAGTACAGGTAGTCAGGATATACATATAATCCAACATCTTCCCAGGATCTAGTAAGCTAGGAATCTTAGTGCTCACCTACCTTCCATTGGGGCAGAGACTTAATGATAGGCCATGCACAGGATGCCATCAGTATATTCATCAGTCTTGGTCCAAACTCGACTGGGGCCAGGACATCCCCTCCCCTCCATGGCTAATGCAATGAGAGAATAAATAATGTGTAAATAAACTTAATAATAAACTTAATAAACTTTTCTCACATCCATTAACAACCTGTATAATGAATTTCTAGCATCAATCAAGGGAAGAAAAATGGGGCCCCGTAGCAATATAACAGCCCTGTTACTGGTCCCCACACAGTATAACACCTGTTACAGGCTGCAATACCGTATACGGTCACCATTACAGGAAGGGCCGCCATCAGGAATTTTGGGGCCCCATACAGCCTAAATGTCTGCTCCCCCCCCCCCCCCGCCATTTTAAAACTACTTTATTTAGCGACATACCAATTCTGTATTACATTTCCCTTTATTTAGCAGCTTTACAAGGCTTAATCAGATTCTATTTGCAGGTATAATCTGCTATGTGTGACAGCGCCTATAGAGAGCCAACACCATCTATAAGAGCCTCCTAATAAATCCTCAGGGCTTATTCACATTGCGTTTTTGGCTTCCTTTGCCGGGATATGTTGGTAACCAGTCAGAATCAGCTGTCAACTTATCCCTGCACGAAGAACTGGCCATTAAAAAAAAAGGGGGCCTGCAGTTCTCCGTGCAGGGATAAGTGGGGAGCTGATTGTCACTGGTTACCAACGTATCCCGGCAAGGAAGGCCAAAAACGCAATGTGAACACTCCTTTAAAGTGAAAGTCGCACCCCCAAACAGGCTGCTATGCTAGTAACATAGCGGCCTACATCATTATTAATACAAAGCACACATACCTTTGGAGGTATTGTGTGCTTTGTAGTTCTCCAGCTAAAAACTTATATATTATTGCCCCAGACGTTCCGTCTCCGCAGTGCAGCACATCCGATGCCCCAACAATCCCCTCCCCCCAGTCCACCTTCTAACATCTTTCCATTGCCCCCTGTACCCATACCTCCCAACTTTTGAAGAACCGAAAGAGGGACAAAATGTGCGGCTCTCTGCGTGCCGCAGCAAATTTAGCCCCGCCCACTTTTATGTTGACTCCGCCCATTCTCATTAATTTTTCATGTGCCCGCACACAGTATAATCCTCCTACAGTCACCCGTAAATTATATGTCCCCCCCCTCTATCTCTCCCCCAGCTTCATATACACCCTTCATCTGCCCCCAGTTTCATGTCCCCCCCATCTCTGCCCCCAGATTCATGTCCTCTCCATCTCTGCCCCCAGTTTCATGTCCCCTCTATCTCTGTCTCCAGATTCATGTCCCCTCCATCTCTGCCCCCAGATTCATGTCCCCTCCATCTCTTCCCCCAGATTCATGTCCCTCCATCTCTACCTCCAGATTCATGTCCCCCATCTCTGCCCCCAGTTTCATGTCCCCTCCATCTCTGTCTTCAGATTCATGTCCCCTCCATCTCTGTCCCCAAATTTATGTCCCCCATCTCTACCCCCAGATTCATGTTCCCCATCTCTACCCCCAGATTCATGTCCCTCCATCTCTGCCCCCAGTTTCATGTCCCCTCCATCTCTGTCTCCAGATTCATGTCTCCACATCTCTGCCCCCAGATTCATGTCCCCTCCATCTCTTCCCCCAGATTCATGTCCCCACATCTCTGCCCCCAGTGTCATGCCGTCCTCTCCTTCATCTGCCCCAGTTTCATGTCCCCTCCATCTCTGTCTCCAGATTCATGTCCCCTCCATCTCTGTCCCCAGATTCATGTCCCCCATCTCTACCCCCAGATTCATGTCCCCACATCTCTGCCCCCAGATTCATGTCCCCACATCTCTGCCCCCAGATTCATGTCCCCCATCTCTGCCCCCAGATTCATGTCCCCTCCATCTCTTCCCCCAGATTCATGTCTCCACATCTCTGCCCCCAGATTCATGTCCCCTCCATCTCTTCCCCCAGATTCATGTCTCTACATCTCTGCCTCCAGATTCATGTCCCCCCATCTCTTCCCCCAGATTCATGTCCGCCCATCTCTGCCCCCAGATTCATGTCCCCCATCTCTACCCCCAGATTCATGTTCCCTCCATCTCTTCCCCCAGATTCATGTTCCCTCCATCTCTTCCCCCAGATTCATGTCTCCACATCTCTGCCCCCAGTGTCATGCCGTCCTCTCCTTCATCTGCCCCCATTTTCACGTTCCACCTCAGTGTACACATTACACTTACCTTCTCCTAGTTCCCGCGCCGCTCTCTCTGCGCCTCTCTGTCTCACTCGCGCACAGTTGTAGATGCGATGTGACGTCATCACATCGCGTCTACACAGCCGGCGTGCAGAGGCGAAGCAAGGAGCTGAATTGTGTCAGCTCCTTGCTGTAGCCGCGTATGTGTCCAACTCAGATTTGCTTCCTCTGGACGCAGATCTGAGTTGAAATCGGACACACAATGACTGCTGCGGTCGCCAGGGGGCCGGCACACGGTGGCGGGCCAAAACCGGGCCCCCCGCATTTTTCAATTTGGCCGGGCCCCTGACGCCAGTAGCAGTAGTACTGGCCTATCGGCGGCCCTGATTACAGGCAAACATACAGTGTACTGTACAAATGAAGAGAGTGGAGGAGGGGCACACAATCCGGATACAAAAACTGCTTTTATTGAACACGTTGCAGACAGGGATCAGCTGTGGACAGACAGACATTAGCCAGCCATTTCACAGCATTTCTACAGGCTTGACCAGTGTACTGTCCCCGTTACAGGCAAACCCCCCCCCACCCGCCGTATACAGTATACTGTCCCCCAGTGTTTAAATCGAGAACAATTATTAGGGGGAACTCTGGAATAAATAACCCCTCATACACACTATTATGCCCCATAGTGGCCCCTGCACACAGCATTATGCCCCATAGTGGCCCCTGCACACAGTATTATGCCCCATAGTGGCCCCTGCACACAGTATTATGCCCCATAGTGGCCACTGCACACAGCATTATCCCCCATAGTGGCCCCTGCACACAGTATTATCCCCCATAGTGGTCCCTGCACACACTATTATGCCCCATAGTGGCCCCTGCACACAGTATTATTCCCCATAGTGGCTCCTGCACACAGTATTATGCCCCATAGTGGCCCCTGCACACAGTATTATACCCCATATTGGCCCCTGCACACAGTATTCTGCCCCATAGTGGCCCCTGCACACAGTATTATCCCCCATAGTGGCCCTTGCACACACTATTATGCCCCATAGTGGCCCCTGCACACAGTATTA
Organism: Leptodactylus fuscus; assembly: GCF_031893055.1. Classification (NCBI taxonomy): domain Eukaryota; kingdom Metazoa; phylum Chordata; class Amphibia; order Anura; family Leptodactylidae; genus Leptodactylus; species Leptodactylus fuscus. Next base: position 82,137,537 of record NC_134274.1, on the reverse strand, counting down.
TTCCCCATAGTGGCCCCTGCACACAGTATTATACCCCATATTGGCCCCTGCACACAGTATTCTGCCCCATAGTGGCCCCTGCACACAGTATTATGTCCCATTGAGGACCACCCATGTACAAAGATTATACTCTGGAGTTTTTTCAGACCACAGAGTATAATAATCGGGGACCCAAGGGCGGATACAAACATAAAAAAAACACTGTTACTTACCTCTCCTGGGCTCTGGTGCACTCCTAGCTGATGTCGGCCTTCTTCAATGATGTAAGAAACGTCACGTGAGCTGGGCTTGCGTCGCGATGCACAAGGACACACGCCTCAGCCCACATGACATCTGGGACGTCACCAAATAGGTCTGAAGCCTTCCAGAGCCAGGAGAGGTAAGTAACAGTGTTTTTTATGTTCCGCATCCCGCTTCAGAAATCAAAGCCTCAATAATTGAAAGTGTGTGAAGCCTGCAGAGACATTTGATTATTGAGGCTTGATTTATTTATAATGGAACGCTGAAAAACAGTTTGTAATTATGTCAGAACTGAGATCCAGCGAGGTCCGGCCCAATTTAAGCACTGCTGTTCTCCATAAAATATACTGTCCCTGTTACTTGATCCCATACAGTATATTGTCTTCGTTACAGGCCCCCATACAATATAATGCTTCCCCCATACAGGCCCCCATACAATATAATGCTTAATCCATACAGGCCCCCATACAATATAACGCTTCCCCCATACAATATAATGCTTCCCCCATACATGCCTCCACACAATATAACGCTTCCCCTATAAAGGCCCCCATACAATATAACGCTTCCTCCATACAGGTCCCCATACAATATAACGCTTCCCCCATACAGGCTTCCATACAATATAACGCTTCCCCCATACAGGCTTCCATACAATATAACGCTTCCCCCATACAGGCTTCCATACAATATAATGCTTCCCCCATACAGGCTTCCATACAATATAACGCTTCCCCCATACAGGCATCCATACAATATAACGCTTCTCCCATACAAGCCCCCATACAATATAATACTTCCCCCATACAGCCCTCCATACAATATAACGCTTCCCCCATACAGCCCTCCATACAATATAACGCTTCCCCCATACAGGCCCCCATACAATATAATGCTTCCCCCATACAATATAACGCTTCCACATACAGGCCTCCATACAATAAAACGCTTCCCCCATACAGGCCCCCATACAATATAATGCTTCCCTTCATACAGGCCCCCATACAATATAACGCTTCCCCCATACAGGCCCCCATACAATATAACGCTTCCCCCATACAGGCCTCCATACAATATAACGCTTCCCCATACAGGCCCCCATACAATATAACGCTTCCCCCATACAGGCCCCCATACAATATAATGCTTCCTCCATACAGGTCCCCATACAATATAACGCTTCCTCCATACAGGCCCCCATACAATATAATGCTTCCCCCATACAGGCCTCCATACAATATAATGCTTCCTCCATACAGGCCACCATACAATATAAAGATTCCCCCATACAGGCCCCCATACAATATAACACTTCCCCCATACAGGCCCCCATACAATATAACGCTTCCCCTATACAGGCCCCCATACAATATAACGTTTCCCCCATACAATATAACGCTTCCCCCATACAGGCATCCATACAATATAATGCTTCCCCTATACAGGCCCCCATACAATATAACGCTTCCCCCATACAGGCCCCCATACAATATAGCGCTTTTCCCATACAGGCCCCGATACAATATAACGCTTCCCCCATACAGGCCTCCATACAATAAAATGCTTCCCCCATACAGTCCCCCATACAATATAACGCTGCCCCCATACAGGCCCCCATACAATATAATGCTTCCTCCATACAATATAACGCTTCCCCCGTACAGGCCCCCATACAATATAACGCTTCCCCTATACCGGCCCCCATACAATATAAGGCTTCCCCCATACAATATAACGCTTCCCCCATACAGGCCCCCATACAATATAACGCTTCTCCCATACAGGCTCCGATACAATATAACGCTTCCCCCATACAGGCCCCCATACAATATAATGCTTCCCCCATACAGGCCCCGATACAATATAACGCTTCCCCCATACAGGCCTCCATACAATATAACGCTTCCCCCATACAGGCCCCCACACAATATAACGCTTCTCCCATACAGGCTCCGATACAATATAACGCTTCTCCCATACAGGCTCCGATACAATATAACGCTTCCCCCATACAGGCCCCCATACAATATAACGCTTCCCCCATACAGGCCCCGATACAATATAACGCTTCCCCCATACAGGCCCCCATACAATATAACGCTTCCCCCATACAGGCCCCGATACAATATAACGCTTCCCCCATACAGGCCCCCATACAATATAACGCTTCCCCCATACAGGCCTCCATACAATATAATGCTTCCCCCATACAGGCCCCCATACAATATAACGCTTCTCCCATACAGGCTCCGATACAATATAACGCTTCCCCCATACAGGCCCCCATACAATATAATGCTTCCCCCATACAGGCCCCGATACAATATAACGCTTCCCCCATACAGGCCCCCATACAATATAACGCTTCCCCCATACAGGCCCACATACAATATAATGCTTCCCCCATACAGGCCTCCATACAATATAACGCTTCCCCCATACAGGCCCCCATACAATATAACGCTTCTCCCATACAGGACCCGATACAATATAACGCTTCCCCCATACAGGCCTCCATACAATATAACGCTTCCCCCATACAGGCCTCCATACAATATAATGCTTCCCCCATACAGGCCCCCATACAATATAAAGCTTCCCCCATACAGGCCCCAATACAATATAACGCTTCCCACATACAGGCCCCCATACAATATAACGCTTCCCCCATACAGGCCCCCATACAATATAACGCTTCCCCCATACAGGCCTCCATACAATATAATGCTTCCCCCATTCAGGCCTCCATACAATATAATGCTTCCCCCATCCAGGCCCCCATACAATATAACGCTGCCCCCATACAGGCCTCCATACAATATAACGCTTCAACCATACAGGCCCCCATACAATATAACGCTTCCCCCATACAGGCCTCCATACAATATAATGCTTCCCCCATTCAGGCCTCCATACAATATAATGCTTCCCCCATCCAGGCCCCCATACAATATAATGCTGCCCCCATACAGGCCTCCATACAATATAACGCTTCCTCTATACAGGCCCCCATACAATATAACGCTTCTCCCATACAGGCCCCGATATAATATAACGCTTCCCCCATACACGCCTCCATACAATATAATGCTTCCCCCATACAGGCCCCAATACAACATAACACTTCCCCCATACAGGCCCACATACAATATAACGCTTCCCCCATACAGGCCCCCATACAATATAATGCTTCCCCCATACAGGCCCCAATACAATAAAATGCTTCCCCTATACAGGCCCCCATACAATATAACGCTTCCCCCATACAGGCCTCCATACAATATAATGCTTCCCCCATACAGGCCTCCATACAATATAATGCTTCCCCTATACAGGACCCAATACAATATAAAGCTTCCCCCATACAGGCCCCCATACAATATAACGCTTCCCCCATACAGGCCCCCATACAATATAACGCATCCCCCATACAATATAATGCTTCCCCTATACAGGCCCCCATACAATATAACGCTTCCCCCATACAATATAACGCTTCCCCCATACAGGCCTACATACAAAATGCTTCCCCCATACAGGCCTCCATACAATATAATGCTTCCCCCATACAGTCCCCCATACAATATAATGCTGCCCCCATACAATATAACGCTTCCCCTATACAGGCCCCCATACAATATAACGCTTCCCCCATACAATATAGCGCTCCCCCATACAGGCCCCCATACAATATAACGCTTCCCCCATACAGGCCCCCATACAATATAACGCTTCCCCCATACAGGCCTCCATACAATATAATGCTTCCCCCATACAGGCCCCCATACAATATAACGCTGCCCCCATACAGGCCTCCATACAATATAACGCTTCCCCTATACAGGCCCCCATACAATATAACGCTTCCCCCATACAATATAATGCTTCCCCCATACAAGCCTCCATACAATATAATGCTTCCCCCTTACAGGCCCCAATACAATATAAGGCTTCCCCCATACAGGCCCCCATACAATATAACGCTTCCCCCATACAGGCCCCCATACAATATAACGCTTCCCCCATACAGGCCCCCATACAATATAACGCTTCCCCCATACAGGCCCCCATACAATATAACGCTTCCCCTATACAGGCCCCCATACAATATAACGCTTCCCCGATACAGACCTCCATACAATATAATGCTTCCCCCATACAGGCCCCAATACAATATAACGCTTCCCCCATACAGGCCCCCATACAATGTAACGCTTCCCCCATACAGGCCACCATACAATATAACGCTTCCTCCATACAGGCCCTCATACAATATGACGCTTCCCCCATACAGGCCCCCATACAATATAATGCTTCCCCTATACAGGCCCCCATACAATATAACGCTTCCCCCATACAGGCCCCCCATACAATATAACGCTTCCCCCATACAGGCCTCCATACAATATAACGCTTCCCCCATACAGTCCCCCATACAATATAACGCTGCCCCCATACAATATAACGCTTCCCCCATACAGGCCCCCATACAATATAACGCTTCCCCTATAAAGGCCCCCATACAATATAACGCTTCCCCCATACAGGCCCTCATACAATATAACGCTTCTCCCATACAGGCTCTGATACAATATAATGCTTCCCCCATACAGGCCCCGATACAATATAACGCTTCCCCCATACAGGCCTCCATACAATATAATGCTTCCCCCATACAGGCCCCCATACAATATAATGCTTCCCCCATACAGGCCCCCATACAATATAACGCTTCCCCCATACAGGCCCCCATACAATATAACGCTTCCCCCATACAGGCCCCCATACAATATAATGCTTCCCCCATACAGGCCTCCATGCAATATAACTCTTCCCCCATACAGGCCCCCATACAATATAACGCTTCTCCCATACAGGCCTCCATACAATATAACGCTTCCCCCATACAGGCCTCCATACAATATAATGCTTCCCCCATATGGGCCCCAATACAATATAACGCTTCCCCCATACAGGCCCCCATACAATATAACGCTTTCCCCATACAGGCCTCCATACAAAATGCTTCCCCCATACAGGCCTCCATACAATATAACGCTTCCCCCATACAGGCCTCCATACAAAATGCTTCCCCCATACAGGCCTCCATACAATATAACGCTTCCCCCATACAGGCCTCCATACAAAATGCTTCCCCTATACAGGCCCCCATACAATATAACGCTTCCCCCATACAGGCCCCCATACAATATAACGCTTCCCCCATACAGGCCCCGATACAATATAACGCTTCTCCCATACAGGCCCCGATACAATATAACTCTTCCCCCATACAGGCCCCAATACAATATAACGCTTCCCACATACAGGCCCCCATACAATATAACGCTTCCCCCATACAGGCCCCCATACAATATAAACGCTTCCCCCATACAAGCCCCCATACAATATAACGCTTTCCCCATACAGGCCTCCATACAATATAACGCTTCCCCCATACAGGCCTCCATACAAAATGCTTCCCCCATACAGGCCTCCATACAATATAACGCTTCCCCCATACAGGCCCCCATACAATATAACGCTTCTCCCATACAGGCCCCGATACAATATAACTCTTCCCCCATACAGGCCCCAATACAATATAACGCTTCCCACATACAGGCCCCCATACAATATAACGCTTCCCCCATACAGGCCCCCATACAATATAAACGCTTCCCCCATACAAGCCCCCATACAATATAACGCTTTCCCCATACAGGCCCCCATACAATATAACGCTTCCCCCATACAGGCCTCCATACAAAATGCTTCCCCCATACAGGTCTCCATACAATATAACGCTTCTCCCATACAGGCCCCCATACAATATAACGCTTCCCCCATACAGGCCCCGATACAATATAACGCTTCTCCCATACAGGCCCCGAACAATATAACTCTTCCCCCATACAGGCCCCAATACAATATAACGCTTCCCACATACAGGCCCCCATACAATATAACGCTTCCCCCATACAGGCCCCCATACAATATAAACGCTTCCCCCATACAAGCCCCCATACAATATAACGCTTCCCCCATACAGGCCTCCATACAATATAACGCTTCCCCCATACAATATAACACTTCCCCCATACAGGCCTCCATACAATATAACGCTTCCCCCATACAGGCCCCCATACAATATAATGCTTCCCCCATACAGGCCCCCATACAATATAACGCTTCCCCCATACAGGCCCTCATACAATATAACGCTTCCCCCATACAGGCCTCCATACAATATAATGCTTCCCCCATACAGGCCTCCATACAATATAACTCGTTCCCCATATAGGCCTCCATACAATATAACGCTTCCCCTATACAGGCCCCCATACAATATAACGCTTCTCCCATACAATATAACGCTTCCCCCATACAAAATAACACTTCTCCCATACAGGCCCCGATACAATATAACGCTTCCCCCATACAGGCCCCAATACAATATAACGCTTCCCCCATACAGGCCCCCATACAATATAACGCTTCCCCCATACAGGCCCCCATACTAAATAACGCTTCCCCCATACAGGCCCCCGTACAATATAACGCTTCCCCCATACAGGCCTCCGTACAATATAACGCTTCCCCCATACAGGCCCCCATACAATATAACGCTTCCCCCATACAGGCCCCCATTCAATATAACGCTTCCCCCATACAGGCCCCCATACAATATAACGCTTCCCCCATACAGGCCCCCATACAATATAACGCTTCCCCCATACAGGCCTCCATACAATAAAACGCTTCCCCCATACAGGCCTCCATACAATATAACGCTTCCCCCATACAGGCCTCCATACAACATAACGCTTCCCCCATACAGGCCCCCATACAATATAACCCTTCCCCCATACAGACCCCCATACAATATAACGCTTCCCCCATACAGGCCTCCATACAATATAACGCTTCCCCCATACAGGCCCCCATGCAATATAACGCTTCCCCCATACAGGCCCCCATACAATATAACGCTTCCCCCATACAGCCCTCCATACAATATAACGCTTCCCCCATACAGGCCCCCATACAATATAATGCTTCCCCCATACAATATAACGCTTCCCCATACAGGCCTCCATACAATAAAACGCTTCCCCCATACAGGCCCCCATACAATATAATGCTTCCCTTCATACAGGCCCCCATACAATATAACGCTTCCCCCATACAGGCCCCCATACAATATAACGCTTCCCCCATACAGGCCCCCATACAATATAACGCTTCCCCCATACAGGCCCCCATACAATATAACGCTTCCTCGATACAGGCCCCCATACAATATAACGCTTCCTCCATTCAGGCCCCCATACAATATAATGCTTCCCCCATACAGGCCTCCATACAATATAATGCTTCCTCCATACAGGCCACCTTACAATATAAAGATTCCCCCATACAGGCCCCCATACAATATAAAGCTTCCCCTATACAGGCCCCCATACAATATAACATTTCCCCCATACAATATAACGCTTCCCCCATACAGGCCTCCATACAATATAATGCTTCCCCTATACAGGCCCCCATACAATATAACGCTTCCCCCATACAGGCCCCCATACAATATAGCGCTTTTCCCATACAGGCCCCGATACAATATAACGCTTCCCCCATACAGGCCTCCATACAATAAAATGCTTCCCCCATACAGTCCCCCATACAATATAACACTGCCCCCATACAGGCCCCCATACAATATAATGCTTCCTCCATACAATATAACGCTTCCCCCGTACAGGCCCCCATACAATATAATGCTTCCCCTATACAGGCCCCCATACAATATAAGGCTTCCCCCATACAATATAACTCTTCCCCCATACAGGCCCCCATACAATATAATGCTTCCCCCATACAGGCCCCGATACAATATAATGCTTCCCCCATACAGGCCTCCATACAATATAATGCTTCCCCCATACAGGCCCACATACAATATAACGCTTCTCCCATACAGGCTCCGATACAATATAACGCTTCCCCCATACAGGCCCCCATACAATATAATGCTTCCCCCATACAGGCCCCGATACAATATAATGCTTCCCCCATACAGGCCTCCATACAATATAATGCTTCCCCCATACAGGCCCCCATACAATATAATGCTTCCCCCATACAGGCCCCGATACAATATAACGCTTCCCCCATACAGGCCCCCATACAATATAACGCTTCCCCCATACAGGCCCCGATACAATATAACGCTTCCCCCATACAGGCCCCCATACAATATAACGCTTCCCCCATACAGGCCTCCATACAATATAACGCTTCCCCCATACAGGCCCCCATACAATATAACGCTTCTCCCATACAGGCTCCGATACAATATAACGCTTCCCCCATACAGGCCCCCATACAATATAATGCTTCCCTCATACAGGCCCCGATACAATATAACGCTTCCCCCATCCAGGCCCCCATACAATATAACGCTGCCCCCATACAGGCCTCCATACAATATAACGCTTCAACCATACAGGCCCCCATACAATATAACGCTTCCCCCATGCAGGCCTCCATACAATATAATGCTTCCCCCATTCAGGCCTCCATACAATATAATGCTTCCCCCATCCAGGCCCCCATACAATATAATGCTGCCCCCATACAGGCCTCCATACAATATAACGCTTCCTCTATACAGGCCCCCATACAATATAACGCTTCTCCCATACAGGCCCCGATATAATATAACGCTTCCCCCATACACGCCTCCATACAATATAATGCTTCCCCCATACAGGCCCCAATACAACATAACGCTTCCCCCATACAGGCCCACATACAATATAACGCTTCCCCCATACAGGCCCCCATACAATATAATGCTTCCCCCATACAGGCCCCAATACAATATAATGCTTCCCCTATACATGCCCCCATACAATATAACGCTTCCCCCATACAGGCCTCCATACAATATAATGCTTCCCCCATACAGGCCTCCATACAATATAATGCTTCCCCTATACAGGACCCAATACAATATAAAGCTTCCCCCATACAGGCCCCCATACAATATAATGCTTCCCCTATACAGGCCCCCATACAATATAACGCTTCCCCCATACAAGCCCCCATACAATATAACGCTTCCCCCATACAGGCCTACATACAAAATGCTTCCCCCATACAGGCCTCCATACAATTTAATGCTTCCCCCATACAGTCCCCCATACAATATAATGCTGCCCCCATACAGGCCTCCATACAATATAACGCTTCCCCTATACACGCCCCCATACAATATAACGCTTCCCCCATACAATATAACGCTTCCCCCATACAGGCCTCCATACAATATAACGCTTCCCCCATACAGTCCCCCATACAATATAACGCTGCCCCCATACAATATAACGCTTCCCCCATACAGGCCCCCATACAATATAACGCTTCCCCTATAAAGGCCCCCATACAATATAACGCTTCCCCCATACAGGCCTCCATACAATATAACGCTTCCCCCATACAGTCCCCCATACAATATAACGCTGCCCCCATACAATATAACGCTTCCCCCATACAGGCCCCCATACAATATAACGCTTCCCCTATAAAGGCCCCCATACAATATAACGCTTCCCCCATACAGGCCCCCATACAATATAACGCTTCTCCCATACAGGCTCTGATACAATATAATGCTTCCCCCATACAGGCCCCGATACAATATAACGCTTCCCCCATACAGGCCTCCATACAATATAATGCTTCCCCCATACAGGCCCCCATACAATATAATGCTTCCCCCATACAGGCCCCCATACAATATAATGCTTCCCCCATACAGGCCCCCATACAATATAACGCTTCCCCCATACAGGCCCCCATACAATATAATGCTTCCCCCATACAGGCCTCCATGCAATATAACTCTTCCCCCATACAGGCCCCCATACAATATAACGCTTCTCCCATACAGGCCCCCATACAATATAACGCTTCCCCCATACAGGCCTCCATACAATATAATGCTTCCCCCATATGGACCCCAATACAATATAACGCTTCCCCCATACAGGCCTCCATACAAAATGCTTCCCCCATACAGGCCTCCATACAATATAACGCTTCCCCCATACAGGCCTCCATACAAAATGCTTCCCCCATACAGGCCTCCATACAATATAACGCTTCCCCCATACAGGCCTCCATACAAAATGCTTCCCCTATACAGGCCCCCATACAATATAACGCTTCCCCCATACAGGCCCCCATACAATATAACGCTTCCCCCATACAGGCCCCGATACAATATAACGCTTCTCCCATACAGGCCCCGATACAATATAACGCTTCTCCCATACAGGCCCCGATACAATATAACTCTTCCCCCATACAGGCCCCAATACAATATAACGCTTCCCACATACAGGCCCCCATACAATATAACGCTTCCCCCATACAGGCCCCCATACAATATAAACGCTTCCCCCATACAAGCCCCCATACAATATAACGCTTTCCCCATACAGGCCTCCATACAATATAACGCTTCCCCCATACAGGCCTCCATACAAAATGCTTCCCCCATACAGGCCTCCATACAATATAACGCTTCCCCCATACAGGCCCCCATACAATATAACGCTTCTCCCATACAGGCCCCGATACAATATAACTCTTCCCCCATACAGGCCCCAATACAATATAACGCTTCCCACATACAGGCCCCCATACAATATAACGCTTCCCCCATACAGGCCCCCATACAATATAAACGCTTCCCCCATACAAGCCCCCATACAATATAACGCTTTCCCCATACAGGCCCCCATACAATATAACGCTTCCCCCATACAGGCCTCCATACAAAATGCTTCCCCCATACAGTCCCCCATACAATATAACACTGCCCCCATACAGGCCCCCATACAATATAATGCTTCCCCTATACAGGCCCCCATACAATATAAGGCTTCCCCCATACAATATAACGCTTCCCCCATACAGGCCCCCATACAATATAACGCTTCCCCCATACAGGCCTCCATACAATATAATGCTTCCCCCATACAGGCCCCCATACAATATAACGCTGCCCCCATACAGGCCTCCATACAATATAACGCTTCCCCTATACAGGCCCCCATACAATATAACGCTTCCCCCATACAATATAATGCTTCCCCCATACAAGCCTCCATACAATATAATGCTTCCCCCTTACAGGCCCCAATACAATATAAGGCTTCCCCCATACAGGCCCCCATACAATATAACGCTTCCCCCATACAGGCCCCCATACAATATAACGCTTCCCCCATACAGGCCCCCATACAATATAACGCTTCCCCTATACAGGCCCCCATACAATATAACGCTTCCCCGATACAGACCTCCATACAATATAATGCTTCCCCCATACAGGCCCCAATACAATATAACGCTTCCCCCATACAGGCCCCCATACAATGTAACGCTTCCCCCATACAGGCCACCATACAATATAACGCTTCCTCCATACAGGCCCCCATACAATATAACGCTTCCCCCATACAGGCCCCCATACAATATAACGCTTCCCCCATACAGGCCCCCATACAATATAACGCTTCCCCTATACAGGCCCCCATACAATATAACGCTTCCCCGATACAGACCTCCATACAATATAATGCTTCCCCCATACAGGCCCCGATACAATATAACGCTTCTCCCATACAGGCTCTGATACAATATAATGCTTCCCCCATACAGGCCCCGATACAATATAACGCTTCCCCCATACAGGCCTCCATACAATATAATGCTTCCCCCATACAGGCCCCCATACAATATAATGCTTCCCCCATACAGGCCCCCATACAATATAACGCTTCCCCCATACAGGCCCCCATACAATATAACGCTTCCCCCATACAGGCCCCCATACAATATAATGCTTCCCCCATACAGGCCTCCATGCAATATAACTCTTCCCCCATACAGGCCCCCATACAATATAACGCTTCTCCCATACAGGCCTCCATACAATATAACGCTTCCCCCATACAGGCCTCCATACAATATAATGCTTCCCCCATATGGGCCCCAATACAATATAACGCTTCCCCCATACAGGCCCCCATACAATATAACGCTTTCCCCATACAGGCCTCCATACAATATAACGCTTCCCCCATACAGGCCTCCATACAAAATGCTTCCCCCATACAGGCCTCCATACAATATAACGCTTCCCCCATACAGGCCTCCATACAAAATGCTTCCCCCATACAGGCCTCCATACAATATAACGCTTCCCCCATACAGTCCCCCATACAATATAACGCTGCCCCCATACAATATAACGCTTCCCCCATACAGGCCCCCATACAATATAACGCTTCCCCTATAAAGGCCCCCATACAATATAACGCTTCCCCCATACAGGCCCCCATACAATATAACGCTTCTCCCATACAGGCTCTGATACAATATAATGCTTCCCCCATACAGGCCCCGATACAATATAACGCTTCCCCCATACAGGCCTCCATACAATATAATGCTTCCCCCATACAGGCCCCCATACAATATAATGCTTCCCCCATACAATATAATGCTTCCCCCATACAGGCCCCCATACAATATAACGCTTCCCCCATACAGGCCCCCATACAATATAATGCTTCCCCCATACAGGCCTCCATGCAATATAACTCTTCCCCCATACAGGCCCCCATACAATATAACGCTTCTCCCATACAGGCCCCCATACAATATAACGCTTCCCCCATACAGGCCTCCATACAATATAATGCTTCCCCCATATGGACCCCAATACAATATAACGCTTCCCCCATACAGGCCTCCATACAAAATGCTTCCCCCATACAGGCCTCCATACAATATAACGCTTCCCCCATACAGGCATCCATACAAAATGCTTCCCCCATACAGGCCTCCATACAATATAACGCTTCCCCCATACAGGCCTCCATACAAAATGCTTCCCCTATACAGGCCCCCATACAATATAACGCTTCCCCCATACAGGCCCCCATACAATATAACGCTTCCCCCATACAGGCCCCGATACAATATAACGCTTCTCCCATACAGGCCCCGATACAATATAACGCTTCTCCCATACAGGCCCCGATACAATATAACTCTTCCCCCATACAGGCCCCAATACAATATAACGCTTCCCACATACAGGCCCCCATACAATATAACGCTTCCCCCATACAGGCCCCCATACAATATAAACGCTTCCCCCATACAAGCCCCCATACAATATAACGCTTTCCCCATACAGGCCTCCATACAATATAACGCTTCCCCCATACAGGCCTCCATACAAAATGCTTCCCCCATACAGGCCTCCATACAATATAACGCTTCCCCCATACAGGCCCCCATACAATATAACGCTTCTCCCATACAGGCCCCGATACAATATAACTCTTCCCCCATACAGGCCCCAATACAATATAACGCTTCCCACATACATGCCCCCATACAATATAACGCTTCCCCCATACAGGCCCCCATACAATATAAACGCTTCCCCCATACAAGCCCCCATACAATATAACGCTTTCCCCATACAGGCCCCCATACAATATAACGCTTCCCCCATACAGGCCTCCATACAAAATGCTTCCCCCATACAGTCCCCCATACAATATAACACTGCCCCCATACAGGCCCCCATACAATATAATGCTTCCCCTATACAGGCCCCCATACAATATAAGGCTTCCCCCATACAATATAACGCTTCCCCCATACAGGCCCCCATACAATATAACGCTTCCCCCATACAGGCCTCCATACAATATAATGCTTCCCCCATACAGGCCCCCATACAATATAACGCTGCCCCCATACAGGCCTCCATACAATATAACGCTTCCCCTATACAGGCCCCCATACAATATAACGCTTCCCCCATACAATATAATGCTTCCCCCATACAAGCCTCCATACAATATAATGCTTCCCCCTTACAGGCCCCAATACAATATAAGGCTTCCCCCATACAGGCCCCCATACAATATAACGCTTCCCCCATACAGGCCCCCATACAATATAACGCTTCCCCCATACAGGCCCCCATACAATATAACGCTTCCCCTATACAGGCCCCCATACAATATAACGCTTCCCCGATACAGACCTCCATACAATATAATGCTTCCCCCATACAGGCCCCAATACAATATAACGCTTCCCCCATACAGGCCCCCATACAATGTAACGCTTCCCCCATACAGGCCACCATACAATATAACGCTTCCTCCATACAGGCCCTCATACAATATGACGCTTCCCCCATACAGGCCCCCATACAATATAATGCTTCCCCTATACAGGCCCCCATACAATATAACGCTTCCCCCATACAGGCCCCCCATACAATATAACGCTTCCCCCATACAGGCCTCCATACAATATAACGCTTCCCCCATACAGTCCCCCATACAATATAACGCTGCCCCCATACAATATAACGCTTCCCCCATACAGGCCCCCATACAATATAACGCTTCCCCTATAAAGGCCCCCATACAATATAACGCTTCCCCCATACAGGCCCCCATACAATATAACGCTTCTCCCATACAGGCTCTGATACAATATAATGCTTCCCCCATACAGGCCCCGATACAATATAACGCTTCCCCCATACAGGCCTCCATACAATATAATGCTTCCCCCATACAGGCCCCCATACAATATAATGCTTCCCCCATACAGGCCCCCATACAATATAACGCTTCCCCCATACAGGCCCCCATACAATATAACGCTTCCCCCATACAGGCCCCCATACAATATAATGCTTCCCCCATACAGGCCTCCATGCAATATAACTCTTCCCCCATACAGGCCCCCATACAATATAACGCTTCTCCCATACAGGCCTCCATACAATATAACGCTTCCCCCATACAGGCCTCCATACAATATAATGCTTCCCCCATATGGGCCCCAATACAATATAACGCTTCCCCCATACAGGCCCCCATACAATATAACGCTTTCCCCATACAGGCCTCCATACAATATAACGCTTCCCCCATACAGGCCTCCATACAAAATGCTTCCCCCATACAGGCCTTCATACAATATAACGCTTCCCCCATACAGGCCTCCATACAAAATGCTTCCCCCATACAGGCCTCCATACAATATAACGCTTCCCCCATACAGGCCTCCATACAAAATGCTTCCCCTATACAGGCCCCCATACAATATAACGCTTCCCCCATACAGGCCCCCATACAATATAACGCTTCCCCCATACAGGCCCCGATACAATATAACGCTTCTCCCATACAGGCCCCGATACAATATAACTCTTCCCCCATACAGGCCCCAATACAATATAACGCTTCCCACATACAGGCCCCCATACAATATAACGCTTCCCCCATACAGGCCCCCATACAATATAAACGCTTCCCCCATACAAGCCCCCATACAATATAACGCTTTCCCCATACAGGCCTCCATACAATATAACGCTTCCCCCATACAGGCCTCCATACAAAATGCTTCCCCCATACAGGCCTCCATACAATATAACGCTTCCCCCATACAGGCCCCCATACAATATAACGCTTCTCCCATACAGGCCCCGATACAATATAACTCTTCCCCCATACAGGCCCCAATACAATATAACGCTTCCCACATACAGGCCCCCATACAATATAACGCTTCCCCCATACAGGCCCCCATACAATATAAACGCTTCCCCCATACAAGCCCCCATACAATATAACGCTTTCCCCATACAGGCCCCCATACAATATAACGCTTCCCCCATACAGGCCTCCATACAAAATGCTTCCCCCATACAGGCCCCCATACAATATAACGCTTCCCCCATACAGGCCCCGATACAATATAACGCTTCTCCCATACAGGCCCCGAACAATATAACTCTTCCCCCATACAGGCCCCAATACAATATAACGCTTCCCACATACAGGCCCCCATACAATATAACGCTTCCCCCATACAGGCCCCCATACAATATAAACGCTTCCCCCATACAAGCCCCCATACAATATAACGCTTCCCCCATACAGGCCTCCATACAATATAACGCTTCCCCCATACAATATAACACTTCCCCCATACAGGCCTCCATACAATATAACGCTTCCCCCATACAGGCCCCCATACAATATAATGCTTCCCCCATACAGGCCCCCATACAATATAACGCTTCCCCCATACAGGCCCTCATACAATATAACGCTTCCCCCATACAGGCCTCCATACAATATAATGCTTCCCCCATACAGGCCTCCATACAATATAACTCGTTCCCCATATAGGCCTCCATACAATATAACGCTTCCCCTATACAGGCCCCCATACAATATAACGCTTCTCCCATACAATATAACGCTTCCCCCATACAATATAACACTTCTCCCATACAGGCCCCGATACAATATAACGCTTCCCCCATACAGGCCCCAATACAATATAACGCTTCCCCCATACAGGCCCCCATACAATATAACGCTTCCCCCATACAGGCCCCCATACTAAATAACGCTTCCCCCATACAGGCCCCCGTACAATATAACGCTTCCCCCATACAGGCCTCCGTACAATATAACGCTTCCCCCATACAGGCCCCCATACAATATAACGCTTCCCCCATACAGGCCCCCATTCAATATAACGCTTCCCCCATACAGGCCCCCATACAATATAACGCTTCCCCCATACAGGCCTCCATACAATAAAACGCTTCCCCCATACAGGCCTCCATACAATATAACGCTTCCCCCATACAGGCCTCCATACAACATAACGCTTCCCCCATACAGGCCCCCATACAATATAACCCTTCCCCCATACAGACCCCCATACAATATAACGCTTCCCCCATACAGGCCTCCATACAATATAACGCTTCCCCCATACAGGCCCCCATGCAATATAACGCTTCCCCCATACAGGCCCCCATACAATATAACGCTTCCCCCATACAGCCCTCCATACAATATAACGCTTCCCCCATACAGGCCCCCATACAATATAATGCTTCCCCCATACAATATAACGCTTCCCCATACAGGCCTCCATACAATAAAACGCTTCCCTCATACAGGCCCCCATACAATATAATGCTTCCCTTCATACAGGCCCCCATACAATATAACGCTTCCCCCATACAGGCCCCCATACAATATAACGCTTCCCCCATACAGGCCCCCATACAATATAACGCTTCCCCCATACAGGCCCCCATACAATATAACGCTTCCTCGATACAGGCCCCCATACAATATAACGCTTCCTCCATTCAGGCCCCCATACAATATAATGCTTCCTCCATACAGGCCACCTTACAATATAAAGATTCCCCCATACAGGCCCCCATACAATATAACACTTCCCCCATACAGGCCCCCATACAATATAACGCTTCCCCTATACAGGCCTCCATACAATATAATGCTTCCCCTATACAGGCCCCCATACAATATAACGCTTCCCCCATACAGGCCCCCATACAATATAGCGCTTTTCCCATACAGGCCCCGATACAATATAACGCTTCCCCCATACAGGCCTCCATACAATAAAATGCTTCCCCCATACAGTCCCCCATACAATCTAACACTGCCCCCATACAGGCCCCCATACAATATAATGTTTCCTCCATACAATATAACGCTTCCCCCGTACAGGCCCCCATACAATATAATGCTTCCCCTATACAGGCCCCCATACAATATAAGGCTTCCCCCATACAATATAACGCTTCCCCCATACAGGCCCCCATACAATATAACGCTTCTCCCATACAGGCTCCGATACAATATAACGCTTCCCCCATACAGGCCCCCATACAATATAATGCTTCCCCCATACAGGCCCCGATACAATATAATGCTTCCCCCATACAGGCCTCCATACAATATAATGCTTCCCCCATACAGGCCCCCATACAATATAACGCTTCTCCCATACAGGCTCCGATACAATATAACGCTTCCCCCATACAGGCCCCCATACAATATAATGCTTCCCCCATACAGGCCCCGATACAATATAACGCTTCCCCCATACAGGCCCCCATACAATATAACGCTTCCCCCATACAGGCCCCGATACAATATAACGCTTCCCCCATACAGGCCCCCATACAATATAACGCTTCCCCCATACAGGCCTCCATACAATATAACGCTTCCCCCATACAGGCCCCCATACAATATAACGCTTCTCCCATACAGGCTCCGATACAATATAACGCTTCCCCCATACAGGCCCCCATACAATATAATGCTTCCCTCATACAGGCCCCGATACAATATAACGCTTCCCCCATCCAGGCCCCCATACAATATAACGCTGCCCCCATACAGGACTCCATACAATATAACGCTTCAACCATACAGGCCCCCATACAATATAACGCTTCCCCCATGCAGGCCTCCATACAATATAATGCTTCCCCCATTCAGGCCTCCATACAATATAATTCTTCCCCCATCCAGGCCCCCATACAATATAATGCTGCCCCCATACAGGCCTCCATACAATATAACGCTTCCTCTATACAGGCCCCCATACAATATAACGCTTCTCCCATACAGGCCCCGATATAATATAACGCTTCCCCCATACACGCCTCCATACAATATAATGCTTCCCCCATACAGGCCCCAATACAACATAACGCTTCCCCTATACATGCCCCCATACAATATAACGCTTCCCCCATACAGGCCTCCATACAATATAATGCTTCCCCCATACAGGCCTCCATACAATATAATGCTTCCCCTATACAGGACCCAATACAATATAAAGCTTCCCCCATACAGGCCCCCATACAATATAATGCTTCCCCTATACAGGCCCCCATACAATATAACGCTTCCCCCATACAGGCCCACATACAATATAACGCTTCCCCCATACAGGCCCCCATACAATATAATGCTTCCCCCATACAGGCCTACATACAAAATGCTTCACCCATACAGGCCTCCATACAATTTAATGCTTCCCCCATACAGTCCCCCATACAATATAATGCTGCCCCCATACAGGCCTCCATACAATATAACGCTTCCCCTATACACGCCCCCATACAATATAACGCTTCCCCCATACAATATAACGCTTCCCCCATACAGGCCCCCATACAATATAACGCTTCCCCCATACAGGCCCCCATACAATATAACGCTTCCCCCATACAGGCCTCCATACAATATAATGCTTCCCCCATACAGGACTCCATACAATATAATGCTTCCCCCATACAGGCCCCCATACAATATAACGCTTCCCCCATACAGGCCCCCCATACAATATAACGCTTCCCCCATACAGGCCTCCATACAATATAACGCTTCCCCCATACAGTCCCCCATACAATATAACGCTGCCCCCATACAATATAACGCTTCCCCCATACAGGCCCCCATACAATATAACGCTTCCCCTATAAAGGCCCCCATACAATATAACGCTTCCCCCATACAGGCCCCCATACAATATAACGCTTCTCCCATACAGGCTCTGATACAATATAATGCTTCCCCCATACAGGCCCCGATACAATATAACGCTTCCCCCATACAGGCCCCCATACAATATAACGCTTCCCCCATACAGGCCCCCATACAATATAACGCTTCCCCCATACAGGCCCCCATACAATATAATGCTTCCCCCATACAGGCCTCCATGCAATATAACTCTTCCCCCATACAGGCCCCCATACAATATAACGCTTCTCCCATACAGGCCCCCATACAATATAACGCTTCCCCCATACAGGCCTCCATACAATATAATGCTTCCCCCATATGGGCCCCAATACAATATAACGCTTCCCCCATACAGGCCCCCATACAATATAACGCTTTCCCCATACAGGCCTCCATACAATATAACGCTTCCCCCATACAGGCCTCCATACAAAATGCTTCCCCCATACAGGCCTCCATACAATATAACGCTTCCCCCATACAGGCCTCCATACAAAATGCTTCCCCCATACAGGCCTCCATACAATATAACGCTTCCCCCATACAGGCCTCCATACAAAATGCTTCCCCTATACAGGCCCCCATACAATATAACGCTTCCCCCATACAGGCCCCCATACAATATAACGCTTCCCCCATACAGGCCCCGATACAATATAACGCTTCTCCCATACAGGCCCCGATACAATATAACGCTTCTCCCATACAGGCCCCGATACAATATAACTCTTCCCCCATACAGGCCCCAATACAATATAACGCTTCCCACATACAGGCCCCCATACAATATAACGCTTCCCCCATACAGGCCCCCATACAATATAAACGCTTCCCCCATACAAGCCCCCATACAATATAACGCTTTCCCCATACAGGCCTCCATACAATATAACGCTTCCCCCATACAGGCCTCCATACAAAATGCTTCCCCCATACAGGCCTCCATACAATATAACGCTTCCCCCATACAGGCCCCCATACAATATAACGCTTCTCCCATACAGGCCCCGATACAATATAACTCTTCCCCCATACAGGCCCCAATACAATATAACGCTTCCCACATACAGGCCCCCATACAATATAACGCTTCCCCCATACAGGCCCCCATACAATATAAACGCTTCCCCCATACAAGCCCCCATACAATATAACGCTTTCCCCATACAGGCCCCCATACAATATAACGCTTCCCCCATACAGGCCTCCATACAAAATGCTTCCCCCATACAGTCCCCCATACAATATAACACTGCCCCCATACAGGCCCCCATACAATATAATGCTTCCCCTATACAGGCCCCCATACAATATAAGGCTTCCCCCATACAATATAACGCTTCCCCCATACAGGCCCCCATACAATATAACGCTTCTCCCATACAGGCTCCGATACAATATAACGCTTCCCCCATACAGGCCCCCATACAATATAATGCTTCCCCCATACAGGCCCCGATACAATATAATGCTTCCCCCATACAGGCCTCCATACAATATAATGCTTCCCCCATACAGGCCCCCATACAATATAACGCTTCTCCCATACAGGCTCCGATACAATATAACGCTTCCCCCATACAGGCCCCCATACAATATAATGCTTCCCCCATACAGGCCCCGATACAATATAACGCTTTCCCCATACAGGCCCCCATACAATATAACGCTTCCCCCATACAGGCCCCGATACAGTATAACGCTTCCCCCATACAGGCCCCCATACAATATAACGCTTCCCCCATACAGGCCTCCATACAATATAACGCTTCCCCCATACAGGCCCCCATACAATATAACGCTTCTCCCATACAGGCTCCGATACAATATAACGCTTCCCCCATACAGGCCCCCATACAATATAATGCTTCCCCCATACAGGCCCCGATACAATATAACGCTTCCCCCATCCAGGCCCCCATACAATATAACGCTGCCCCCATACAGGCCTCCATACAATATAACGCTTCAACCATACAGGCCCCCATACAATATAACGCTTCCCCCATGCAGGCCTCCATACAATATAATGCTTCCCCCATTCAGGCCTCCATACAATATAATGCTTCCCCCATCCAGGCCCCCATACAATATAACGCTTCCTCTATACAGGCCCCCATACAATATAACGCTTCTCCCATACAGGCCCCGATATAATATAACGCTTCCCCCATACACGCCTCCATACAATATAATGCTTCCCCCATACAGGCCCCAATACAACATAACACTTCCCCCATACAGGCCCACATACAATATAACGCTTCCCCCATACAGGCCCCCATACAATATAATGCTTCCCCCATACAGGCCCCAATACAATATAATGCTTCCCCTATACATGCCCCCATACAATATAACGCTTCCCCCATACAGGCCTCCATACAATATAATGCTTCCCCCATACAGGCCTCCATACAATATAATGCTTCCCCTATACAGGACCCAATACAATATAAAGCTTCCCCCATACAGGCCCCCATACAATATAATGCTTCCCCTATACAGGCCCCCATACAATATAACGCTTCCCCCATACAAGCCCCCATACAATATAATGCTTCCCCTATACAGGCCCCCATACAATATAACGCTTCCCCCATACAGGCCTACATACAAAATGCTTCCCCCATACAGGCCTCCATACAATTTAATGCTTCCCCCATACAGTCCCCCATACAATATAATGCTGCCCCCATACAGGCCTCCATACATTATAACGCTTCCCCTATACACGCCCCCATACAATATAACGCTTCCCCCATACAATATAACGCTTCCCCCATACAGGCCCCCATACAATATAACGCTTCCCCCATACAGGCCTCCATACAATATAATGCTTCCCCCATACAGGACTCCATACAATATAATGCTTCCCCCATACAGGCCCCCATACAATATAATGCTTCCCCCATACAGGCCCCCATACAATATAACGCTTCCCCCATACAGGCCTCCATACAATAAAACGCTTCCCCCATACAGGCCTCCATACAATATAACGCTTCCCCCATACAGGCCTCCATACAACATAACGCTTCCCCCATACAGGCCCCCATACAATATAACCCTTCCCCCATACAGACCCCCATACAAGATAACGCTTCCCCCATACAGGCCTCCATACAATATAACGCTTCCCCCATACAGGTCCCCATGCAATATAACGCTTCCCCCATACAGGCCCCCATACAATATAACGCTTCCCCCATACAGCCCTCCATGCAATATAACGCTTCCCCCATACAGGCCCCCATACAATATAATGCTTCCCCCATACAATATAACGCTTCCCCATACAGGCCTCCATACAATAAAACGCTTCCCCCATACAGGCCCCCATACAATATAATGCTTCCCTTCATACAGGCCCCCATACAATATAACGCTTCCCCCATACAGGCCCCCATACAATATAACGCTTCCCCCATACAGGCCCCCATACAATATAACGCTTCCCCCATACAGGCCCCCATACAATATAACGCTTCCTCGATACAGGCCCCCATACAATATAACGCTTCCTCCATTCAGGCCCCCATACAATATAATGCTTCCTCCATACAGGCCTCCATACAATATAATGCTTCCTCCATACAGGCCACCTTACAATATAAAGATTCCCCCATACAGGCCCCCATACAATATAACACTTCCCCCATACAGGCCCCCATACAATATAACGCTTCCCCTATACAGGCCCCCATACAATATAACATTTCCCCCATACAATATAACGCTTCCCCCATACAGGCCTCCATACAATATAATGCTTCCCCTATACAGGCCCCCATACAATATAACGCTTCCCCCATACAGGCCTCCATACAATATAATGCTTCCTCCATACAGGCCACCTTACAATATAAAGATTCCCCCATACAGGCCCCCATACAATATAACACTTCCCCCATACAGGCCCCCATACAATATAACGCTTCCCCTATACAGGCCCCCATACAATATAACATTTCCCCCATACAATATAACGCTTCCCCCATACAGGCCTCCATACAATATAATGCTTCCCCTATACAGGCCCCCATACAATATAACGCTTCCCCCATACAGGCCCCCATACAATATAGCGCTTTTCCCATACAGGCCCCGATACAATATAACGCTTCCCCCATACAGGCCTCCATACAATAAAATGCTTCCCCCATACAGTCCCCCATACAATATAACACTGCCCCCATACAGGCCCCCATACAATATAATGCTTCCTCCATACAATATAACGCTTCCCCCGTACAGGCCCCCATACAATATAATGCTTCCCCTATACAGGCCCTTATGCAATATAAGGCTTCCCCCATACAATATAACGCTTCCCCCATACAGGCCCCCATACAATATAACGCTTCTCCCATACAGGCTCCGATACAATATAACGCTTCCCCCATACAGGCCCCCATACAATATAATGCTTCCCCCATACAGGCCCCGATACAATATAATGCTTCCCCCATACAGGCCTCTATACAATATAATGCTTCCCCCATACAGGCCCCCATACAATATAACGCTTCTCCCATACAGGCTCCGATACAATATAACGCTTCCCCCATACAGGCCCCGATACAATATAACGCTTCCCCCATACAGGCCCCCATACAATATAATGCTTCCCCCATACAGGCCCCGATACAATATAACGCTTCCCCCATACAGGCCCCCATACAATATAACGCTTCCCCCATACAGGCCCCGATACAATATAACGCTTCCCCCATACAGGCCCCGATACAATATAACGCTTCCCCCATACAGGCCCCCATACAATATAACGCTTCCCCCATACAGGCCTCCATACAATATAACGCTTCCCCCATACAGGCCCCCATACAATATAACGCTTCTCCCATACAGGCTCCGATACAATATAACGCTTCCCCCATACAGGCCCCCATACAATATAATGCTTCCCCCATACAGGCCCCGATACAATATAACGCTTCCCCCATCCAGGCCCCCATACAATATAACGCTGCCCCCATACAGGCCTCCATACAATATAACGCTTCAACCATACAGGCCCCCATACAATATAACGCTTCCCCCATGCAGGCCTCCATACAATATAATGCTTCCCCCATTCAGGCCTCCATACAATATAATGCTTCCCCCATCCAGGCCCCCATACAATATAATGCTGCCCCCATACAGGCCCCGATATAATATAACGCTTCCCCCATACACGCCTCCATACAATATAATGCTTCCCCCATACAGGCCCCAATACAACATAACACTTCCCCCATACAGGCCCACATACAATATAACGCTTCCCCCATACAGGCCCCCATACAATATAATGCTTCCCCCATACAGGCCCCAATACAATATAATGCTTCCCCTATACAGGCCCCCATACAATATAACGCTTCCCCCATACAGGCCTCCATACAATATAATGCTTCCCCCATACAGGCCCCAATACAACATAACACTTCCCCCATACAGGCCCCCATACACTATAACGCTTCCCCCATACAGGCCCCCATACAATATAACGCTTCCCCCATACAGGCCTCCATACAATATAATGCTTCCCCCATACAGGCCTCCATACAATATAATGCTTCCCCTATACAGGACCCAATACAATATAAAGCTTCCCCCATACAGGCCCCCATACAATATAATGCTTCCCCTATACAGGCCCCCATACAATATAACGCTTCCCCCATACAAGCCCCCATACAATATAACGCTTCCCCCATACAGGCCTACATACAAAATGCTTCCCCCATACAGGCCTCCATACAATTTAATGCTTCCCCCATACAATCCCCCATACAATATAATGCTGCCCCCATACAGGCCTCCATACAATATAACGCTTCCCCTATACACGCCCCCATACAATATAACGCTTCCCCCATACAATATAACGCTTCCCCCATACAGGCCCCCATACAATATAACGCTTCCCCCATACAGGCCCCCATACAATATAACGCTTCCCCCATACAGGCCTCCATACAATATAATGCTTCCCCCATACAGGACTCCATACAATATAATGCTTCCCCCATACAGGCCCCCATACAATATAACGCTGCCCCCATACAGGCCTCCATACAATATAACGCTTCCCCTATACAGGCCCCCATACAATATAACGCTTCCCCCATACAATATAATGCTTCCCCCATACAGGCTTCCATACAATATAATGCTTCCCCCTTACAGGCCCCAATACAATATAAGGCTTCCCCCATACAGGCCCCCATACAATATAACGCTTCCCCCATACAGGCCCCCATACAATATAACGCTTCCCCCATACAGGCCCCCATACAATATAACGCTTCCCCTATACAGGCCCCCATACAATATAACGCTTCCCCCATACAGACCTCCATACTATATAATGCTTCCCCCATACAGGCCCCAATACAATATAACGCTTCCCCCATACAGGCCCCCATACAATGTAACGCTTCCCCCATACAGGCCACCATACAATATAACGCTTCCTCCATACAGGCCCTCATACAATATGACGCTTCCCCCATACAATATAATGCTTCCCCTATACAGGCCCCCATACAATATAATGCTTCCCCCATACAGGCCCCCCATACAATATAACGCTTCCCCCATACAGGCCTCCATACAATATAACGCTTCCCCCATACAATATAACGCTTCCCCCATACAGGCCCCCATACAATATAACGCTTCCCCTATAAAGGCCCCCATTAAATATAACGCTTCCCCCATACAATATAACGCTTCCCCCATATAGGCCCCCATACAATATAACGCTTCTCCCATACAGGCTCTGATACAATATAATGCTTCTCCCATACAGGCCCCCATACAATATAACGCTTCCCCCATACAGGCCTCCATACAATATAATGCTTCCCCCATACAGGCCCCCATACAATATAATGCTTCCCCCATACAGGCCCCCATACAATATAACGCTTCCCCCATACAGGCCCCCATACAATATAACGCTTCCCCCATACAGGCCCCCATACAATATAATGCTTCCCCCATACAGGCCCCCATACAATATAATGCTTCCCCCATACAGGCCCCCATACAATATAACGCTTCCCCCATACAGGCCCCCATACAATATAACGCTTCCCCCATACAGGCCCCCATACAATATAATGCTTCCCCCATACAGGCCTCCATGCAATATAACTCTTCCCCCATACAGGCCCCCATACAATATAACGCTTCTCCCATACAGGCCTCCATACAATATAATGCTTCCCCCATATGGGCCCTAATACAATATAACGCTTCCCCCATACAGGCCCCCATACAATATAACGCTTTCCCCATACAGGCCTCCATACAATATAACGCTTCCCCCATACAGGCCCCCATACAATATAACGCTTCTGTAGCGCCCCACAGAGTGGGTCACTACAAATGTCATCTTATGTGATCTATACTGTGTACTGTGAAGGTATAGTGAGATCCAGTCAACCTGTTAGCATACACAAAGTTCCACAGCCATTATCTCTTTAAGAAAAGGGGTGGAGCTACAGACTGGAAGAGGGTCTCTCTCTTTTTCAGTTCCAGATCAGAAAGTGCAGGAGGGTGCAAGAGAGGAGCAGGTGTGGAGGCGCAGTGTGTGCTGCAAGCCGCATGGTGTGATAGAACAGCACAGGAGGCCGGAGACCTGCAGAGGTGAGATGAGACCTCACAGGCACGGAGCTGCAGTTATAGGACCATCAATTCCTAACTAGTGTGAGAAACACTAAGAACATTGAGAGACTCACTGGACCCAGGCCTAGTGAATGCAAGATTCCTGGAGGCTCAGTAACATACAGAGTTGGGGTGAGTGTATCCAGCATCCCAAAGAACTCGCGTTACCTGCTGTCCAGAAGGGGGATATACCCAGTTGTACTTAACCTTTGAGCTCCTGGAACCCAGGACCAGAGGAAATCTATTAGAGAGTTTGAGCAGCAGTGGAAGGCTGAATCATACTAGTGGTAAAAAGAAAGACTGGCATCTCACTATACTGGAGCAAGGTGAATCCTCCTGTAACATCTGTTATCTCCTGCTGACTACAGAAGTAAACTGTAAGTGTTTGGTTAACCCCTGTCTGGACTGTATTCTTTCATCGATCCTCTGTTACTCCTCCTGGAAATCATCCCTTCCTCACCTATATCATCTGGCCCTGGGACCTGCCCTGGTTGGGGAAGGTATAACATCTGGCACTGCGTCACCATCTATTCCCAGAGGCCCTATCTACAGTGCCCGGCTTCACCTCAAGCCAAAACCCCAACTGGCGTCACGACAAACTTTTATTTTTCTTTATTTTTCTTTAATCCATTTTTGCTTAAAACTCCCCTTTTTCAAGGCGCTGCCGCCCCCGGTGTCGGGCCTGCTCGCACCGTGAATCTACATAGGCCGAGCTGGGGCGACTCACTTCCCCCATACAGGCCCCCATACAATATAACGCTTCCCCCATACAGGCCTCCGTACAATATAACGCTTCCCCCATACAGGCCCCCATACAATATAACGCTTCCCCCATACAGGCCCCCATACAATATAACGCTTCCCCCATACAGGCCCCCATACAATATAACGCTTCCCCCATACAGGCCTCCATACAATACAACGCTTCCCCCATACAGGCCTCCATACAACATAACGCTTCCCCCATACAGGCCCCCATACAATATAACCCTTCCCCCATACAGACCCCCATACAATATAACGCTTCCCCCATACAGGCCTCCATGCAATATAACGCTTCCCCCATACAGGCCCCCATGCAATATAACGCTTCCCCCATACAGGCCCCCATGCAATATAACGCTTCCCCCATACAGGCCCCCATACAATATAACGCTTCCCCCATACAGGCCCCCATACAATATAACGCTTCCTCCATACAGGCCCCCATACAATATAACGCTTCCCCCATACAGGCCTCCATACAATATGCTTCCCCCATACAGGCCCCCATACAATATAACACTTCCCCCATAGAGGCCTCCATACAATATAATACTTCCCCCATACAATATTACGCTTCCCCCATACAGGCCCCCATACAATATAACGCTGCCCCCATACAATATAACGCTTCCCCCATACAGCCCCCCATACAATATAACGCTTCCGCCATACAGGCCCCCATACAATATAACGCTTCCCCCATACAGGCCTCCATACAATATAACGCTTCTGCCATACAGGCCCCCATACAATATAATGCTTCCCCCATACAGGCCCCCATACAATATAATGCTTCCCCCATACAATATAACGCTTCCCCCATACAGGCCCCCATACAATATAACGCTTTCGCCATACAGGCCCCCATTCAATATAATGCTTCCCCCCATACAGGCCTCCATACAATATAACGCTTCTCCCATACAGGCCCCATACAATATAACGCTTCCCCCATACAGGCCCCCATACAATATAACGCTTCCCCCATACAGGCCCCCATACAATATAACGCTTCCCCCATACAGGCCTCCATACAATATAACGCTTCCCCCATACAATATAACCCTTCCCCCATACAGACCCCCATACAATATAACCCTTCCCCCATACAGGCCCCAATACAATATAATGCTTCCCCCATACAGGCCCCCATACAATATAACGCTTCCCCCATACAGGCCTCCATACAATATAACCCTTCCCCCATACAGACCCCCATACAATATAACGCTTCCCCCATACAGGCCTCCATACAATATAACGCTTCCCCCATACAGGCCTCCATACAATATAATGCTTCCCCCATACAGGCCCCCATACAATATAACGCTTCCCCCATACAGGCCCCCATACAATATAACACTTCCCCCATACAATATAACGCTTCCGCCATACAGGCCCCCATACAATATAACGCTTCCCCCATACAGGCCCCCATACAATATAACACTTCCCCCATACAATATAACGCTTCCGCCATACAGGCCCCCATACAATATAACACTTCCCCCATACAGGCCCCCATACAATATAACGCTTCCCCCATACAGGCCCCCATACAATATAACGCTTCCCCCATACAGGCCCCCATACAATATAACGCTGCCCCCATACAATATAACGCTTCCCCCATACAGGCCCCCATACAATATAACGCTGCCCCCATACAATATAACGCTTCCTCCATACAGGCCCCCATACAATATAACTGTTATGTCAGTCCAGGTAGCTGCAACGGGGCTAAGGGATAGCAGTAGGGAATCTCGCCCTGCACTACTCCCACTAGCTATCCCGGTCCCTGCCTCACGGGTGTGGGTCGGCTGTACTCAGGCTAAGCCTGACCCCGACAGCTCCTCTCTCACTGATACCGTAGGCCTAGAGGGAAGTGGGAGAAGGAATGCCCTATAAGATCTCTAGGGACTGGAGACTAAAGGGGGTCACCCCTAACGAACAAGTGAAGCTGCTACTGACAGGCACTGACAAGGGTGTGCGCTGACTAACAACACAAGCAGCACACAGGAAAAATGTGGGAAAGGATTCCCCCAAACCAATATGGGAAGGAACCTTACACTAGGAAACAAACACAGGGAAACTGAGTAGAAATCAAAGGATAAGGCAATTCACTCACACAGTCAATTATACACAGAGGGAGGATTGGTGAACACAAAAGGGAAAACACACAAACCAACTCGTTCACGCAAACCTCCCAAAAATCAACCACGGAACTTCCTCTATCCCAGAACACCACCTACTCCTCCTGCTAAGGCCTAGCTCTGTAAAAGCGACACTCAGCACAGAACCATGGGAGGCATGAGTTTAAATACAGAGTAGAGACCACTCCTCCCAGGTGCAAATGGGAGGACAGACTAATCAACCAGGAGATAAAGCTGCCTACCATCAGTGCGCACATGCAAGTCAGAAGGTGTGCACCAATACTCACGACAGGACAACCCCGCAGCGCCAGGATGCCACCCCAGACACTGCGCAGCCAAAAACTCCCCAGGTAAGAAAAATAGAAAGTAAAGAACCTAAATACTCCTAACAGGATCCTCCCCTCAAGGAGAAGACTCCGGATTCTCTAGGAGCATCCTTCTTCGGGAACTCCTTGTGGAATTTCTCCACAAGTCTGGGAGCTGACATATCCGACTCCAGGACCCAAGAATTATCCTCAGGACCGTATCCCTTCCATGCCACCAGATACCATAGCTTCCCCCGAACATATTTGCTATCCAGAACTCGGGATATCTCATACTCCCCGGACTCAGAAACTGGTGGAACCTTAACTGGAGATGTTCCCTTCTTGGCCTTCTTTAACAAGGAGACATGGAACACCCGGTTTATCTTCCACCTTTTAGGTAGTTGCAGCTGCGCCGCCACTTCATTTACCATCTTGATGATCTTAAAAGGACCCACAAACCTGGGACCCAGCTTCTTGATAGGAACCTTCAACCTGATATTCTTGGTGGACAACCAAACCATCTTACCAGGGAAGAACTGCAACTCTCCTCTCTTCCTATCCGCCTGGACCTTAGCCTGGTGCGACGCCCGCACCAGATTCTCTCGGATACGGGACCATACCCCTTGCAGCTTTTTAGAAAATAGCTCCTCCTCCGGAACTGGGGAAGAAATGGAAGAAAATACTCCAAAAACAGGATATCTACCACCGGAGCAAAAAAAAGGTGTGGTACCTGTGGCGTTGGAATCATGGTTGTTTAGGGAAAATTCTGCCAGGGGAAGAAAGTCAGCCCAATTATTCTGATTCTCTCGAACAAAACACCTCAAAAACTGTTCCACATCCTGATTCTTCCTCTCTGTTTGCCCGTTAGACTCCGGGTGAAACCCGGAGGAAAACGACAGTGTAACTCCCAACCTGCTGCAAAAAGCCCGCCAGAATTTAGCCACAAATTGCGGACCCCTGTCCGAAACGATCTCCTCAGGAAGACCATGCAACCTTACAATTTCTTTAATAAATGCCTCTGATAGTGTCTTGGCACATGGCAGCCTGGAAAACGGGATCAAATGGCACATTTTCATGAAGCGGTCAACGACTACCCAAATGACCGTGAAACCCTTAGACACCAGAAGGCCCGTGATGAAATCCATAGACAGATGAGTCCAAGGTGCCTTAGGAGGTTCCAATGGATGTAGAAGACCGTGGGGACGGGTATGCGACGCCTTGGCTCTTGCACAGACCGAACAATTTTGAACAAACTGCAAGACATCCCTACTCCACCCTGGCCACCAAAAATTCCTAGACACCAATCTCATGGTCTCTGAAACCCCCGGGTGACCAGCAAGAACCGACTCGTGACACTCCCTCAGGAGACTTTGTCGGAGAGTAGTTGGGACAAACAGCTTGTTTCTAGGTATCTTGGAAGGTGCAGCGTGTTGCGCTTCGATCAAGGCCTTCTCCAATTTCGCGCCCAATACTGCTACCACCACTCCATCCCCAAGAATAGTGGCAGGCGCCTCTCGTTCCTCCTCGGTCGACATATACCGGGATAAAGCATCAGCCTTAACATTCTTCGAACCCGGCACATAAATCACGGTAAAGTGGAACCGCGCAAAAAATAGAGCCCATCTGGCCTGCCGTGCATTTAATCTCTTCGCCGACCCAAGATAAACCAAATTCTTGTGGTCAGTAAATACCTGGACTGGCCTTCTGGCCCCCTCCAGGAAACGACGCCAATGTTCGAACGCTAGTTTTATTGCCAGTAGTTCCCTATCTCCGATGTCATAATTCCGTTCAGAGGCAGAGAATTTCTTAGAAAAGAAGGCACAGGGATGCATACCCTCCTCGAACTCCTGAGAAAGTACTGCTCCCACCCCCACCGAGGAGGCATCCACCTCCACTCGGAAGGCCAACCTCTCATCCGGCTGTCTCAAAATGGGAGCGGACGAGAATCGCTTCTTCAATTCTTCAAACGCAGCTAGCGCCTCTGGCGACCACTTAGCACAGTCAGCCCCCTTCTTAGTCAAGTCCGAGATGGGTTTCACAACCTCAGAAAATCCCTTAATAAACTGGTGATAATAGTTGGAGAATCCCAAGAACCGTTGGACCGCCTTTAGGTTCTCGGGTCGCGGCCACTCCAAGACTGCCCTGACCTTCTCAGGGTCCATCTCGAACCCCTTGTCCGATAGGATATAGCCAAGGAAACATAATTTATTGACCGCGAACACACATTTCTCCAGCTTAGCACTTAATTGGTTAACCCTCAGGAGATCTAAAACCTCTCTCACTCTCTCCCAATGAGTCTCCAAATCCGGGGTGTAAATGAGTATATCGTCCAGATAGACCACAACCCCCCTCCCTATGACGGCACTTAGTACATCATTAATAAAATTCTGAAA
This sequence comes from Leptodactylus fuscus, assembly GCF_031893055.1. Taxonomy (NCBI): domain Eukaryota; kingdom Metazoa; phylum Chordata; class Amphibia; order Anura; family Leptodactylidae; genus Leptodactylus; species Leptodactylus fuscus. The sequence continues at coordinate 82,104,490 of NC_134274.1, read as the reverse complement.
AAACGCGGGCGCATTGGTTAGACCAAAAGGCATCACCAGACTCTCAAAGTGTCCTAGGGGTGTGTTAAACGCTGTTTTCCACTCATCCCCCTTCTTGATTCTCAGCAAGTTATACGCTCCACGTAAATCTATTTTACTAAACCAGCGAGCTCCCGTAATCTGGCTGAATAGATCCGAGATCAACGGGATGGGATAGGGATTCCGCACCGTGATTTTGTTAATCTCCCTAAAATCCAAACAAGGGCGCAACCCTCCATCTTTCTTCTTTACAAAGAAAAACCCCACTGCTACTGGGGACTTAGATGGGCGAATATGCCCCACCTCTAGACTCCCCTCAATATACTCTTTGAGCGCCTCCCTCTCCGGAATAGTGAGATTGTACAACCTTGTCTTGGGTAACACTGCATTTGGTATAAATTTAATTGAGCAATCATAGGTGCGATGTGGTGGTAATGTCTTGGCTGCCCTTTCCTCAAAGACCTCCCTGAACTCACATATTTCTTGAGGCAAATTGTCTATAGACAAAGACATAACGGATATGGGCAGACATCGACCATTACACCCCTGCCCCCAAGAAACTACTGACTCGGTCTCCCAGTTGATAATAGGGTTATGCTGCTTCAGCCAGGGCCACCCCAAAACTACTTGTGCTGGTAACTTAGACAATAAGAACAAGTCAATCTCTTCCCTGTGGCCACCCACAATAAACTCCAAACCCTCCACCTGTTTGGAGATGACAGCTTGCTGTAGAGGGGTCTTATCAATAGCCCACACCGGTATCTGAGACTTCAAGACCAAAGGACTCACCCTTAATTGCTCACAAAACTCTGAGTCAATAAGGTTGACTGCCGAACCACAATCAACCAAAATCCGGCACTTCTGCCCATTTACCCATCCTTCAAGGGTCAACCCGGCAGTCTGAGTACAGGAAATATGCACACCTCCCTCCTTAGTAGGTTTTCTCCCTTTACCCTCAATAGACCTGGGGTTATTACTCTCCTTGGCGAACCATTCTCTGGAGGGGCATACCCTTGCTACATGTCCCATCCCTCCACACACAAAACAGCATACTGTGCGGGACCCTTCACTCTTGGGTCTAGCACTTCGCACAGTGGCCCCAATCTGCATAGGTTGGTCCCCCGGGTCCTCTCTAAAAACAGAGAATTGAGGAGGGCTAAGCCCCCCAGGACTCTTGTCTCCACGCTCCCGGAGGCGCCGTCCAACTCTAATTGCCAGCTGCATGGCCTCATCTAGATCTCCCGGAACAGGGTGAGAAACTAGATGGTCTTTAACCTGGTCCGAGAGCCCTGTCTCAAACTGACTAAGTAGAGCGGGGTCATTCCAGTGTACTTCTGCTGCCCACCTACGAAACTCTGTGCAATATTTCTCTATAGCGTGATCCCCTTGCACCACACGTCGTAGGTTATACTCAGCCGTGCGTACCCTGTCTGGGTCGTCATACAGTAACCCCATTGTGGAGAAAAACGCCTCTACAGTTAGTAAGCAAGCTGAGTCGGCTGGTAACGAATGTGCCCAGATGAGGGGATCATCTCTCAATAAAGTAATAATAATCCCAACTCTCTGTACCTCAGAACCGGAGGAAAACGGCCGTAGCCGGAAATACAAAAGACAGTCCTTTTGAAATCGGAAAAAATCTGACCTCTTACCTCGGAAGGGTTCAGGTAAGCTGACTTTTGGCTCCAGAGGCCGACCCACAGGGGCGCTACTCACCTGCCTCTGTATGCCCTCCACCTGAGAGGCTGTGTGTTGAGCCAACTGCTGTAACTGAGATACGCCAGAAGCTTGGACGGCATCCATTCGTAGCTTGATCCCCTCCATCTCAGTGGAAATCTGCTGCACCGCCTGGTACAACTGTTTCAGGTCCGTCATAATGCAAACGAACCCCTTTTTTTTTTTTTTACCGGCTGAGTGTACTGTTATGTCAGTCCAGGTAGCTGCAACGGGGCTAAGGAATAGCAGTAGGGAATCTCGCCCTGCACTACTCCCACTAGCTATCCCGGTCACTGCCTCACGGGTGTGGGTCGGCTGTACTCAGGCTAAGCCTGACCCCGACAGCTCCTCTCTCACTGATTCCGTAGGCCTAGAGGGAAGTGGGAGAAGGAATGCCCTATAAGACCTCTAGGGACTGGAGACTAAAAGGGGGTCACCCCTAACGAACAAGTGAAGCTGCTACTGACAGGCACTGACAAGGGTGTGCGCTGACTAACAACACAAGCAGCACACAGGAAACATGTGGGAAAGGATTCCCCCAAACCAATATGGGAAGGAACCTTACACTAGGAAACAAACACAGGGAAACTGAGTAGAAATCAAAGGATAAGGCAATTCACTCACACAGTCAATTATACACAGAGGGAGGATTGGTGAACACAGAAGGGAAAACAAACAAACCAACTCGTTCACCCAAACCTCCCAAAAATCAACCACGGAACTTCCTCTATCCCAGAACACCACCTACTCCTCCTGCTAAGGCCTAGCTCTGTAAAAGCGACACTCAGCACAGAACCATGGGAGGCATGGGTTTAAATACAGAGTAGAGACCACTCCTCCCAGGTGCAAATGGGAGGACAGACTAATCAACCAGGAGATAAAGCTGCCTACCAGCAGTGCGCGCGTGCAAGTCAGAAGGTGTGCACCAATACTCACGACAGGACAACCCCGCAGCGCCAGGATGCCACCCCAGACACTGCGCAGCCAAAAACTCCCCAGGTAAGAAAAATAGAAAGTAAAGAACCTAAATACTCCTAACAGAAGCATCTGGCGTGCGCTTCCTGTAGAGTGCTGCTGCCTGATGACTCCCAATATCGGTTCTGTCAGGGGTGCAGGTCCCCCTCTGTTGAAACAATTCCCATGCGAGAGATGGTTTCCTGGGTGAAGGGGTACGTCCAGGACTCCATGAAAAGGATGGAAGCCGTCTCCCTGGCCAAGAGGCCACGGCTGGATTGTGAATTGTCCCTGCCACCTCTGGAAAAGCTGCGCCTCAGGGATGTGGAGTCGTCTTCTAGTACGGAGGAGGAGAAGGAGATTTTTCCCCTGGACAAAAGGTCCAGAGTATTCAAGACCCTAAGAATCAGAGACCGGGAAGGCGAGGAAGGCTCTAGCCGTAAGTCTCGTACCTTCAGGCCCTCTTCGGAGATGCTCTGCCTGATGGAGGGCGAATGGAGGCACCCGGAGAGATCCTTTGCGCCATCCACACGCTTCAAGGCACTTTTTCCCGTCTCTGAAAGTCAACTAAAGGCGTGGGGTCCCCCACCAAAGGTGGACGTCGCCGTGTCCAAGTTATCAAGGCGCTCCATCCTTCCATCAGAGGAGGGCTCGGGCCTCAGGGACCCCATGGCGGCTAGATCCATGGCACTGGCTACTGTGAATCGCCGACCCCTATGGCTGAAGCCCTGGAAGGCTGACCTTACTTCCAAAAATAGCCTCTGTGGTCTCCCCTTTGAGCCCGGACGGCTGTTCGGAAGGGAGCTCGACCACATCATGGAAGGCTGGGCCGACTCCAAGGGCAAGAACCTACCACAGCCCCTTGAAGGTCGGAGTACCTCCTTTCGAGGAAGAGGCACCCGGAGAGGCACCAGAGGCCAGCAGCCGTAAGAATGCCCCCTTCTAATTCCCTCTCAGTATACCCCCCCCTTCCTACCCCCCCCATCCCCTGGGGTGGGCGGTCGTTTTTCCCACTATGTGGAGGCCTGGCGGCAGAATATTCGGGACCCCTGGGTCATCCAGACGGTCCAGGAAGGCTATAAAATTAATTTTGTTTCCCAGCCGCCAGAGAAGATGGTAAGAACCCGCCCTCTTCAGGGCCCCAAACAACTTCATCTGGAGAGATTGATTCAGGAGTACGTGGACAAGGCCGCACTAGAGATGGTTCCTCGCGCAGAGTAAGGCACAGGTGTCTACTCTCCAGTCTTCTTGGTCCCCAAGCCATCAGGCAAGTGGCGTATGATCATCGATCTCAGGTATCTGGATCACTTCATCCGCAGGCTGCGGTTTCGCATGGAAACCATAAGGTCAGTACTACCTTTCATGCACCCTGGAGATTACTTCATCACTCTGGACCTGAATGACGCCTACCTCCACGTACCCATCTTTCCGGCACACCGAAAGGTCCTAAGGGTTGCTGTATATATAGAAGGGAAAGAGGCGCACTTCCAGTTCGCAGCCCTCCCGTTCGGCATATCCTCCGCCCCCCACACCTTCACAAAGGTTATAGCTCCGGTCGCTGCCGCCCTGCGCCTTCAAGGCATATTCATAGTCCCGTACCTGGACGACAGGCTTCTGAAGGCTCATTCAAAGGAGGTTCTTACCACGCAGGTGCAGACCGTCGTAGCTCTACTAGACAAGCTGGGGTGGCTGGTAAACTGGCAGAAGTCAGTAATGGTGCCATCAACACGAGTTCAGTTCCTGGGACTTACTCTAGACTCTCTCAACATGACGGTCTCTCTACCCTCTCCTCGCAAAAGGAAAATTGCTCGAGCAGCACATCATTTGTCTTCTACACGGAAGGTCACCATCAGGACGGCTATGAAGGTCCTTGGATTGATGTCCGCTGCCCTAGATGCAGTTCCTTGGGCCCTATGGCATATGCGCCCTCTACAGAACGAGATCTGGAGAGTCTGGAATCACAGTCCTTCAGGTTTACAGAAGCCAATCCAGTTAACCATCAGCACCCGGCAAACCTTGCCCTGGTGGACCCATCTGCGAGATGGGAAATCCTCGGTCCAGCCCGCCTGGACCCTGTTGACTACAGATGCCTCCCTCACAGGCTGGGGAGCTCATCTGGGGGAGACCCCGGTTCAAGGTACATGGAATCAGCGGGAGAGGACGCACTCATCCAACTGGCGCGAGCTTACCGCAGTTCATCGAGCCCTTCTGTCATTTGCACCACTTCTACGAGGGAAAGCGGTCAAAGTAAGATCAGACAATCTGACGACAGTCCACTATATCAACAAGCAGGGAGGAACCAGGTCCCCCTCGCTCCTGCAAGTCACCAACCTGATCTTCTCCTGGGCAGAACGGAACCTCTCCCAGCTGGCCGCGGTATATATCCAGGGCCGCCTGAACATCCTAGCGGATCAACTCAGCAGAGGCCGGCCGACCGCAGGCGAATGGTCCCTGAATCAGGACATCTTCCACTACCTGACCAGGAGGTGTGGTCTCCCCGAGGTGGATCTGATGGCCACCCAACACAATGCCAAAGTAGAAAGGTTTTGCTCCCTGTACCGGGAAGATAACCCTTTGGCTGTGGATGCCCTGTCAATACCATGGAGGTTCGTACTGGCATATGTGTTCCCTCCCATCCCGATGATACCGAAGGTATTGGCGAAACTCAGGCAGGACCAGACTTCGGCAATAGTGATCATGCCGTTCTGGCCAAAAAGGGCATAGTTCACCGACCTTATCCTTATGAGTCGGGGGAACTACTGGAGGCTTCCACCAGTCAGGAACCTGGTGTCACTGAACAGTCAGCCGTGCCTGGGCCTAGACAAATTCAACCTCACTGCCTGGAGGCTAACCGCGCCATATGCGCAGACAGAGGATTGTCCCAGGGAGTGCTAAGTACCTTAGCCCATTCAAGAGCAGAGGCAACCAATCAGAGCTACCGAAGGATCGCCCGGATATTCCGAGATTGGTGTACAGGCAGCCACCGCGATCCAGACAGAGATGCAGTCCTGGAGTTCTTACAGAACGGCCTGGAGAGGACTAGCACCTGCCACCCTCAAGGTTCAAGTGTCAGCTCTATCTGCTCTCCTGGAGACACAGTTATCACAAGATCCTCTTGTCAAACAGTTCCTTAGGGGGGCTGCCAGGCTCTGCCCCCAGGCTCTGCCCCCTGTCCCCAGGTGGGACCTGGCCGCGGTTCTACAAGGGCTCTGTGCGCCCCCCTTCGAACCATTATCTGAAGTGGACTGGAAGTACCTGTCATTTAAAGTGACCTTCTTCCTAGCAATAACCTCCGCCAAGAGGGTTGGCGAATTGCAGGCCCTAGCGGCCTCCGAAACCTTCATAACCTTCTTCCCTGACAGGGTACAGCTAAGGTTCGTCCCAGGATTCTTGCCGAAGGTACCCACACTTCAGAACACCAATCAAGTGATCACCCTACCGGGCTTCTTTCCCTCTCCTGCTACGGAGCAGGAGGAGAAGCTACACACACTGGATCTGGTAAGAGCACTACGTATCTACCTGGACCGAACAGCACCATTCCGAAGATCAGAGAATCTTCTGGTTAATGTGTTTGGCCACAATAGAGGCGCTAAAGCATCAAAGGTAACCCTGTCGAGATGGATCAGAGAAGCTATCAGCTGTTCCCTACGGGCTCAGAATCTTTCTGTTCCAGATTTCTTACGAGCCCATGCCACCCGATCAGTGGCGACATCATGGGCAGAGACACGGTTCCTCTCTCTAGAGCAGATATGTGCTGCAGCCTCTTGGAGCTCACAGCTGACTTTTGCCAAACACTACAGATTGGACTGGCGTACGGCCGATGCTACAGCATTTGGGCACTCCGTCTTGGCATCTGCCTGCCAGGAGGACCCGTCCTAGGGGAAACAATACTTGCTAAATCCCCAGTTGTGCTGCTGTTGGGCGTAGGGGGAAAGAAGGATTATGAATGATAATCTGTTTTCCCTTAGCCCAAACAGCAGCACAAGGCTCCCTCCCTAGGAGGTACTGTTGTACAGATTTTGTGTATGTGTGTGTAGCTCTTGGCATAAATTGCTCTCTGTATATCATACTTGTTACTAACACAAGGGAGGAGCAGGTCTTCAGGCCTCTTATAGGGGTCAAAGCTGTTAGGTAATTCAAAATTCCACCTGTCCTAACAGCTCATTAGGGGCAGGAATACCCCAGTTGTGCTGCTGTTTGGGCTAAGGGAAAACAGATTATCATTCATAATCTTGATAGATAGATAGATAGATAGATAGATAGATAGATAGATAGATAGATAGATAGATAGATAGATAGATAGATAGATAGAGATATTTTAAGATCCATTTATTTTTGTTCATATAACAACACACATGTATCCCCTTTCCCTTTAAGGAGCGATATCTCATATGTATAATAAGTAGCCTCTTAATGAAGAATGTATACACATTTCTTATTCAAATTATAACATGTAGTAAACCTACTTTGAATTGGTCTATTCAAGTCACGCTACAAAACTAGCCGTTAATGCAGTAGTTACTACAGTAAACTTATAAGAAGTAGGCTCCTTTGTGATTGGCCATATTAATTTCCCACCTATCATAGATGAAGTTAAGCTGTTTCGCATTAATCATATAACAGTACGTGACCTTTCTATAGATAACTCTACATAACCCATAATAGGGAGGCAGCCTTGTGATTGGCTATATTTAATTTCATACATAGCATGGATAATGGTAGGCCGCTTCATGATTGGCTACATAATAACACGTGATCTCTCTAAAACTACTGAGCAGCCCTCTATAGTAAAACCATAGGAAGTAGGCAACTCCGTGATTGGTCAGAATCAACTCTATACATAGTATGGGTAATAGTAGGCTGTCCCGTGATTGGCCATACAGTAACATGTGATTTCTTTAAAAATACTGAGTAAGCTCTCCATAGTAAAACCCATAGGAAGTAGGCAACTCCGTGATTGGCCAGAATCAATTCTATACATATTATGGGTAATAGTAGGCTGGTCTGTGATTGGCCACATAATAACGTGATCTTTCTAAAAATTCTGAACAACTCTCTATAGTAAAACTCATAGGAAGTAGGCAACTCCGTGATTGGTCAGAATTAACCCTATACATATTATGGGCAATAGTAGGCTGGTCTGTGATTGGCCACATTCTTTTTTTTACAGATCACAGACAATAGCAGGCCGCCTTATGATTGGCTTTTTTTTTAATAACATGTGACCCTCTAGCTTTCCATAATAAAACCCATAGGAGGTAGGCAACTCTCTGATTGGTCATAGCCAACCTTATATATATCATGGATAAAAGTAGGCTGCTTTGTAATTGGACACACAATAACACGTGGCTGTTTCCAGTATTGGATATGACAAGTTCTCCTTCAGGTCCGACAGAAAGAGCGAGCATCCCCTAAGACAGCAAGGATTGTCTTTACATCACTCAAATAGTAGGCAGCCTTTTCATTGGCTGCCGGGACTCTCATAGACTATAATGGGACATGTAGGCTTAAACGTGATTGGTTACATGGACATTTGTAGGCAGATTTCTCATTGGCTGTCGTGATTCTCATACATTACAATGGGACTAGTAGGCTCACATGTGAAATTTTTAGATTACAAACACTGCCAGATATATGTTTAAAAACATGTTTTTTCTTTCTATTTTTTGAACATCATATTTTGATCATTATTATCATTATATCAACTTTACTTTACATTTATTTACAAAACCTTTGAAATACAAATAGGCAGGTTAACATGATATAACTTAAGTCCTCGTCCCACGCTAACATTGTTCTTCCGTTCGTGTATATGATACATGTCCACATCAATCATAGATTTTTTTCACATAATACCTGTATCCTAAAGAGAGAAAGAAAAGGAGGAAAGTAAGAAAATAAAAGTGATTATACCATGGAATACTTGATTTCTTTTTGTTTCTTACTATTTACCCCTCTTTTTCTTCTACAGCTACAGCCATTACTATCCCTAACTGACAAGACCCTGCGCCCGCACCACATCTCCCTCCCTCCCCTCCGTACCTAGTATGTGCCTACTCCGCACATCTCTCCCTAGCGCCTTCTACAATGACCTGAGCGCCGCTGAATCTTCTTCAGTTGGGGAGGGTTTGAAATTCGCGCCCCTTCCCTCTGCACCACGTGACGCTGCCGGCTCTCGCGCGGGTTGTAACGGTCACTGAATGGGAATTGCAAAACCACCAACCGTGTGAGCGGGGAAATAGACAAAGGTTCACCCGGATCAGCCCTTTAACGCCCGTTTCATCGGCACTTCTAAGCCTGCCACCGTGAGCTGTGCCCTGGCGAAGGGGGGAGAGGATTAGGATGAGCACAGCCATTACTATCCCTAACTGACAAGACCCCGCGCCCGCACCACATCTCCCTACAGAGTGAATCCTCCTCCCGCTCAGTCACCCCACGGTTTTTCCCTGTAAGGGCCGCGGGTCGGGCCAGGAGTTGGCTTCAAAATAGACGGACAGCCCGTATTGTAGACAGGAGGCAGCTCTGCTGTAGACAAGGTGGTGGCTCTTAGAAGAGCCTTTGCTTGTATAGACGGATGGGGTGGGAGCGGCGCTCACTTGCTCTTGCTGGGCTTGCTGCTCTCGGTCTTCTTGGGCAGCAGCACGGCCTGGATGTTGGGCAGGACGCCTCCCTGGGCGATGGTCACGCCACCCAGCAGTTTGTTCAGCTCCTCGTCATTGCGCACGGCCAGCTGCAGGTGACGGGGGATGATGCGGGTCTTCTTGTTGTCCCGTGCAGCATTACCAGCCAACTCCAGGATCTCAGCGGTCAGATACTCCAGTACGGCCGCCAGGTAGACGGGAGCACCAGCACCAACCCTCTCGGCGTAGTTGCCCTTGCGGAGAAGCCTGTGCACACGACCGACGGGGAACTGAAGCCCCGCCCGGGATGAGCGGGTCTTGGCCTTAGCACGAGCTTTGCTTCCTTGCTTGCCGCGTCCAGACATGGTTCGTGGATCGTCAGTTACTGTAATGGAACACAGAATATCCTGCCCTGTACCGGCTCCTCCTGCCTTATATATATAGTTCTGCCCCGCCCTCCTGCAACTCTCATTGGACACATCTCAAGCCGCCAATAGAGGCCAGATTTGTGGAACCACCAATAAGCTTCAGCAGGCGGGGCTTGCAAAAGTCACATGATTTGCTGGTCCAGTAGAACAGCGCACAGACAGCGGCGCTCATTTGCATAGCCCGCCTATAAATAGGGCTGCGCTGGGAGGAGCACAGACATTACTTTCTCTCATTCTCGTGTGAAAGAGATCTCCGTGTTATACCATGCCTGATCCCGCCAAGTCTGCCCCAGCGCCCAAGAAGGGCTCCAAGAAAGCCGTGACCAAGGCCCAGAAGAAGGACGGCAAGAAGCGTAAGAGGGCCAGGAAGGAGAGCTATGCCATCTACGTGTACAAGGTGCTGAAGCAGGTCCACCCCGACACCGGTATCTCCTCCAAGGCCATGGTCGTCATGAATTCCTTCGTCAACGACATCTTCGAGCGCATCGCAGGAGAAGCCTCCCGCCTGGCTCACTACAACAAGCGCTCCACCATCACCTCCCGGGAGATCCAGACCGCCGTGCGCCTGCTGCTGCCCGGAGAGTTGGCCAAGCACGCCGTGTCCGAGGGCACCAAGGCCGTCACCAAGTACACCAGCGCCAAGTAATCGGCTCCATCACCTGCTCTGTACTATCACCCCAAAGGCTCTTCTAAGAGCCCCCCACCCCTTCCACACTAGAGCTGCTGAGCCCTCCATTTCTGGCTTCTTGCTGCTGCACGTGTTTCTACCCAGAACCTTTCTTTCCAGCTATTTTCTTGTACTTGCTAGACTTACTATACACCCAAAGAGAAGCTCTAATCTCCGGCTTGCTACATTGACATCTCTACGAGGTGCAGTGCTCTCTGCACGCACCGGCGATTGGAGGGTTAAACTAAGCTGCTACTTATCGGCCCGAGCTGCCGGCAGGGGGGGTTACACTGCAGAGCCGCAGTAGGACTACTTCTAGGGACCTGTTCACAAAGCTTAGATTCCGAAGGTTTGGAGCGTTTTCTTCTTCTACTCTCTCCAGTATTCCAGCAGTGATGACATTACAGCCTACAGGAGGCGTCTGCAGCCCCAGCCCTACAAGGCAGAGGAGAGGTGGGTGGCGGGGACAGCTCTGTTCTCAGGAGGATGTGGCGGCTCTGAGAAGAGCCTTTGGGTTATGTAGTAGAGAGTCGGGGAGCGGCGGAATTAGCCTCCGAAGCCGTAAAGAGTGCGGCCCTGACGCTTGAGCGCGTACACCACGTCCATGGCGGTGACGGTCTTCCTCTTGGCGTGCTCGGTGTAGGTAACGGCGTCACGGATGACGTTCTCCAGGAAGACTTTCAGGACACCGCGAGTCTCCTCATAGATGAGACCGGAGATGCGCTTGACGCCTCCTCTGCGAGCCAGACGGCGGATGGCAGGCTTGGTGATGCCCTGGATGTTATCCCGGAGCACCTTCCTGTGCCGCTTGGCACCGCCCTTGCCGAGACCTTTCCCTCCTTTACCGCGACCGGACATCTTCTGTGCTGCTGACAGACTAGAATAAGCGTCCCTCCGCACAGCCGCCTTTTTATATAGAGAGTGGTCGGACCAGAAGGAGAACCCTGCTTTGATGACGTAATTCTTCGGCGTGACTCCTACAAGCCCCTCCTCTGTCTCGCGCTGATTGGCTGACACAAGACAATGGATCACTTTGAATTTCCCGCTCATTCTCCCATTGCCGAGGGTCAGCGGTCAGCGGCTCCTTCTAGCCGGCCTACTAGATAACATGCAGGGCGCTGTTCTCACTGCTCCAGACCTTCTTCTCTGTCAATAGGACTATTGTATTCCGGAGCCGCACCCCCTCCTCCCCGGATCTAATTCTTCTCCCGGCTGCGGTATCTCCTCTCTGCCCCCTATGGGCATCCTTGTGTAATCGCCGCGAGGCTGCAGTTATAGTGAACCCCGGGTGCGGGCTGTGCAGTTCCACGCTGATCCAGATGGGGGCGCGGGGAACAAACGGCACAGCTCGGGAGACCCTGTATATACGGATCCCAGCCAGCAGGTGGCGCACAGATACTACATAGGACGGTTACCGGGGCTCTAATTCTGTCGTTAGACGATCGTCTTTAACCCTTTCCCGCCAATGGCATTTTTTGTTTTTTTTTCGTTTTTTGACTCCCCTCCTTCTAAGCCCCATAACTTTTTCATTTCTCCGCTCCCAGAGCCATATGAGGTCTTATTTTTTGCGGGACAATTTTTTCTTCCTGATGCCACCATTAATTATTCTATATAATGTACTGGGAAGCAGGAAAAAAAAATCAGAATGGGGTGGATTTGAAGAAAAAAATGCATTTCTGCGACTTTCTTGCGGGCTTTGGTTTTACGGCGTTCACTGTGCAGCCAAAATGACATGTCCCCTGTATTCTGTGTTTCGGTACTGTTCCAGGGACACCAAATTTCTACGGTTTTATTTAAATTTTGACCCCTTAAAAAAAAAAAAAAAAGCGTTTTGTTTTGTTTTTTTCTAAAAGTCGCCATATTCCGACAGCCGTAACTTTTATATACGTCCGTGTACAGAGATATGTAGGGCGTCTTTTTTTGCGGGGCCGGGTGTACTCTTTAGTTCTACCATTTTTGGGAAATGTTATTGCTTTGATCACTTTTTATTCAAATTTTTATCAGAATCAAAACAGTGGAAAAACGGCGCTTTGGAACTTTTGACTATTTTTCACGCTACAGCGTTTACCGAACCGGAAAGATATTTTTATAAATTTGTAGAGCGGGCGATTTTGGATGCGGGGATACCTAACATGTATGTGTTTCACAGTTTTTAACTACTTTTATATGTGTTCTAGGGAAAGAGGGGGGATTTGAATTTGTAATTCTTTTTATATTTTGTTATAAAAGACCAACTCCCCCTTGTGTTAGTAACAAGTATAAGATCCGACATATATTTTACAGATATGATGCATAGTACAAAAAGTACAAATACAGCATAGGGAGGGAGCCTTGTGCTGCTGTTTGGGCTAAGGGAAAACAGACTGTCATTCACAATCTTTCGTTCCCCCTACGCCCAACAGCAGCACAACTGGGGATTTAGCAAGTATCGCTTTACCCTAGGGCGGGTAATTTTGGCAGGCTGATGCCAATACAGAGTGTCCAAACGCTGTAGACTCCGTTATTCGCCAATCCAGTCTATAATGCCTAGCGAAAGTTAGATGTGAACTCCAAGTAGCCGCGGCACATATCTGCTCTAAGGAAAGAGAACGTTTTTCGGCCCCCGATGTTGCTACTGCTCGGGTGGCGTGGGCACGGACAAAGTCTGGTACTGGGAGATCTTGAGCACGTAGCGAGCAGATGACGGCTTCTCTGATCCATCTTGATAGAGTTGGTTTGGGCGCATTGGTACCCTTAGTGTGGCCGAACACGTTGATAAGCACATTTTCTGATTTCCGGAAAGGCGCAGTGCGTTCCAGGTAAATCTGCAATGCTCTCACCAAGTCCAACTTGTGCATCTTCTCCTCCCACTCAGAGGTGGGAGAGGGAAAAAAGGCTGGTAAGACAATTACCTGGTTGATATTCTGATAAGTGGGTACCTTTGGCAAAAATCCTGGGTCGAACCTCAACTGTACTCTGTCTGGAAAGAAGGTTATAAATGGTTCAGAGGCCGCTAGGGCCTGTAGTTCGCCAACCCTCTTGGCGGAGGTTATTGCCAATAGGAAAGTTATTTTATATAATAGGTACTTCAAATCCACTTCAGATAGGGGCTCGAAGGGAGGCGCACAGAGCCCCTGTAGAACTGCAGCAAGGTCCCAAGTAGGGACGGGTGGCTGCACCTGAGGGCGAAGTCTAGAAGCCCCTCTTAGAAATTGTCTGATTAGAGGATCTAGTGATAATCTGGTCTCCAGGAGAGCGGATAGAGCTGAAACTTGTACCTTCAGGGTAGCGGGTGCCAGCCCCCTCTCTGGGCCATCTTGTAGGAACTCCAAGACTGCATCCCTGTTAGGGTCACGCTGGTTACTTGTACACCAGTTCTGGAAAACCTGGGCGACCCTCTGGTAGCTCTGGTTAGTTGACTTTGCTCTTGAGCGCGCCAAAGTCCTTAGCACTCCCTGGGACAATCTTCTTTCGCCAGCTGAAGGCTGGTTGACCTCCAGGCAGTGAGGTTGAATCTGTTCAGACCTTGATAAGGCTGACTGTTCCGGATTACCAGAATTTACACTGGTGGAAGCCTCCAGTTGTCCCTCCGCCTCATGGGAATGAAGACGGTGAACCATACCCCTTTTGACCAGAATGGCGTGCTTGTTGCCAAGCTCTGGTCCTGCCTGTGTTTCGTCAATACCTTCAGAATCCTCAGACGGGGAGGAACAACGCTCTTCAGTTTGAACCTCCAAGGTATTGACAGGGCATACAGCGTCAGAGGGCTGTCTCTGACAATGCTCCTCTCTTGTGGCGCTGTTTGAGGTGGCCATCAGATCCACCTCGGGGACACCTCAACTTTTGAAAAGATGGTGGAAAGCACCCTGGTCTAGGGACAACTTGTCTGAGGTCGCCAGTTCTCTGGTAAGCTAGTCCCGTAGAATGTTTGAGTAACCTGGGAATTGAACCGCTGACAGCTGGGAGAGGAATGGACTTGAGTAGACTGTCATCAGGTTGTCCATCCGGCTCCTGGTTATCTTCTTCAGTGGAAGTGGCGCCAACGTCTGAGGTTCCACGTGAACTTTCGTAGGCTCTCGCCAGCTGGGTAAGCGCGTTCTCTTCAGGTAACACCAGGTGTCTTGTGCCAGGGTCTCCCCCAGATGAGCTCCCACGGTGAGGGAGGCATCTGTGGTCAACAGGGTCTAGGTAAACCTGACCGAGGACCTGCCATTGCGAAGATGGATTTACCGGGCTTGAACTAGCCGGGTACTGATGGTCTACTGGATGGGCTTCTTTAGTCCCAAGGGACAGTGATTCCAGATTCGCAGTTTCTTGCTGTAATGAAGGTGCCGCCAGATAAGAGAGTCTATGGTGAATCCCCGGAACTGGATTCGATTTGATGGAATCACAAGCAACCCTGACGGGTAACTGGCTCTGGTCTAAGTAAAGGAGACCTCCTTGAGGACAAGGGAAGCTGAAGGTCTGCTGAGTGGGAGGGTGGGAATTTGAGGACCAAGTCTTCCATCTAGGTATTTGTCCCTTTAATCCAGGCTCCTGGACTGAACTCCGGGACGTCCTGGAAGTATACCTGGCCTGAAGGTCTTCTAGCGATACCGGATCCTGTGGAAGAAACGGTCTTGGTAGAGAACGATGAACCTGAGTCCTCCAGCAAGATGTTATTTCGGCCAACAGAGTCAAGATGACAACTATTCCGTTCTGAGAGCCTCCCGGATCTTTGCGTCGGGCGCCTAGATGTAGAATGGGCCCCTCTTTTCCCAAGGCACGTGAGTGGACTAGTCTGGGATCTCTCTTGCGGTCATGGGAAGAACCGCGTCCCCTGCCTTGGGGGCGGAGCGCCCACATCCTCTGAAGCCTCTGGAGGAGGAACCTCGACCCCGAAAGGATGACCTCCTTCTTTCGGGTGGCTGTAGAAGGTTCTTCGTCTTGGTGTCCGCCAAATCCTCCATTATTTTATCCAGGGCTTTGCCAAAAAGCCTACCAGGTTCAAAGGGTAGCGAACAAAGCCCTAGTTTAGAGGCGTTGTCCACTCTCCACGGCTTCAGCCACAATGGTCGTCTGGCCACAGTGGTGAGGGCCATGGATCTGGAGGCAAGCATCAGCTGTGTCCTAGAGGCTTCAGCCAGGTGGTCCACCATCAGATTTATATCCGACATGGCCGACAGGAGGTCATCTCGGTGGACCCCAGTATCTATATCCCTAGTAAGGGATGATAATTCGGCCCGTAGGCCAGCCACCACCTCATTGCCCGATATGGCCATGGAGGCCTGGGAAGAGGCGGCAGAATATGCCCGCCTTAAGGACCCCTCCACACGGCGGTCCAACGGGTCCTTTAAACTCGACCCGTCCTCAGCAGGGAGGACAGTTCGGCGGGATAACTTGGCTACTGCCACATCAACTTTTGGTGGTGGCCCTCAGGCCCCCTGTTGGGACTCCGTCACAGGAAAGAGGGTCTTAAACCTTGAGGAGGGTGCAAATGGTTTTTCAGGACACCTCCACTCCCCCTCCATCACCTGGACTAGGTCCGAACTGGCCTTAAAGGACTTTACCCTCCTGCTAGGACCTTCACCAGTCTCCCGGTCCCTCGGCCTGACGATCTTGAAAAGTCTGCCCATTTTGTCGAGGGGAAAGATCTCCTTCTCCACCTCCATAACATCCTCCTCTGAGGACTCCACCTTCCCAATATGTAATTTTTATAAAGGAGGGAGGGAGGGCTCAGTTACCTCAAGCTGGGGTCTCTTGGCGAGATGGGGGATGGTATCGTCCATCTTTTCCATCGATTGGGACACAAAGTCTTTTACCCAAGAGACGACTTCCCTAATGGGGGTAAGCCTCGGAGGGGGGAGCTCTGCATCCCTGGCAGTACCTGAACTCACAGGCGTCAGGGAGGGGAATCCTGCACCTGGCGCAGGCCAAGTAACATAAGGGTTCGTACCTCCTAGTCTGCAGCCTCCAGCCATATACACCATATATATGCTATACACCCCATGAAGAGGGGCATGAACAGAATGAACTAAAAAGAGCTTGTGTTGTTGTTGTTGTTGTTGTTGTTGTTGTTAGGACTAAGGGAAAACAGATGAATAATAATAGAATAATACATTTTATTTTTATAGTGCCAACGTATTCTGCAGCGCTGTACAACTTGTAGGGTTCAAATACAGAGAGAAAAATGCATTACAAAGAAATAGTCACTTCACACAATGGGACTGAGGGCCCTGCTCGCAAGAGCTTACAATCTATGAGGTAAAGGGGGTGGCACAAGAGGTAGCAGGGGCGGCATTGCTTATACAGGGGTCAGACAATATTGTAATAGTGGTGACTGTCTTTACACAAACATAAACCTGTAGGAGCCGTCACCGCTCGTGTCCTGTAACATGTGGATGGAGCTTGGCTGTATAAAGTTAGTCTGAAACGGCCTCATGTCATGTGGGGTAATGCGGGGACAGGGGAGGGTATGTTTTAGGGATTCTAATTACGGTACGGAAGGGTTTACATTAGGACATGTGATCGACCGCTCTGAAAAGATGTGTCTTTAGTTTGCGCTTCAATGCTTGCTGTTCCAGGTCGGGGCCTGTTGTGACAGCCATAGGCGGTCTCCATTACATTTCCCTCTCACCGTATAGGTGGCAGTTAGAAGATCTGGCACTTGGAAGTGATGCTTTATGGGATCTGGTTGTGAAGCTTCTGCATAGAGACCACACGTGTCATCGTTGACCTCAGCAACCAATCAGAACATTGCTTTATATTTTAAAACTGCAATGCAATAATGGAAGTCACAATCTGATTGGCCATAACAGACAAAACCGTCACTGCCTATATCTCCTCCGGCTTTACAGCTCAGGTTTACGTACAGAAGGTGTCATCTGCAGAATAAGGGGAGAACAAAAAAGAAAAGGCAAAATAGTGCAGTATGCTGCTACGTCGTCTCGCCTGGTACGGCGCCCCGCGCCTTATGCTGCACCCCTCTACATTTTACACAGACCTGTTCCGCACCACATAATGCCGTCCCCAAAGACTGATGACCATTAGGCCAATACCGATTGGATTATTCCAACAGGCAATGGCTGACAGGCAATGATATATTCCCCAATTGCTCCATCCTCCACCAGCCCTCCTGTTCGATTCTAGGTAATGCTGTACATCATATGCAGGAGCTGAATAACATCACCCAAAAGGATTGTGCACAGAACTACTTTAAATATAGGACAACTAGTGAACCCGAACTGTACCCTATGGCAGCGAGGGAGCCCTCTCGGCCCTCCTGAATACAGCAGAACAGTCCCAAATGTCAGGTGCTGTCTCACAGTCCTTTGGCGGTGGCTCCCAAATAACCTGCATATCACTTAAGCATGGCACTATATTATGTGGGGGCCCTCTGACGGGATGTTCTACTGACTGGGGCCCCTCCCTACAACATATTCTTGTATGAAATGGTTATGGGTGCTGCAGCGGCATCTCATATACTTGAACGGGGTACAACTACAGTACCCACAAGTGCGGTTGTAAGAACACAGCGAATAAGCAGCGCCCCACATTTAAACAATAATGGGATTTGCCTGCTCCGAGAAACAGTTGATCTGTGGGGTCCTAACAGTCTAAGGGATCAGTAGGGATTAGAGATGAGCCAACAGCGTTCCATCGAATTGGTATTCAGGCTGCTCGAGATATTCCATTCCAATTGAATACCACGCTGCAAACGCACTAAAAATTTGTATCCCCTCCCGCCTTCCCTGGCGCTTTTTCTTTTTTCACCAATAACTGTGCAGGGGAGGTGGGACAGGAACTACGACAACAGCGGCGTCGTAAAAAAAAGTCAGAAAAAGTAATTGGCTGGCTAAATCTGGTGACCTCCGCTTTATATGAATGGGGGATTTCAGATTCGGTTCATATGAGACTGTGAACTATGTGACTGTGAGACAGGGATAGATATACTGTGGGAGGGGGAGGGGGCATGGCTAGCCGGCAACCAGAGCGGTCGCATCTGCTGTGAGCTCTTGACTTGGACACTTTCATCCGTTTCTTACCGGCGGTGATCTCAGCCATCCATACAGATAACAACCCCGAGGCTCTCCTCCAAGCCTCTGTCTGCTATTTTGGGGTGTTATTTCACACTTTTACAGCGCTCCTGAGGATATAAACTGTTGCGGCCTTCTGTCCCACAGGACCCGGCCGCCATCTTGTTTTTGGACTTACCTGCTCCCGACTTGTTCCAGCTCCCGGCGTAGTCCCTCGCAGCTCTGGACCGCTCATCCGACCCAGGAGAGGACCTCTGGCGCGTTCCAGCCACTTACTGCCTTCATCCAGCTCTCTTAATTTACCGGGCAGCTGATTTTGTTTTTGCGGCCTGCCTTCTTCTGGAGTCACCACGGCCTGCTGAGCGCAGGAGACATCTCCCACGACATCACAGCTGCTTCTGGTTCTGGAGCAGCCTGGAGAGGAGGTATTTCGAGGTACGGAACCTCAGATTCTGGATCTCTTCTCCCAGACCCGGCAGCCATTTTTAGTAGGCCTCACTAGGATCCCTAGCCTAAAGTGTAAGGGCCGGCCCCTGATGTGACTTCTACGCAGAACACAGATCCGGAAGAAGGGGTGTGACTTGCCGGACAGCTATCCGGCTGTGATTTACGCCCAGCTCCAGACCTACCCATCTTGGACCGCAGCCTGCCTCTCTGCATGAAGCAGCAGCTACAGACCAACTACACTGAGACGCCTGCAGCTGCCCTTCAGTTTAACCCACTCGTATCCTGACATGGAGGTGAGCCGAATCTGCATTTCTCCCTTCCCCTGGAGTTGGAAACAGTAGCAGGCCACATTAATCTGCACTTGAGGACCTATGATAAGATAAGATAAGATAAGATAATCCTTTAATAGTCCTACATTAGGGAAATTCCAGCATGTTACAGCAGCCTAGTAATACAGGTACAGGATAATACACAGTAATATAATACAGACGTAGACAAACGTGCTGAGAAGAGAAGATATACTAGGAGTCCATAGCAGCTAAGGAACGGAAGAGAAAGAAGGAAGGCTTCATGGTCATCGTCATAATCATTAGTTCTCTGCGCAGAGTGCTCTTCGCTTGGTCTGATGTAGATTATACAGCCCGGTCGCGGTTGGAAGGAAGGAACTGCAATAGCTCCTTCTCACACTTGGGGTGAAGCAGACGGTCACTTACAGTGCTGCCAAGTCCCATCAAGGTCCCATACATGGGGTGGGATTTGTTCTCCCGCATGGAGGTCACCACAGACAGTATCCTTCTGTCACCCACCACCTGTACTGGGTCCAGGGGGCTCCCCAGGACAGAGCTGGCCCTCCTGATCAGCCTGTCACGTCTGTTTCTTTCCCTGGTTGACGGACTGCACCCCCAGCAGGGCACACCGAAAAAGATGGCTGAAGCAACCACAGAGTTGAAGAAAGCCCTAAGAAGTGTCCCCATGGACTCCGAAGGCCCTCATCCTCCTGAGCAGGTGGAGTCTGCTGTGACCCTTTCTGTGCAGCGCCTCCAGGTGATCAGCCCAGTCTAGTTTATTATTGAGGAGCACACCCAGATACTTATAGGTCCTGACTATCTCAATGCATGTCCCCTGGATCTCCACCGGGGTCGGAGCACTCCTCTGTTTCCCAAAGTCCACCACCATCTCCTTGGTCTTCCCAGCATTAATCCTGAGCTGGTTCCGCTGGCACCATTCAACAAAATCCCGGTTTAAGTCTCTGTATTCCCTATCGTCGCCATCAGTGATAAGACCTACTATAGCAGAGACATCGGAGGACTTCTGTAAGTAACAGCTGGATGAGTTGTGCCTGAAGTCAGCAGTGTACAGTGTGAAGAGGAATGGGGCAAGAACTGTACCTTGTGGTGCCCCCGTACTACAGATCACAGTGTCAGACACACAGTCCTGGGCTCTCACATACTGAGGGCCGGTTGTCAGGTAGTCTAGGGTCCAGTTGGACAGGTGATGTTCCACTCCACCAAGGTTCAGCTTTTCCCTCAGAACCCTGGCTGAATGGTGTTGAACACACTGGAGAAATTGAAGAACATTATTCTCACAGTGTTCCCTGGTTTCTCTAGGTGAGAGAGAACTCTACGAAGAAGGTGGATGATGGCGTCATCTACCCCAATGCCCGGCCGATAGGCAAACTGGAGGGGGTCCAGAGCGGAGCTCACTAGGGGGCGTAGGTGTGTCAGGTTCTCTCTGGGACCTTCATCAGGTGAGATGTCAGTGCTACGGGTCGGTAGTCATTGTAGTCCATCGGGTTGGGTTTCTTTGGGACTGGCACCACGCAAGATGTTTTCCACAGTCGAGGTACCACTCCCAGCTTTAGACTCATATTGTACATGTGTGTAATAATACCACCTAGCTGGTCACTGCACATTTTAAGAACTCTTGCGCTTATACCATCAGGTCCTCCAGCCTTGTCTGCTTTAATAAACCCTTCTGCTACCCTCCTCCCCTATATCTCCTCTCCGGAAAGTTTTACATTAATATCCGATAAGTGGTGTCCCTGACCCTCGTTATCTTCGGTCCTCGGCTAGAGCTATTCTGCATTCTTTCCGCTCTCCCACACCTGGGCTTTCTTGCCCTCCCCTGCAGCCCCCTGCTGCTTTCTCTAACAGGGTCTCATTCGAACCTCCCCTGTGGATTAGTCATAGCAGTTAAGATTGGGAAAGGCTGTCTTACCTACAGGAATATCATCCCCACTACTGCACTAAGAGACGTAGAACCCAATTATACCTGATACCTCGCTTGCAGAGGACGACTGTCTGCCTAGACGCTGAGATTGTCAACCTTACCTATTGATATTTGGGGACCTCTCCCCTCCCTGTACCTAAGTGAATCTCCAAGAACACTCTTGTCTATGTTGCCATTTAGACTGATGCTCTCTATTTGCTAGATGTTATAGTCTTGACCTTGTCCCTCTCCCTCACTTATATTGCATCCATCAAGATGGTTAAACCCAATAAAGACAAAGGCACAGACCTCGCTGGTACTCCCAATCAAACTAAACTCCAAAGTGACTTGCAAAAGTATCTTAGAAAGAAAAATCGACAATCTCCCGCCGGATCGCTGAAAATGACGCCTGACCACAATAGGGAGCCTGACACAGGTGATGACTCGGATGCTGAGAGTAATATTGACCAGGACCGCCTGGAGGATAGCACCTTCTTAAGAACATTTCTACAACAAGCTCTGTCAGCCGCCCTAGACCCAGTTCTTCAGCAACTTGAGGATATTAGAGCGGAACTTCATCATATAGACAGTCGAGTCTCTACTCTAGAAAGCGCATATCCTTCAATTAAATCTCATAATGACCTCACTACGTCTCAGCTGGCCCTGCACAAAGATTACATAGATCGTTCCCTGTCGTCCCTACCAGCGGCACAATGTGGGGTATTTCGTGCCCCTGTGTGCTGGTAGGACAGGCGGAATTTTAATTAGCCATGTATTAATTTCACATGGCTTGTTCCCTTTAAGAGGGCACAGATACCTCCCCCCTGTGCGTTTTTTTCTGTCCTGTGTAGAGGATCGGACAGGTGGGGAGGACTCTGTGTCCTCCTAAAGAGTAAGAGTAAAGAAGAAGTTTCAGGTACTTACCTGTTCAGACCTGTTCAGGTGTCTTCAATGATGCACTCTGCCCCTTTGGACTTCTGTGTCGGTCCTGCAAAGATAATAGGTAAGATTAAGGTTACCTATTTTACCCACCTCCCTCACGCGATCCTTCTACCTTTCCCCGGCATCCAGTCCTGCTGGGCTTCGGGATCCGCGCGCAGCCAGCCGGCGTGTTTTCGCGGCTCCATGAGGGGAACTTCCGGTTTCGCGGAACCTTTCCTCTGCGTAGGAGGGTTCCGGTCGGTCGTTTGGTAATGTAACACCGGCAACTTCCGGTTTTTGGCTTTTGCCGCTCCGGGACCACGCGATCAGCAGCGTTGGACACTGGAGGTCCTCAGGAGCTTAAGGTACGTGCCAAAGTAGTTGGCTCAAGGGGGGAGCGTGACTTGAAGGGCTAGGAGTCTTATGAAGGGCAAAAGGAACGGAGCTCTTTTGACTAAGGCCACGCCCCTTCCGGATATGGGGCTGTAAAAGGAGGCAGGTTGCATCCCTCATTGCCTGCTAGTCTAATACCTAGCTGGTTTTCTGCGCTGTGGCTTGTGGTTTCCGCTTCAAAACTGCATTTATTCTACTGCAAACTCTGCTGAAGGTTGGTAAGTGGTCTGCAGAAGCTGGGTGAGTCTCCTCATATGGTTCCTTGAATGTACTCCTCTGATGTTTCATATTCCATGCTTAGGTATCGCTGAAAACTAGTTTCTATTTGTCATGTCTTCCTCTTCTACCCCTCCCGGGGATCAAGTGAGACGGAAGAGGTCTTCTAAAAGGAGACACCTGGCTTGCATTGATTGTGACGTTCCACTACCTGATGGTAGGTGCGGTTTTTTCGTCTGCTAATTCTCCCAATGGTGGGAGTATCCTGAATGTCATTGTTTTGCCTTTAGGCTATGACTGGTCACGCTGCCAGCAATGCAGGGGACCTCTGCGGGAGGAACCCATTACCAGTGATATGGTAGCATGGGTCAAGGAGTACATGGTGAGTACGGTTGCCGCAAAGAGGGGAAGGGTCCCCCCGGCTTCTAAGTATCCTTGTGTTTTTTGCAGGATGATTCTTTAAAGGATATCCGTACTTCACTGGCTCAGCTCACCAAGAAGTAGCACGTGGAAAGGCGTTCTGCTTCACTGCCCTCCCTGGAGCGCCTCCAGGTGGAGGATGTGTCCATATCATCGGACGATCAGTCCTCCTGTACCAGCAGACCAATTTTCCATCGGGAGAAGACTAATAAACTGCTGAAGGCCATCCGGTCGTGGGACCAGGTTGGCGAGGGGGAAGCCTCTGCGTCCACCTCTGGGAAGCGGAGGGTTTTCCAAGTGGACGCCTCCATGGCCAGCCTAATGGAACAAGAATGGAAGCAGCCGGAGAAGGCTTACGTCACCACCAGAGCTTTCAAAGCAGTATATCCGATTGATCCCTCCCAACTGGATCGCTGGGGTCCGCCACCCAAGGTGGATTTAGCCATCTCTAAGCTTTCCCGTCGCACTGTCGTGCCCATCGATGACGGGTCAAATCTTCAGGATTTGCTTGATAGGAGAGTGGATTCAACGCTCAAGAAGGCGTATTCGTCTGCTTCAGCCCAGGTGACGGTGGGCATCGCCTCAACGGAAGTAGCTGATAAGCTTCAAGCCCGGCTGGACCGCCTGGAACGGGATATCGACTCCGGGGTTAACAGGGACGACATCCTGGCATCCATGGGGGAGATCCGTCTCGCTACGGATTTCCTGAGAGAATCGGCAAGACAGCAGGTGAAGCTGGCTTCCAAGGCCATGGCCCTCAATACCGCCGCCAGGAGGCCCTTGTGGCTCAAACCTTGGCGGGCTGATGTCGCCTCCAAGTTTTCTTTGTGTTCCCTCCCCTTTCAACCTGGAAAGGTTTTCGGCCAAGGGCTGGACGATCTGATGGAGGGATTGGCTGATGGTAGAGGGAGATCACTACCACAAGCAACCAGAGAAAGAAGGCCTCCCCCTTCTAGGGGTCGAGGCTCCACGTCTCAATACAGGCCTCAACAGGGAAGCCAGAGACGCCCCAGATACCGTCCGAAGGGGGCGGGTCGCGGGATCCCCAAGGAGGACCCTAAGAAGAAGGGGTTTTGAGGAGACGCCGCTCTCTGTGACCAGCTCTCCCGTAGGAGGGCGCCTTTCGAATTTCCTTGTGGCATGGCATCTTCACATTCTGGACCCATGGGTCCTTCAAGTTGTTCAGCGAGGATACGCAATAGAGTTCTCCCATCCTCCGGTGGATCGTTTCATCACTACGCGGGTCTTACCAGTCCTACAACAAGACTGCCTGGAGGCTTCCGTCGCAGAATATCTCTCAAAGGGGGCCCTGGAAAGGGTCCCTCCTCCCGAAGTGGGTCAAGGAGTTTATTCACCCGTGTTCTTGGTTCCAAAGTCCACAGGAGGGTGGCGGATGATTATAGATCTTCGGTTCCTCAACCTCTTCATAAAGAAAAAACCTTTCAGGATGGAGTCCATAGACTCAGTAACCAGTTTCCTATTGCGCAACGAGGTCATGGTCACCCTGGACCTAAAGGATGCCTACTTACATATCCCCATCTTCCCGCCACACAGGAAATATCTACGTATAGCCGTTCTTATGGCTGGTCACAGAGAGCACCTACAGTTCACTGCTCTGCCATTCGGCATATCGTCAGCTCCGTATGTATTCACCAAGATGGTCGCACCAGTTGCCGCCGCTCTCAGACTTCAAGGCCTTTTTGTGGTTCCCTACCTCGACGACTGGCTTATAAAAGCTCAGTCTACTTCAATTCGCCATCGCCTTCCTCCAGGAGTTAGGTTGGCTGATCAATTGGGAGAAGTCAGAAATAGTGCCATCCACCCGGAAGAAATTCCTGGGGTTTGTTCTGGATTCCCAGAGCATGCAGATTTTCCTATCTCGTCCAAGGCGAGCAAAAATAGAAGCTTCGGTTCGGGGCCTTCTCAGGTCCCGATGGATCACCATTCGCACCGCCATGCGGGTCCTAGGCCTGATGTCTTCTTCAGCCAAGGCGGTCCCTTGGGCTTTATGGCACTTGCGTCCCCTTCAGATGGAAGTGTTGAGAGCCTGGAACGGATCTCCACGGGGACTGCACAGGAAGATCTGCCTTTCTCCCGGTACCCGTCTTTCCCTCAGATGGTGGAGACACCTGAAAGACGGAAGGTCCTCGGTTCAACCTCGTTGGACCCTGTTGACAACAGATGCGTCCCATTCGGGATGGGGAGCCCACCTGGACGGCAGGACTGTCCAGGGTCTGTGGAGGAATCCAGAGGTAGGAACCTCCAACCTGAAGGAGCTAAAAGCAGTTTATCTGGCGCTGAAGTACTTCGCCCCCTTTCTCGAAGGGAAGGCAGTCAAGGTCCGGTCAGACAATATGACGACGGTAATATACTTGAACAAACAGGGCGGCACCAGGGTTCCAGCCCTACTGAAAGAGGCAAACTTGATCTTCACGTGGGCAGAGAAGAATCTGACCCACCTATCCGCTGTTCACATCAAGGGCTCCCTGAACATAGTAGCGGATCAGTTGAGTCGGGGTATCCCTGTATCAGGAGAATGGTCTCTCAATCAAGACATATTCCATCAGATTGTCCAAACATGGGGCCTTCCGGATGTCGACCTCATGGCAACCCGACTCAACGCCAAGGTGGAAACCTTCTGCTCTCTGTACCAGGAGGACAATGCCTTGGCAGTGGATGCCCTGTCCATCCCATGGAGGTTCAGGCTGATATACATCTTCCCTCCAGTTTCCATCATACCCAAGGTATTGATGAAAATCAGACAGGACCAAGTCTCGGGAATTGCAATAATCCCGTTCTGGCCGAAAAGGACTTGGTTTGCCCAGCTCATGTGGATGAGTCAAGGCAGGTATTGGAGGCTTCCCCCCCTCCCAGATCTGGTGACACAAGGAGAGCTGAGACACCACGATCTGAGGAGATTCAATCTGACAGCCTGGAGGTTGACCAGTCCCTATTAAGGAATAGAGGACTGTCTCAAGGCGTCCTAAGGACTTGAGCCAGCGCCAGAGCCACCTCGACCAATAAGAATTACCGTAGGATCGGTAATATTTTCCAGGCTTGGTGCACGGAACACGAAGTGGACTCCTCCGATCCCCCTGTGAGGGCGATCCTGGATTTCCTTCAGGACGGCCTAGACAGAGGGCTTGCAGCTTCTACCCTGAAGGTACATGTAGCCGCTTTGTCCGCCTATCTGGGGAGGCGGTTGTCTCAGGATCCTTTAGTGAGCACCTTTATCAAAGGGGCAACTAGGCTGAGACCAGCAGTTTCTGCTCCTGTCCACCAATGGGACCTCAGCAAGGTCCTAACGGCACTTTGTGTTGCTCCATTCGAACCTCTGGAGGAGGTGGATCTAAAGTGGCTGACCTATAAGGTATCTTTTCTCCTCGCTATCACCTCGGCAAAAAGGGTAGGGGAGCTTCAAGCACTCTCATCGGAAGCTCCTTACATTGCCTTCTTTGAAGACCGTGTTCAGTTGAGATTTCTGCCAGGATTCAGGCCGAAAGTTTCTTCTAGGGCGAATGTGAGTCAGCTCATTTGCTTGCCAACCTTTTTTCCCGTGCCCACTTCCCCTGAGGAGGAGAAGTGGCATACCCTAGATTTAGTCCGGAACCTGCAGATTTACCTTCAGCGCACACGCGCTTTCAGGAGATCTGAGAACTTGTTAATAAATTATGTAGGGGGCCATAAAGGCCGCAAGGCTTCTAAGGCCACCATCTCTCGCTGGGTGAAGGAAGCAATCAAGTTGGCGTTTGTGAGTCAGAACTTACCTCCGCCGACCGTCCTAAGGGCCCATTCGACGCGGGCAGTATCGACCTCTTGGGCAGAGGTCAAGGCTCTCACCTTGGACCAGATTTGTGCAGCAGCATCCTGGTCTTCAGAATTGACTTTTGTGAAGCACTACCGACTTGATCGGTATGGCTCAGAAGCTACTACCTTCGGGCGTACTGTATTACATTCTGCTTGTGTTTAATCTCCCACCCTTATGGGGATTACTTGCTATTTCCCCACATTGTGCCGCTGGTAGGGACGACAGGGAACAAAGGATTATGTAGATAATCTTGTTTCCCTTAGTCCTAACAGCGGCACAAGGATTCCCCCCCTATTGTTGTTTATTTTGGAATGTATGTATTATTACTTGTTATTTATGCACAGGGGGGAGGTATCTGTGCCCTCTTAAAGGGAACAAGCCATGTGAAATTAATACATGGCTAATTAAAATTCCGCCTGTCCTACCAGCACACAGGGGCACGAAATACCCCACATTGTGCCGCTGTTAGGACTAAGGGAAACAAGATTATCTACATAATCCTTTGTTCTCTTACTCTACTTCACCGCTCTCATCTCTTCTCTCTCTCCAGCAACCCTAAAAGAATTTTTGACACTTTTCACTCCTTACTCAAAGACAAGGTGCAGACGCCATTCACAGTCCTTAGTGCTGATGACCTGGCCACGTATTTCCATGATAAAATTGATAAGATCCATCAGGAAATAACTGCCCAAGCCCCAGGTGTCATTGATCCCATCACCTACCATAGTACTGATCCCCTCACCAACCGCACTTCAGACTGTCTTTTCTCATCTTTTCAACCTGTTACAGAAGAGGAAGTCTCTCAGCTACTTTCTTCATCTCCCCCACAACCTGCAGTAGTGACCCCTTCCCCTCGCACCTTCTCCAACCTCTGTCGCCTGCTGTCACGACTTACCTTACTAAAATATTTAACCTCTCTCTTTCTCTCTCTTCTGGAATCCTCCCATCCTCCTTCAAGCATGCTGTTATAACTCCGCTATTGAAAAAACCCTCCTTGGTCCCGTCCTGTGCTGCTAACTATCGACCCTTCTCTAACCTGCCCTTCATCTCTAAACTTTTGGAACGCCTGGTTTATTCTCGGTTAATCCGTTATCTCTCTGCTAACTCTCTGCTTGACCCCTTACAATCTGGTTTCCGCGCTCTGCACTCTACTGAAATGGCTCTCGCAAAAGTCTCCAATTATCTCCTAATGGCTAAATCCAATGGCGACTTTTCTCTTCTTATTCTTCTGGACCTCTCTGCAGCTTTTGACACTATTGATCATCATCTCCTGCTCCCTATGCTCCGCTCAGTCGGCCTCAACGCCACTGCGCTCTCCTGGTTCTCCTCTTATCTCTCAGACCGCACTTCCAGTGTATCATTTGCGGGCTCTGTTTCTTCCCCTCTTTCCCTTGCTGTTGGGGTTCCCCAGGGCTCGGTCCTAGGCCCCCTGCTCTTTGCTCTCTACACAGCCCCCATTGGACAAACCATCGCCAGATTTGGCTTCAGGTACCATCTTTATGCTGATGACACCCAATTATTCACATTTTCCCGTGACATCACCCCTGCACTCATACAGAATACTAGTGACTGTCTTTCTGCTGTCTCTAATATCATGTCCTCGCTCTATCTGAAACTAAATCTCTCTAAGACTGAACTACTACTGTTTCCACCATCTAACAGATCTGTCCCTGATATATCCATTGCAGTCTCAGGCCTTACTATAACTCCTAGGCAGCATGCCTGCTGCCTCGGGGTCATGTTTGACGCAGACCTTTCCTTCACCCCTCATATTGAATCACTCGCACGTTCATGTCACCTCCACCTCAAAAACATCTCCAGAATACGCCCTTTCCTCACCAGAGATACACTAAAGACACTTATTGTCGCTCTGATTCATTCTCGCCTTGACTACTGTAACGCCTTACTAATCGGTCTTCCCCTCACTAAACTCTCCCCTCTACAATCTATTCTGAATGCAGCGGCCAGGCTCACCTATCAGGCTAGACGCTACAGCGAGGCCTCCGGTCTGTGCCAGTCGCTACATTGGCTGCCTATTCATTATAGAATAAAATATAAAGTTATCACCCTCCTCCACAAGGCTCTCCATAATGCCGCACCTCCCTACATTTCCTCCCTCATCTCTGTCTACCGCCCAACCCGTGCTCTCCGCTCACT
This sequence comes from Leptodactylus fuscus, assembly GCF_031893055.1. Taxonomy (NCBI): domain Eukaryota; kingdom Metazoa; phylum Chordata; class Amphibia; order Anura; family Leptodactylidae; genus Leptodactylus; species Leptodactylus fuscus. The sequence continues at coordinate 82,075,526 of NC_134274.1, read as the reverse complement.
CAATGACCTAACACTTACATCCTCTATTATCAGAACCTCCCACGCTCGTACACAAGACTTCTCCCGAGCTGCACCACTTCTCTGGAATGCTCTACCCCGGACAATCTGATTAACTCCCAATTTCTACAGTTTCAAATGCAAACTAACGACACATCTTTTCAGACAGGCCTATCACAATTTCTAATGTAAACCCTTCCATACTATAATTAGAATCCCCAAATTTTAACCCTCCTCTGTCCCCGCTCCCATATTACCCCACATGATATGATCTCTTTTCAGGCTAACTTTATTTGTCCAAGCTCCATCCACATGTTACAGGACACCACTAGTGATGGCTAGAGATGAGCGAACAGTGTTCTATCGAACTCATGTTCGATCGGATATTAGGCTGTTCGGCATGTTCGAATCGAATCGAACACCGCGTGGTAAAGTGCGCCATTACTCGATTCCCCTCCCACCTTCCCTGGCGCCTTTTTTGCTCCAATAACAGCGCAGGGTAGGTGGGACAGGAACTACGACACCGGTGACGTTGAGAAAAGTAGGCAAAACCCATTGGCTGCCGAAAACATGTGACCTCTAATTTAAAAGAACAGCGCCGCCCAGGTTCGCGTCATTCTGAGCTTGCAATTCACCGGGGACGGAGGTTTCCGTCCAGTTAGCTAGGGCTTAGATTCTGGGTAGGCAGGGACAGGCTAGGATAGGAAGGAGAAGACAACCAACAGCTCTTGTAAGAGCTAAATTCCAGGGAGAATCTTGTCAGTGTAACGTGGCACTGACGGGCTCAATCGCCGCAACCCAGCTTTCCCAGGATCCTGAATGGAATACACTGACAGTGTATTCCCGTATACCCCATATATACACCCCAAATCCCCATTCCAACGGTGTGCCCCCCCCCACCTTCACCCCAGAAATACCATGCAAGTCCCCTAGCAATAGAATTGGGGCTATATACACCCACTATTTTTGTTACTGCCATATAGTGCCATTGTCTGACTGGGAATTCAAAGAATATATTGGGGTTATAAATACCTTCAAGTCCTGCCACTGCCATATAGTGCCATTGTCTGACTGGGAATTCAAAGAATATATTGGGGTTACGTGCACCCCCAATTTTTGCTACTGGTATATAGTGCCAGTTTCTGAGTGGAAATTCCCCAAATAATTTGGGGATTCATTCACCCTACATCTCAGGCTCTTGCCATATTCACCCAGGTTGTCAGTGCTGCACCAGCTCGTTCCCAGACAGCTCGGCCCGAAAAACACATTACCTATATAGAGGATTTGGACAATGAAGACAACATGTTCTAAATCTAATGTCTGCACCTTCTCCAGAATTAAAATAAAGGCAGCGTTTAACTTTCAAATAGCACTGCACAAAGGAAGATCTTATCAGCTTGTCTCATGACATGCTACTGAAAAGTGTCATTTGTGTATCTTAATGTTAATATAGTTGTATAAGCTTTTTGGGTTTTAGGCACTGCCAAGTTATTTATTACCACCCGCTCCCTTATAATGATGATGACGCCAAAGTCACTGTGGGTGTTCAGAGCTCACAGCTTTGGTTGACATTTGTCTTGCTCTCGGTCAGTACCAGCTGTCTTTTTGGATACCGTAAAGTTATGTTGACTTTATTAACAGCTATAGAAGCTTTAGCCAGGTTGTGACGGTGTGTAACCCTAACAACACTAAGTGGGATACACATTAATAGTCAGTCTATGTATGCTAAACGTATCACTGAAGTAATTTTTTTTCCCTCTCCCCTAATATAAGAAAGGAACAGACATTAGACCTAGACCGGGTTTCGAGGCTTGTAAAAATCCAGTATTATTTGTTCTTCATGATGTGAAATATGTGTTGAAAAGCAACCCAAGATGAAGTCAGCCATGTGTGCCAGTGTGTTACTTGGCATGCCTTTGCTGGCACCAACTGTAAGGGTCACTCTCCATTTCCTCCATTTTCCACTCCCCTTCACACCATTTGTAGTGAAGCAATGGGATGCACTGAAGTGCACCCTCTAGCCTCGTGTGGGACAGGGACATCAGATGCCACTCCAACCCCCTCGTCTTCCTCCGCCAGCCAACGGTGCGAAGATGAGAGGAGTGTGCTCTGAATGTTTTCTGCCTAGCAGAGGCTAGTTCTCACTTACGAAAATGGCCCCACTTTGACCTGTATATCAGGCACAATGGTGTAGGTTTCAAAGAAACATGGCACCAACAAGTTGAAAAACGTGGGCCATGCGTGGACCGTGTTTGAGTATGGCAAGCTCCAGATCTGCTACCAGGTTCCAGCCATTATCACAGGCGCAAAAATGCCAGGCCCCAGGTGTAGCAGGGAAAAAAAATGCCATCTCAGCCAGGATGGCATCCCTGACCTCGGAGGCACTGTGCTATCTATCCCCCAAGCTGATCAGTTTCAGCACGGCCTGCTGACATCTCCCCACGCCAGTGTTACAGTGTTTGCCGCTAGTAGCTGGGGTGGAGGTTGCAGCATCGTAGGGTTTCAGTCTACTCCTGCCATGAATTTTGGCCTGGGAGAGGAGATAGGCCACCCCAGTTTGCACCCGGGGACCAGACTCCACTACATTCACCCTGCCTGTCATTAAAGATAAGCACTGCAACATCCCTGACCACAGGCGCTTGTCTATGTGTCGGTGGTCAAGTGGACCTTGCAGCAAAGCGCAGAGCTCTGGGCCCGACTGATGTTATGGGACACATGCAGGCGCAAGGCAGGGACAGCACACTAAGAGAAGTAGTAACGGCTAGGCCCAGCATAGGGAGGTGCCCCAGCTGCCATCTGCTGACGGAAGGCCTGGGTATCCAGAAGCATAAACAAACACCAACATCTCCAGGGCCAGCAGTTTATCGATGAGGCCGTTAAAGGCTTGGGCATGGGGGTGGGTTGTGTTGTACTTCTGCCTGCAATGAAAAGCTTGGGAGATGTGGAGTGGCTGGGAAGAGGCGCATGATGGTGCAGGCCAAAAGGGCGCATGAGGGTGAACTCCCCAATGTGTCAGAGATAGGTGTGTAGGTGTCCTTGCATCATATACTTGCACCATACTTGGCTTTGGAAGTTAATTTTGTGCCAAAAAGTGGTTAAGACAGCAATACCTCAGCTACTCCCGTTACACTGTCTATTGACAACTCCAGCCCTGAAATTACCACCTTTGGAAGTGGACCACCACTTCTAAGATCCCAAAGGAAGTAGGCAAGAGATGTGCAGTGCAGAAAAAAAAGATGAAAAAATAAGTGTAGGCAGTAGAGCACAGAGGGATCGGAGAGGACAGAGCTGGTGTTGGCCAGGTATTCCCACAACATGCGCCTATACTTGTCCCTCCTGGTGACACTAGGCCCCTGAGTGGCAGTAATTTGTCCAGGGGGGGGGGGCCATTAACGTGTTCCAGACCTAGGAATAAGTCTTCCAACAGGGTAGAGTTTTGCATGCCTTTGCTTCTACCCACTGTTTTGTGACCCGGACGGCTGCCTAAGCTGTCCGGGTCTTGACCGGGCGTGTGGCTCCCCCCCCCCCTTCCTCCTTTTTCCCCTCCCAGCGGCTGTTGCTGACCGGGGCGGGGTTTTCGGAGGAGGCGGTGTTTACGCGTCTGATGTAATTTCCGGCGCTGGGCGGGGACTTCCTTTCGGATCCCCGCCAGCGTCGGAACAAGACGTGCTCCCTCCCGCCCTCCCCACTCTTGTTTGTTCTCTTTCCGTTATTACGGTTGTTTATTATTTATTGTTTTCGTTGTTTCTTTGCCTTGTTATTTATTCCGGTTTGTTTTTTCAGGTGTCACAGCTTGCATGTTGGCGGGACCTTGCGCCTTTCCCCTCCCTTCCCCTTCTGGTCATCGGTGGTAGAAGATGGAGCGCGTCACCCGTTGAACATCATACACATGCACACCGCAGGCGGTGGCGGGGCATTCCGGTGACGCGCTTGGTCAAAGAGTAAAGGGGAGGGGGATAGCAGGGCCTGCCGATATGTTTATAGTTTAATAAAGCTGTGGCCGACCCCCACTATTTTACCATCCAAGAGTGTGTCAGAGTTTTATTGTACGTTGGGGTTAACTGCCGTTGGAGGAGGTCCCCCTTTTGTAGTTGTACCACATTCCGCCTGGTCTTGCTGCTTAGCTTCCCTCCACATCTACACTGCTTTAGCCCCTAAACATCACCCCAGTTTATGCCTTTGCTTCTACCCAGGTTTTTTGTTGATTTAGCTTCCCTCCACATCTACACTGCTTTAGCCCCTAGACATCACCCCTGTCCATGTGGGGTCGGTGGCCTCGTCATCCACCAACTCCTCTTCCAATTGCGCACTGCCCCCTTACTGCAAACCGCACATGACCACAGCTTGCCCTGATGGCAACTGTGTCTCATGATCCCCACTGAGGTCCAGACAAGTCGGTGGCAGGTCCAAAACCCCAAAATTGGAAGGAAATGGCGGATGCTGCAGTATTTCTAACACCTGTTCCTGGTGCTCGGGCCTGGTCTGTGTTGTACCCTGCACCCTGCTTAACGCAGCTACCATATCCGGAGTTGTGCTGAGCGCATGCTAATGTTTCGTGTCCAGTGCAATGGATGGGATGGGATTTCACATAAGTCTGCCACCCATGGCCATTCATGGTTGAGCAACTGAGGGAGTTGACTTTGACGAACCCGAGGGTTTTGGAGTTGGAACTACATCAAAGGTCTGTGCTGCTCACACACTCTGCTCAACACATGATATGTTTAGTGCCAGCAGTGTGGAGACGTCGCACAACAGCCGTTGTTCCAGCAGGTACAGGCGTTGTAGGAGTGCATAGAGGCTAGCAGCGGCAACTATAGACTTTAAAAACTATCCGCACAAGCGCCACACTTTCACCAGTAGCTCAGGAACATTGGGGTACCTTTTTAAAAAAATTAGCAGCAATGAGTTAAAAACGTGGCCCAGGCATGGAATATGTTGCAGGCTGCCAAGCTACAGAGCCGATCCCAGGTTACGGCCATTATCACACATGACAACATGCCTGGGCCCAGGTGCAGTGGCCAAAACCACATTGCCGTCTCATCGAGGATGGCATGACTCACTTTGTAGGCAGTGTGCTGTCTGGCCCCCAAGCTGATGAGCTTCAGCACGGCCCGCTGACGTCTCCCCACACCAGTGTTGCAGCGTTTCCAGCTCGTAGCTGGGGTCAATCTAACAGCGGAGGAGGAGGATGGTGGGGTTTCAGCCCTCCTCCCAGGAATGTTTTGTGGGGAGACAAGTCAGGAAAATTCTTGAAACAGGGGAGAGTTTTGCATCTTTGCCCTTGCTGCCTATGGACATCCCTTTGCCTCTAGCCACCATTTTCCCTGTTTTGCTTGCCTCCACATCCACACTGCTTTTGCCCCTAGACATCACCCCAGTCCATGCCTCTGCTTTTACCCCCAGTTTTTTATGCTTAGCTTGCCTCCACATCCACACTGCTTTTGCCCCTACACATTACCCCTATCCATGCCTGTGCCTCTAGCCATAACTCTGCCACCCATGGAAACTCATGGTGCAGAAAGTGAGGGAGCTGACTCTGAGGAACCCTTGGGTTTTGTAGCTGGTACTCCATCAAAGGTCTCTGCTGCTCACACACCCTGCTCAACATACGGTATCTAGGGTTTGAGCGTGTGGTGACCTCGCACAACAGTAGGTGCTTCAGGCAGATGTAGGCCTTGCTGGAGTGTATTGCGGCTAGCTCCAGGTACTGTAGACTTGGGAAAGTGGGTGTCCAAGTGCCCCACTTTCACCCTTATCTCTGCTAATTTGGGGTATGTTTTTAAAAATCGTTGCACCACTAGATTGAACACGTGGGCCAGGCATGGAACGTGTTGGAGGCTGGCAAGCTCCAGAGCCCTCCAACAAGACAAAAAAGCCTGGCCCCAGGGGCAGCGGGGATAAACAAATTGCCATCTCATCCAGGATGGCATCCCTGACCTCAGAGGCAGTGTGCTGTCCGTCCCAAAAGCTGATGAGCTTCAGCCCGGCCTGCTGATGTCTCCCCACACCAGTGTTGCTGCGTTTCCAGCTCGTAGCTGGGGTCAATCTAACAGCGGAGGAGGAGGGTGGTGTTTCAGCCCTCCTCCCAGGAATGTTGTGTGGGGAGACAAGTCAGTCCACCACATTTTGTGACCCGGTCCACGCCTCAACTACATTCAACCACTGTGCCAAAATTAAAAGTTAGCGTCCCTGTCCGCATGCACTTGTCCATTCATAGCTGGTCACGTGGAACTTTTGGGCAAAGCGCTGAACTTAGGGACCGCCTCATGTTTGGGGAAAAGTGCTGGTGTGGACGGCACAGTGAGGTGGCGCAGTAGCCAGCAGGCCCAAAAAGGGCAGAGTGTCCACAAGCCGGGACCCCAACATCTCCTGGGCCAGAATTTTTGAGATGAGTCCGTTGAAGCCTTGGGCATGTGGGTGGGTTGTGCTGTACTTTAGCCTGGAATGAAAGGCCTGGGAGATGGGGAGTCGCATTGCAAAGTGTGTAAACCACACTCAGTTTGTCCTCGACCTATACATTTAGAAATGATCTCCCCCAGCGAGGAACGTGGCCTCGATGGGGGAATTTTTCTAAGGAAGCTAGAAAAGAGGGCATCTTGGGCCTTGCTGGCTCAGGTCTAGCTTCTGTCATGCAGCTGTCTTCTGCCTCTGGACATCCCTTTGCCTCTAGCCACCTTTTTCCCTGCTTAGCTTGCCTCCACATCCACACTGCTTTTGCCCCTAGACATCACCCCAGTCCATGCCTTAGCTTGTACCCCCAGTTTTTGCTGCTTAGCTTGCCTCCACATCCACACTGCTTTTGCCCCTAGACATCACCCCAGTCCATGCCTTAGCTTGTACCCCCAGTTTTTGCTGCTTAGCTTGCCTCCACATCCACACTGCTTTTGCCCCTAGACATCATCCCTATCCATGCCTCTTCCCCTAGCCAAAACTCTGCCACCCCTGGAAACTCATGGTGCAGAAACTTTGGGAGCTGACTTTGAGGAACCCTTGGGTTTTGTAGATGGAACTCCATCAAAGGTCTGTGCAGCTCACACACCCTGCTCAAGATATGGTATTGTAGGGTTTCAGCGTGTGTGAATGACGGACAACAGCCTGTGTTTGGACAGATGTAGGCCTTGCTAGAGTGTTTTTAGGCTAGCAGCGACTCCTGTACACTTGCAAAAGTGGGCGCACAAGCGCCACATTTTCAACAGTAGCTTCGGTACATTTGGGTATGTTTTCAAAAAACGTTGAACCACTAGGTTAGACGTGGGCCAAACATGGAACGTGTTGGAGGCTGGCAAGCTCCAGAGCCGCTACCAGGTTCCAGCCATTATCACAGGCGTAAAAATGCCAGGCCCCAGGTGTAGCAGGGGAAAAAAAATGCCATCTCAGCCAGGATGGCAACCCTGACCTCGGAGGCACTGTGCTGTCTGTTCCCCAAGCTGATGAGCTTCAGCACTGCCTGCTGACGTCTCCCCACACCAGTGTTTTAGCGTTTGCCGCTAGTAGCTAGGGTGGAGGTTGCAGTGTCGTAGGGTTTCAGTCTACTCCTGCCATGAATTTTGGCCTGGGAGAGGAGATAGGGTACCTCAGTTTGCACCCCGGGACCAGACTCCACCACATTCACCCTGCCTGTCCTTAAAGATAAGCAGCATCCCTGACCACAGGCGCTTGTCCAAGTGTCGGTGGTCAAGTGGACCTTGCAGCAAAGCGCGGAACTAAGGGCCCACCTGATGTTGAGTGACACGTGCTGGTGCAAGGCGGGGACGCCACACCGGGAGAAGTTGTGACAGCTAGGGACGGCATAGTGAGGTGCCACAGTTGCCATCAGGTCCGGGAAGGCGGGAGTTTCAACAAGCCGGAACGCCAACCTCTCCTGGGCCAGCAGTTTAGCGATGTTGGCGTTCTAGGCTTGCGTGGGTGGGTGGTTAGCGGTGTATTTCTGCCGGCGCTCCAATGTCTGAGAGATGGTGGGTTGTTGTAAAGAAGCGCCTGATGGTGCCTTTGATGGTGCAGGAGAAGGAGATAAGACAGAAACAGGAGAGGATGAAGGAGAAGTCAACAAAGTGGCGGAGGCAAATGAAGTGATGTCCTGGCTCGTCCTCTGGAGTGCATCGCCAGCACTGTGAGCAGAGGTAGTGGCATGAACGGCGGGCGACGTTTGTCCTGCCGTTGCTGCCTGCCACTGATTCCAGTGCTTGGATTCCAAATGACGGTGCATTGAAGTGGTGGACAGGTTGCTCTTCTCAGGGCCCCTACTCGATTTCGAGAGGCAAATTGTGTAGACGACACTATATCTGTCCTCGGCGCATTCCTTGAAAAAACTCTACACCTTCGAGAAACGTGCCCTCGATGGGGGAGTTTTTCTGGGCTGGGTACAAAAGGGAACATCTTCGGACATTCCGGGTCTGGCCTGGCTTCGGCAAAGCTGTTGACCTCTGCCTCTAGCTACCCTTTTTGGTGCTGCACCTGCCTCAACATCCACACTACTTTCCCAGCTTGACATCCGCCTTGTCCAGGTGGGGTCGGTGTCCTCGTCGTCCACCACCTCCTCTTCCAACTCCTGTCTCGCCTCCTCCTCCTGCACAATGCGCATGTCAACTGGCTGCCCTGACAGCAACTGCATCTCATCGTCGTCGATGAGGGTGGGTTGCTGGTCATCCGCCACCAAATCAACCGGAGATGGAGGAGACTCTAGTGTTTGAGCATCTGGACACAGATACTCGTCTGTTAGGTCCGTGGAATTGCGAAATGGAGGGGCAGGTTGCGGTACAGTCAAAGGAAGGGAGAACAGCTCTGGGGAGCAGGGACAGTTGGGGTTATTGTTCTGGGAAGATTGGGAATTTTGGGTGGAAGGAGGACAAGACTGTTGGGTAAGAGGAGGTAGAGGCTGACTGGCTGGTGGACAATGTGCTTTAAGCGTTATCCGACAGTCATTGCAAGACCTGTTCCTGGTTCTCGGGCCTACTAAGGCTACTAAGGTTAATGTTGAACTTTTGTGCAAAGTGCAGAACTTAGGGCTCGCCTGATGTTAAGGGACACACACTGGTACAAGGCTCAACTCACCCTAAGTGCCAAAAACACTGCTGGTGCAAGGCTCTACTCATGCCAAGGGCCTCAATCTCTGCTGGTAGCTCAGCTTAAGGTCCTGTAACTTTGTTTGGAAGGGCTCATGTTAAGGGCTAGAAAAGTGAATTTTGGAAGGTCTTACCACATCACACACACACACACACACACACACACACTCAAAATGACAGTTAAGGGTGAGGGCTTTTGGATTTTCCATTGTCTATTCCATCCGTGGTTGTCATGGGTAACGTGATTTAAAGGGGTGGTTGTTACTGTTTGTTGAGCTTAAATTGGGGTTTGTGTTCATCCATTTGGGGAGTAAAGAAGGTTTCCAGGTATTTTCCCACTTTGATAGAGGTTTTTTGGAATGTGGAAAGTGTGTAGTTGTTAGGCTGTGATGTTGGGGTAATAGAGGGTCTTTGTTGTGTTAGATGCCCCCAGACATGCTTCCCCTGCTGTCCCAGTGTCATTCCAGAGGTGTTGGCATCATTTCCTGGGGTGTCATAGTGGACTTGGTGACCCTCCAGACACGGATTTGGGTTTCCCCCTTAACGAGTATATGTTCCCCATAGACTATAATGGGGTTCGAAACCCGTTCGAACACACGAACAGTGAGCGGCTGTTCGAATCGAATTTCGAACCTCGAACATTTTAGTGTTCGCTCATCTCTAGTGATGGCTCATAAGGTTTTGTTTGTGTAATGACAGTAACCTCTATTACAAAAGTGTCTGAATACTGTATAAGCAATGCCGCCCCTGCTACCTCTTGTGTCACCCCCTCTACCTCATAGATTGTAAGCTCTTGTGAGCAGGGCCCTCAGTCCCATTGTGTGAAATGACGTTCTTTGTTATGTATCTGTCTGTATTTGAACCCTACAAAATGTACAGTGCTGCGGAATATGTTGGCGATATATAAATAAAAATTATTATTATTATTATTATTATTATTATTATTATTATTATTATTATTATTATTATTATTATTATTCAAGAGGATTAAGGCAGACAAGGCTGGAGGATCCGATGGGATAAGCACAAGAGTTCTTAAAATTTGAAGTGACCAGCTGTGTGGTATTATTACGCAATATGTACAATATGAGTCTAAAGCTGGGAGTGGTACCTCAACGGTGGAAAACATCTTGTGTGGTACCAGTCCCAAAGAAACCCAACCCAATGGTCTACAATGACTACCGACCTGTAGCACTGACATCCCAATTGATGAAGGTCCTAGAGAGACTGGTCCTGACACACCTACGCCCCCTAGTGTGCTCCGCTGTGGATCCTCTCCAGTTTGCCTATCGGCCAGGCATTGGGGTAGATGACGCCATCATCCACCTTCTTCACAAAGCTCTCTCTCACCTGGAGAAACCCGGGGACACTGTGAGTTAGTACAATAAACCTCATTTCAATCCTGAAATATTACTGTGTCCATCAGTTATTAGATATATCAAACTGAAATGGCTGTTGCAAACACCAAAATATTTAGAACTAAAAATGATTAAGATTAATAGGGGTGCCCAAACTTTTTCATAGGACTGTAATTTTGGCGGTTTGACTATCTGTATGTAATGCACATCATTTCAAACTTTATAAAATGCATATTTTTCAAAATTTCCACCAAATTTCAAATTTTTTCATAATTAAACACAAAACATATCAACCAAAATTTACCACTAACATGAAGTACAATGTGTTACGAAAAAACAATCTTAAAATCACTTTGGTAAGTTAAAGCGTTCCAAAGTTATTGCCACATAAAGTGACACATGTCAATTTTGAAAAATCGAGCTTGGTCAGGAAGTCAAAAAGTGCCATCGGCGGGAAGGGGTTAATGGCGGCATCAGGAAGAAAAATTTGTCCTGCAAAGATTAAGACCTCATATGGCGGGAAGGGGTTAAAACATTTGTCCCAGACCCCGGTATAATGGACACTGATGACTTACACTCCCCAGGAGACGTCATCACTATCAGATTGCACCAATCTGCAGATTCACCTCCCAGAAGCCAAAAAACAGAAAGTATATACGGCAGGAAGCGGCTCTGTACCTATCCATGTGAATGGGGACAAAGCAGCAGTGGCCCAGTGCCAGCTCTACAGTGTACGTGTCTATACACCGGGCGGGGGAGGGGAGTTATCAGCACTATATACACCCCCGGTATCACCACCGCTCACATCCCCCGGGGATTTCTTACTGTCAGACTTTGTATCTTTCTGTCTGTATCTGACCCCTACACATTGTACAGCGCTGCGGAATATGTTGGCGCTATAGAAATAACCTGTATTATTATTATTATTATTATTATTATTATTATTATTATTATTAGGCTATTTCCTATACAAGCTGTGGGGCGGCTCATGCTCGCTGTCATGCTTACTACAGCTCAGGCTGCGGCCTAGTACAGGACAGCAGGGGCTCATCAGAATCTCAGGACTGGTCACATCATGAGATCACAGTGTCACACTTCCATCACTCGGCTTGTCACAGTCATTCCATGGAAACCAGGACCAGTAAGGCGGCCATTTTCAGCCCACAAGATCAAGCAATCGCTCCATCAAGATCTCCAGTACTGAGGTGTCCTGCTTGTGAGGAGGGAGGAGGAGGGAGAAGTCTGTCCAGGAACAGCCGAGCCTTGACCAGAAGGACGTCACAGTTACTGCAGGATTTAGGAGGAGCAGGAAGTCTCCATTTGTGTCTGGAGGATCCATGCAAGACAGGTGAGAGCTGGGGTAGAGGTCACCTGTCCCCTCACTGGGTTACCCAGGGCTCAGTTGGGCGGCCCATGGATTATATTGGGGGCAGTCTAATGACTTCTGCCCCTGTAGCCATGACAGTGGGGTGCGGGCGGGTAATTATTAGGGGGAGCGAGAGAGGCCGTCCTCAGGACCTTAGTGGTCCTCAGAGGGGGAGGATCAGTCAGGGACACTGTCCTGCTTATTGGGCAACAAAGGGGAACAGGAAGGAGGGAATGGGGGCAATTACCAATATGTGAGCCTGGGTCTGTCACTGTATATGGAGGGGGCACATGTATATCACTGTATGGGGGTATATGTCTGCCATTATATATATGGGTACATGGGTCTGTCACTGTATATGGAGGGGGCACATGTATATCACTGTATGGGGTATATGTCTGCCATTATATATATGGGTACATGGGTCTGTCACTGTATATGGAGGGGGCACATGTATATCACTGTATGGGGTATATGTCTGCCATCATATATATGGGTACATGGGTCTGTCACTGTATATGGAGGGGGCACATGTATATCACTGTATGGGGGTATATGTCTGCCATTATATATATGGGTACATGGGTCTGTCACTGTATATGGAGGGGGCACATGTATATCACTGTATGGGGGGATATGTCTGCCATTATATATATGGGTACATGGGTCTGTCACTGTATATGGAGGGGGCACATGTATATCACTGTATGGCGGTATATGTCTGCCATTATATATATATATATGGGTACATGGGCCTGTCACTGTATATGGAGGGGGCACATGTATATCACTGTATGGCGGTATATGTCTGCCATTATATATATGGGTACATGGGACTGTCACTGTATATGGAGGGGGCACATGTATATCACTGTATGGTGGTATATGTCTGCCATTATATATATGGGTACATGGGACTGTCACTGTATATGGAGGGGGCACATGTATATCACTGTATGGCGGTATATGTCTGCCATTATATATATGGGTACATGGGTCTGTCACTGTATATGGAGGGGGCACATGTATATCACTGTATGGGGGTATATGTCTGCCATTATATATATGGGTACATGGGCCTGTCACTGTATATGGAGGGGGCACATGTATATCACTGTATGGGGGCAGTGGCGGATCCAGGCTTTGCGGGGCCCTGGGCAATTGACTTTTGCGGGGCCCTAGTTACCGGGGGGTCTGGGGGGTCCTCCCCAGGGCAATACCCCCAGGGCAAAGGGGGGTTCTGGGGGTCCTCCTCCAGGATTTTTTGAAAAAATTAGCCCTAAAAATGCGTTTTTGAGGCTTTTTTTACCCCCACCCCACTGTATTATATACTCCTCAGTACCCCTTTACTTTATTATATGCTCCTCAGTACCCTCCACTGTATTATATACTCCTCAGTACGGTACCCCCACCCCACTGTATTATATACTCCTCAGTACCCCCCACTGTATTATATACTCCAGTCCTCAGTACAACAAACACATCATACTGTCATACACTGACTTACCCATGTGAAGAGCCACAGGCCACAGCCGAGCGTCCTCCTCCTTCAGACTGCACTGCAGGACTGGAGCGATGACGTCATTGCGCCTGCGTCGGCCTGGCTACACTGACAGCTTTCAGTTCTATGTCTGTGCATAGAACTGAAAGCACAGCAGCGATCCGCTCACTATCAGGGAATCAAATCGGATTCCCTGTTATTTAGTGAGCGATCCACACAGTGGCGTAACTAGGAATGGCGGGGCCCCGTGGCGAACTTTTGACATGGGGGCCCCCCGACACCGAAGATCTCGACCGAGTCTCTCCTACGCATTCCTGCGCGCTCTATTATGTCCCATAGTGGCCCCTGCACACCGTATTATACCCCATAGTGGCCCCTGCACACAGTATTATGCCCCATAGTGACCCCTGCACACAGTATTATGTCCCATAGTGGCCCCTGCACACAGTATTATACCCAATAGTGACCCCTGCACACAGTATTATGTCCCATAGTGACCCCTGCACACAGTATTATGTCCCATAGTGGCCCCTGCACACAGTATTATGTCCCATAGTGGCCCCTGCACACACTATTATACCCAATAGTGACCCCTGCACACAGTATTATGTCCCTTAGTGGCCCCTACAGGACTAAATACTGTCACGTCACCCGCTGACCGCTATACCAGGACAATTGTAGATAAAAAATCTGGTCATGTGCATTACAATTTAGTAACTCCATGTGCCTCATATTAATAGCAGTTAACCCCATCATGTCCCTCACATTAACCCCTGTGTACTTCACATATGAGTTACTGATATGTGAGAGACATGGAGGTAATAATAAAGTATCTTCATTACTATTACCCCCATATGTCTCTCATATCAGTAACCCTTATGTGAGCCACACAGGGGTTAATGTGAGGGACATGATAGGGTTAACTGCTATTAATATGAGGCACATGGAGTTACTAAAACAAAAGTAATCCCCCCAAATGCCTGATATTAATAAGTAACCCCAGTATGTACCTGTGGACCTGTTTTCTTTCTTCAGTTTCATTTTCCTGGATCAGCTTCTTCCTTTCTTCTTCCTCTCTTCTGGTGTGCAGGACGGCAGGAGCTCGGCAGGGATAAGCCCCGCCTCCTGGGCTCTCCTCAGCCCTCTCATTGGTGGGCAGAGGACAGGCAGAGAAAGGGAGGGGGGAGAGAGGGGGAGCGTCCTGCAGCGCTGACAGGAGCCAGAGCTGCAGCTCCTGTGTCTCAGCCATTGCTGCAGCTTCGGGGCCCGCTGTTGGTGGAAAGTATTCCACCAACAGGGGGCCCCGATCATTGTACTCCCCCTGTACCACCTCCCCCCTCTCTAAGTATCGCTGCGCATCAGATATTTGGAGCGGGCGGAGGTGGGCATCTGCAGGCAGCGCTGATGAGCTGACTGTCTGTCACTGTCAGTGTCTGATTCCGCGGGGCCTCGGGCTGCGGAGGTGCAGGGCACTTCAGGGCCGGCTCGGGCCCGGATCTCATGAAGGCCGGCTCCAGCCTGTGCTTGGCTGAGGCCTGTCCGGCCTGTGTCGTGCCTCGTATGGCGCGGGGCCCCGCTAGGCGCGGGGCCCCGGGCAGTTGCCCGGCTCGCCCGGCCCTGGATCTGCCCCTGTATGGGGGTATATGTCTGCCATTATATATATAGAGAAGCTTCCAAAAATGTTATATGGCACAAGGCTGATCTGGTCTCCATTACAGATACTGCACTGGGGGCAGGAGCCGAAAGCTGCACCTCTGGTTGTCCTCCTACAGGTATGTGACCAACCAAGTGACAAGAGGTAGGTGACTGTTTACTATAACTTTATTGACTACTTTTAACATGAAAACATAACGTGCCCCCCCAACTGGATTCACCATTATCACGGGTGCTGAGCCCCCCCCGCCAATGGACTCATACGATTTTTTACCACCCCCACAACGCGCACACTAAAACGGATTTTTTATTTTGCAATGCACCAGCCCTCCGCTGCTTACTGAGGTAGAGCTCAGTCCCTCGGTCCTATCATGCCCCGGTGACTATATCTCTGCCCCCTGTCCCAGTCCTAACTAGACGCCACCATTGGCACCTCAATGAGGCTCTACTTACATCACCCACTCCCTAAACTACAGTACGGATGCCCCTGACTACTTTATGGAGAATGGGGAGTCCGCGACTTCAGGTGCTGTTCTGTAGGAGGCTTATAGTACAGTCAGGCGGGGACACTACATTACATTGTCGCTGCGACTCAGAAAGGAGAGGACAGATAGAGGCCAAGCATTGTTACCCCACAATCAGACCCTTACCTCTCGTCTTGTGACTCGGCCCTCCTTAGCTGTGCCCGCCAGTTAGTGGCAGCTCCAGCAGATTGGAGGGACTTGGCGACCCATACGGCCCAGCGTCTCCTCCACTACACGCCAGTGACATCCTTCTTGTCATCTTCTCTAGTCTGTTGTCTCTCTCTGTCTCTCAATTTATCATTTGTTACTGTAGAAACTTTCACAATGTTGTAATTATTTTGTAACTGTTTATCTCTCCTAATATTAAAACTTTCAGGGTTAGTTCACACGGAGTTCTGCGTTTACATATTCCGTCGCGGCTGCTCCAGATTAGGCCCAAACGAAAGGGCCGGAGCCTCGCCAACGACAGCTCGCTTATTATTCTGCTACTAGCTACTCAATAGGAGACATTTTTGGCAGCGGATTTTGAGGCAGATTCCACATCAATTTCCGCTGTTAAAAGACCCCGTGTGAACTAGCCCTTATAAAAGTTATTGTTGAAAAAAAATTATACCCGAATATGGACCATAGAAAGGTCAAAAATACATGATGTCCAAAGAGGCCTAAAAAGGATGGTGCCCTAGAGAGGCAAAACAAATTCAGACCTAAAAGGGTCAAAAAATTGGAGCCCTAAAAGGGCAAAAAAGAAAAGTCCATAAAAATGGTGCCCAAAAGAGGCCTAATAAAAGGTGCCCGAGTGAGGACCAAAATGGTGCCCGAGTGAGGACCAGAGAAATGATGCCTGACTGAGTACCACATAAATGGTGCCCGAGTGAGGACCACAAAGGTGCCCGAGTGAGGACCAAAGATGGTGCCCAAAAGAGGCCTAATAAAAGGTGCTCGAGTGAGGACCGAAAACGGTGCCCGAGTGAGGACCAGAGAAATGATGCCCGATTGAGTACCACATAAATGGTGCCCGAGTGAGGAGCAAAAAGGTGCCCGAGTGAGGACCAACGATGGTGCCCAAAAGAAGCCTAATAAGAGGTGCCCGAGTGAGGAACGAAAACGGTGCCCGAATGAGGACCAGAGAAATGATGCCTGATAGAGTACCACATAAATGGTGCCCGAGTGAGGACCACAAAGGTGCCCGAGTGAGGACCAAAGATGGTGCCCAAAAGAGGCCTAATAAAAGGTGCTCGAGTGAGGACCGAAAACGGTGCCCGAGTGAGGACCAGAGAAATGATGCCCGATTGAGTACCACATAAATGGTGCCCGAGTGAGGACCAAAAAGGTGCCCGAGTGAGGACCAACGATGGTGCCCAAAAGAAGCCTAATAAGAGGTGCCCAAGTGAGGACCGAAAACGGTGCCCGAGTGAGGACCAGAGAAATGATGCCCGATTGAGTACCACATAAATGTTGCCCGAGTGGGGACCAAAAAGGTGCCCGAGTGAGGACCAAAGATGGTGCCCAAAAGAGGCCTAATAAAAGGTGCCCGAGTGAGGACCGAAAACGGTGCAAGAGTGAGGACCAGAGAAATGATGCCCGATTGAGTACCACATAAATGGTGCCCGAGTGAGGACCAAAAAGGTGCCCGAGTGAGGACCAAAGATGGTGCCCAAAAGAGGCCTAATAAAAGATGCCCGAGTGAGGACCAGAGAAATGATGCCCGATTGAGTGCCACATAAATGGTGCCCTAGTGAGGACCAAAAAGGTGCCCGAATGAGGACCAAAGATGGTGCCCAAAAGAGGCCTAATAAAAGGTGCCCGAGTGAGGACCGAAAACGGTGCAAGAGTGAGGACCAGAGAAATGATGCCCGATTGAGTACCACATAAATGGTGCCCGAGTGAGGACCAAAAAGGTGCCCGAGTGAGGACCAAAGATGGTGCCCAAAAGAGGCCTAATAAAAGGTGCCCGAGTGAGGACTGAAAACGGTGCAAGAGTGAGGACCAGAGAAATGATGCCCGATTGAGTGCCACATAAATGGTGCCCGAGTGAGGACCAAAAAGGTGCCCGAATGAGGACCAAAGATGGTGCCCAAAAGAGGCCTAATAAAAGGTGCCCGAGTGAGGACCGAAAACGGTGCAAGAGTGAGGACCAGAGAAATGATGCCCGATTGAGTGCCACATAAATGGTGCCCGAGTGAGGACCAAAAAGGTGCCCGAATGAGGACCAAAGATGGTGCCCAAAAGAGGCCTAATAAAAGGTGCCCGAGTGAGGACCGAAAACGGTGCAAGAGTGAGGACCAGAGAAATGATGCCCGATTGAGTACCACATAAATGGTGCCCGAGTGAGGACCAAAAAGGTGCCCAAGTGAGGACCAAAGATGGTGCCCAAAAGAGGACTAATAAAAGGTGCCCGAGTGAGGACCGAAAACGGTGCCCGAGTGAGGACCAGAGAAATGATGCCCGATTGAGTACCACATAAATGGTGCCCGAGTGAGGACCAAAAAGGTGCCTGAGTGAGGACCAAAGATTGTGCCCAAAAGAGGCCTAATAAAAGATGCCCGAGTGAGGACCAGAGAAATGATGCCCGATTGAGTGCCACATAAATGGTGCCCTAGTGAAGACCAAAAAGGTGCCCGAATGAGGACCAAAGATGGTGCCCAAAAGAGGCCTAATAAAAGGTGCCCGAGTGAGGACCGAAAACGGTGCAAGAGTGAGGACCAGAGAAATGATGCCCGATTGAGTACCACATAAATGGTGCCCGAGTGAGGACCAAAAAGGTGCCCGAGTGAGGACCAAAGATGGTGCCCAAAAGAGGCCTAATAAAAGGTGCCCGAGTGAGGACTGAAAACGGTGCAAGAGTGAGGACCAGAGAAATGATGCCCGATTGAGTGCCACATAAATAGTGCCCGAGTGAGGACCAAAAAGGTGCCCGAATGAGGACCAAAGATGGTGCCCAAAAGAGGCCTAATAAAAGGTGCCCGAGTGAGGACCGAAAACGGTGCAAGAGTGAGGACCAGAGAAATGATGCCCGATTGAGTGCCACATAAATGGTGCCCGAGTGAGGACCAAAAAGGTGCCCGAATGAGGACCAAAGATGGTGCCCAAAAGAGGCCTAATATAAGGTGCCCGAGTGAGGACCGAAAACGGTGCAAGAGTGAGGACCAGAGAAATGATGCCCGATTGAGTACCACATAAATGGTGCCCGAGTGAGGACCAAAAAGGTGCCCAAGTGAGGACCAAAGATGGTGCCCAAAAGAGGCCTAATAAAAGGTGCCCGAGTGAGGACCGAAAACGGTGCCCGAGTGAGGACCAGAGAAATGATGCCCGATTGAGTACCACATAAATGGTGCCCAAGTGAGGACCACAAAGGTGCCCGAGTGAGGACCAAAGATGGTGCCCAAAAGAGGCCTAATAAAAGGTGCCCGAGTGAGGACCGAAAACGGTGCCCGAGTGAGGACCAGAGAAATGATGCCCGATTGAGTACCACATAAATGTTGCCCGAGTGGGGACCACAAAGGTGCCCGAGTGAGGACCAAAGATGGTGCCCAAAAGAGGCCTAATAAAAGGTGCCCGAGTGAGGACCGAAAACGGTGCCCGAGTGAGGACCAGAGAAATGATGCCCGATTGAGTACCACATAAATGGTGCCCGAGTAAAGACCAAAAAGGTGCCCGAGTGAGGACCAAAGATGGTGCCCAAAAGAGGCCTAATAAAAGGTGCCCGAGTGAGGATGGAAAACGGTGCAAGAGTGAGGACCAGAGAAATGATGCCCGATTGAGTACCACATAAATGGTGCCCGAGTGAGGACCAAAAAGGTGCCCGAATGAGGACCAAAGATGGTGCCCAAAAGAGGCCTAATAAAAGGTGCCCGAGTGAGGACCGAAAACGGTGCAAGAGTGAGGACCAGAGAAATGATGCCCGATTGAGTACCACATAAATGGTGCCCGAGTGAGGACCAAAGATGGTGCCCAAAAGAGGCCTAATAAAAGGTGCCCGAGTGAGGACCGAAAACGGTGCCCGAGTGAGGACCAGAGAAATGATGCCCGATTGAGTACCACATAAATGGTGCCCGAGTGAGGACCAAAAAGGTGCCCGAGTGAGGACCAACGATGGTGCCCAAAAGAGGCCTAATAAAAGGTGCCCGAGTGAGGACCAAAGATGGTGCCCGAGTGAGGACCAAAAAGGTGCCCGAGTGAGGACAACCCCTTTAAGTAGTCAGCAATATTTTTTTTTTTACTTTTGTTTTCTTACCATCCCACTCTGAGACACAGAACTTCTTACTTTTTACATTAACCTCTTGAGGATTCGGCATTTTTCCTTTTTGCCATTTTTGGTTTTTATTCCCGACTTTCCAAAATTTACAGCTTTTTTTACTTTTCCGTTCACAAAGTCAATGGTTACTTATTTGATATGTGAACTACGGCAGTGATTAGAATTTTTATGTTTTTATATATTTTATCAAAAGGTTTTTTTACTCTTTTTGAGCTTTTTCTATCCCTCATCCCCTCCGAGGACTGTAACATGGACTCATTGGATGGCTTATATCACAGACCGCATTCAGTCGCCTCCACAGAGATACAATACGCAGAGCACTACACATGTGCATACGGTATTTCTATTGAGGCCACTGATGGGCACGTCAGGTCACATGACCCATGATAAGCCGCCATGTTTGGACCAGATCTAACAATGGAGGAAGCATAAAAGGTGCAGGCATCGCCACAGAGCTTGGCCCTATAGTATATGGGCAAGTGGTCTTATCTATTTCCAGTATTTGCTATGGCAGTGAGCTCAGCCGGGATTGGGATATGGACAAGGTCAGAGAAGACACCAGATAAGTAACTCTGTATAGCAGAGGTGAGTTTGGCGTTGTCTATGGTTGAGCTGACTTTGTCTGAGTGTGAAGCAGTGACTGGATGTGATGTACAATATGACGGTCACAATACATGTAGCAGAGCTGGATTTGGTCATATAGTAGTGGTAGAGTCAGGCTTGGGAACATGGGAATGGCACTGCTGGATTTGTCAAAATGGAAGTATTAAAGTTGTATTTGACCCAGGAGGAGCAGCCAAAGCAGACCTCAAATGGAAGAAGAAGATCACCAGGAGCAGTGACCAGAAGAGAAGTCCTTGGATGGAACAGGCGACACTTGGAGTTGTGACCAGAGGTAGAAACAGAAGATGCCAACGACAGGGTCCAGGAGTTGGCCGGTGGAGATACCAAAAGACGATGTAGAAGATGAGAAGGATCAGGTCTAGGAGCTTTATTAGTTGGGACAGGACAAGGGACAAGGCAGTTGGGACAATACATGGGGGATACGTTAGTTTGGCCTTTTATAGGTTCCGTCTTATGGCGCTGTCCACGGAGCCACGTAAGCTATCTGGGCACTCACTTTCCTTATGGGGTAGATTAGGTTATGCTACTGTTATATTATTCCATGTGTAACGCTGGGTTTACCTATGGTGGTAGGTCAGCCTTGGGTTGTGTCTACAGATGACAAGAACATGGAACAGCAACATCAGCCATCCAGGCACTACACTTCATGGACTGCAATTCAGCCTGAGGAAGGACTAAAGGACCATTCTCCAGCCCAGAAGGTGGCATCTCTGGTACAGTACTATAGCTAGAATGGCGCCATCTTCTCAGTACTTGTAGTTGTGTAATATCTCCAGTGGATGTCATGTTTGATGACTTGGCATACGGACATAGAATAACAAATCTGCTTTCTTTGGAAAACAGCGCCACACTTATCCATAGGTTCTCTGTGGTACTGCACTTTATCTCAACTGAAGTGTATGCAGCCGAGCTGTAATACCACAGAAAACCTGTGGCCATATGTGATACTGACAAATGTGTAAAGTTTTTGTTATTTCAATATTAAAAAAAAATTAAAACTGCAAAAATAAATAAATTTGCATAGCTTTTTTATTATTATTTTTCTCGCTATGGAGCGTCATAAGGTTTGAGGGGTTTTTTTTGCTGAGCTAATTGTAGTTTTTATCGATACCATTTAGGGAAATGTGAGACGTTTTGATCACTTTTTATTAAAATGTTTGGGAGGCAAAAATAATATTACACCTGAGGTATGAATGTGTATCAGCGTATGGGATAAATACTGTTCCGTATATTCTAATAGTTGCGGCATTCTCAGATGTAGGGATAGGTCAGCTCGCTGAGTAGCTGCCGTCCATCAAGACTAATGAGATATTTCATCTGTTTTTCAGAATTAGAGCCAATGTAAAGCATCGGCTGGAGGAAGCGTCCCCTGTGGGGAAATGGAAGATCCCAGAGCAAGGACATAAAGCTGGTCCTGGAGAATCTATAGAAGGAGCGTATAAGATCCACCGCCCTCACTGAAGGATGCACCTGTCATCTGTGGCCATCACTTTACATTCCCATGTCCTCCCGAAATCCAGAAGGGTCACCAAGATGCATCTAAGGAATAGACAGCCCTCCAGACGCCTTTGTAAAGAAACTCTTGTCCATTATTTGGAGAGCCATGGTGAAGACTAGTGTGATTGTCATTTACGTCTCTAAAGATGGCTGCCACGATCTAATCTACTGATAATAAAGTACCGTGATCAATAGAATTTGTGTTTGTTGAAAGGAGCGATTATTATTATATACGAGAACAATCCTATTAATATTATAAAGGTGAAAGTTTGTGAGTTTGGATGTTTGGATGTTTAGATGTTTGTTCCTCAATCACGCAAAACTCGCTCCACCGATTTGGCTGAAATTTTCCACAAACATAGTCACTACACTCGATTGCGCAATAGGCTACTTTTCGTCACAATAGCACACATACGTTTTTCCCAGGACTCCCACAAAACCCAAACTCACATCACTATTTCTGCAATCTCACACACTTTGGACCATAGCAAGCCACAAAATTCATATTACCCTCTACAGCAGAGGTCAGCATGCCAAAAGTGACACCAGCAGCCCAGGACCTGCAAGAGTTAAATGAAGTCTGAGTCTCTTCAGTGGGCTGCTAGAGCTCAAGCATAAGGACACTCCCCTTTGAGAGGGGTGCAGGAAACCCAGGGGGTGGAGCTTAATCGCTCAGGTCTGTGCCTGCTATAGTGGTCTGCATCCTTCAAGGATTCCCCGAGGAGAAGAGGAAGCTGCTAGCAAAGTGAAACTGAAAAACACACAGGTACATAGGATTACTGTTCTCATTAATGTCAGGCATTTGGGGTTATTAGTTTAGTCTTAGTAACTCCATGTGCCTCACATTAATAGGAATAACCCCATCATGTCCCTCATATTAACCCCTGTGTGCCTCACATTAATAGGAATAACCCCATCATGTCCCTCATATTAACCCCTGTGTGCCTCACATTAATAGGAATAAACCCCATCATGTCCCTCATATTAACCCCTGTGTGCCTCACATTATTAGGAATAAACCCCATCATGTCCCTCATATTAACCCCTGTGTGCCTCACATTATTAGGAATAAACCCCATCATGTCCCTCATATTAACCCCTGTGTGCCTCACATTATTAGGAATAAACCCCATCATGTCCCTCATATTAACCCCTGTGTGCCTCACATTAATAGGAATAAACCCCATCATGTCCCTCATATTAACCCCTGTGGGCCCCATATAAGGGTTACTAATAAACCTCAATAATGAAGATACTTAACTATTACCTCCAAGTCTCTCACATATCAGTAACTCTTACACAAGGGTTAATGTAAGGGACATGATGGGTTTAATTGCTATTACTAAGAGGCGCATGGAGTTACTAAACTGTCATGCACAGGGACAGACTTTATGTGGCTGCTCGAGAGTATCCTGTGCCCAAAACTGACATGTACTGGCGGAAAATAACAAATCATACAATGTCGTATATCGAAGTATATTAACCTGAAATACCTCTGTCCCAAAGACACTATGTACAGTTTATACCAACACCGTATAGCAGCTGAAATACAAATTACATTCAACACAAAAGTCTCATGTGCTCTCAGAATTACAGCAAAAACAAGATACACAGTTACATTTCATATCCCATCCCTTATACACAGTACGAAAAGCTTACCCGCGCCTGTATATACCCACTGCTACAATCACCGCAGACGAAGTCGCGGGTACCAGCTAGTTATTATTATATACGAGAACAATTATTATTATATACGAGAACAATTATTATTATATACCAGCACAATTATTATTATATAGGAGAACAATTATTATTATATACGAGAACAATTATTATTATATACAAGAACAATTATTATTATATAAGAGAACAATTATTATTATATACGAGAACAATTATTATTATATACAAGAACAATTATTATTATATAAGAGAACAATTATTATTATATACGGGAACAATTATTATTATATAAGAGAACAATTATTATTATATACGGGAACAATTATTATTATATACCAGAACAATTATTATTATATGAGAACAATTATTATTATATACCAGAACAATTATTATTATATCCCAGAACAATTATTATTATATATGAGAACAATTATTATTATATACCAGAACAATTATTATATCCGAGAACAATTATTATTATATATGAGAACAATTATTATTATATACCAGAACAATTATTATTATATACCAGAACAATTGTTATTATATATATAAGAACAATTATTATTATATATGAGAACAATTATTATTATATGCAAGAACAATTATTATTATATGAGAACAATTATTATTATATACAAGAACAATTATTATTATATACCAGAACAATTATTATTATATACGAGAACAATTATTATTATATACCAGAACAATTATTATTATATACCAGAACAATTATTATTATATATAAGAACAATTATTATTATATACCAGAACACTTATTATTATATACCAGAACAATTATTATATCCGAGAACAATTATTATTATATATGAGAACAATTATTATTATATACAAGAACAATTATTATTATATACCAGAACAATTATTATTATATATGAGAACAATTATTATTATATACAAGAACAATTATTATTATATACCAGAACATTATTATATATGAGAACAATTATTATTATATACAAGAACAATTATTATTATATACCAGAACAATTATTATTATATACAAGAACAATTATTATTATATGCGAGAACAATTATTATTATATATGAGAACAATTATTATTATATACAAGAACAATTATTATTATATACCAGAACAATTATTATTATATACGAGAACAATTATTATTATATACCAGAACAATTATTATTATATACCAGAACAATTATTATTATATATGTGAACAATTATTATTATATACCAGAACAATTATTATTATATACCAGAACAATTATTATTATATACGAGAACACTTATTATTGTATACAAGAACAATTATTTTTATATATGAGAACAATTATTATTATATACGAGAACAATTATTATTATATACATTTTCCACCATTTATTCTGCACTTGTTCTGCCATCTGTAATGGGCTGCGGGCTCAGTCACTGCTTCATTTAAGAATAAAGACAAGTTTCATTTATGGCCATTTCAGGCATTGAAAATCTAAGGGTAACAGTGGAGTTCTTTCTGCAGCATTCAAAGGGTTTTCAGGTTTATCAATTGATAACTTATCCTTAAGATAGGTCATCCATTGAAGATTGTGGGGGTGCGACACCTGGGCCCCCTGACAACCAGTTGTTTTAAAAGATCTGGCCTTCACTGCAGAGAAACCACCAGGTCGCTGCCTCTAGAAGAAGTCTCTATATCTGACATCAAAGGGACAGACAGAGACTTGGTCAAAAAGCAAGGTCAGGACCGGCAGCCTTAGTTTAAAAAAAAAAAATTATGCCGGGGAGATGAAAAAACCATACTTACCTTTCCCCGGTGCTCCATACTTCCTTGTCTGCGGTGCTCCATACTTACCTGTCCCCGGTGCTCCATACTTACCTGTCCCCGGTGCTCCATACTTACCTGTCCCCAATGCTGCATACTTACCTGTCCGCGGTGCTCCATACTTACCTGTCCGCAGTGCTCCATACTTACCTGTCCCCGGTGCTCCATACTTACCTGTCCCCGGTGCTCCATACTTACCTGTCCGCGGTGCTCCATACTTACCTGTCCGCGGTGCTCCATACTTACCTGTCCGCGGTGCTCCATACTTACCTGTCCCTGGTGCTCCATACTTACCTGTCCGCGGTGCTCTATACTTATCTGTCCGCGGTGCTCCATACTTACCTGTCCGCGGTGCTCCATACTTACCTGTCCGCGGTGCTCCATACTTACCTGTCCGCAGTGCTCCATACTTACCTGTCCCCGGTGCTCCATACTTACCTGTCCCCGGTGCTCCATACTTACCTGTCCGCGGTGCTCCATACTTACCTGTCCGCGGTGCTCCATACTTACCTGTCCACGGTGCTCCATACTTACCTGTCCGCGGTGCTCTATACTTATCTGTCCGCGGTGCTCCATACTTACCTGTCCGCGGTGCTCCATACTTACCTGTCCACGGTGCTCCATACTTACCTGTCCCTGGTGCTCCATACTTACCTGTCCATGGTGCTCCATACTTACCTGTCCCCGGTGCTCCATACTTACCTGTCCCCGGTGCTCCATACTTACCTGTCCCTGGTGCTCCATACTTACCTGTCCCCAGTGCTCCATACTTACCTATCCCCGGTACTCCATACTTACCTGTCCCCGGTGCTCCATAGTTACCTGTCCCCGGTGCTCCATACTTACCTGTCCCCGGTGCTCCATAGTTACCTGTCCCCGGTGCTCCATACTTACCTGTCCCCAGTGCTCCATACTTACCTGTCCCCAGTGCTCCATACTTACCTGTCCCCGGTGCTCCATACTTACCTGTCCCCGGTGCTCCATACTTACCTGTCCCCGGATGCTCCATAATTACCTGTCCCCGGTGTTCCATACTTACCTGTCCCCGGATGCTCCATACTTACCTGTCCCCGGATGCTCCATACTTACCTGTCCCCGGTGCTCCATACTTCCTGTCCCCGGTGCTCCAGTGCCTTCCAGCGCATTCTCGTCCTGCTGTTCTGATGTTTTCTTGCAGTATAAGTTCTCGCTGGCTGTGATGTCCCAGGTCCCTTTCCTTAGGCCGCTGATCAGGCTCACCTCCCCTAATTTAAAACAATATATATATTTTTCACACCCCCTTTAATGGTAAACAGGTCGTAGACCGGGGAAAGCACAAAGGCAAATAACCAAGCCCAGGTAGTCAGGATATACATATAATCCAACATCTTCCCAGGATCTAGTAAGCTAGGAATCTTAGTGCTCACCTACCTTCCATTGGGGCAGAGACTTAATGATAGGCCATGCACAGGATGCCATCAGTATATTCATCAGTCTTGGTCCAAACTCGACTGGGGCCAGGAAATCCCCCCCCCCCCCCCATGGCTAATGCAATGAGAGAATAAATAATGTGTAAATAAACTTAATAATAAACTTAATAAACTTTTCTCACATCCATTAACAACCTGTATAATGAATTTCTAGCATCAATCAAGGGAAGAAAAATGGGGCCCCGTAGCAATATAACAGCCCTGTTACTGGTCCCCACACAGTATAACACCTGTTACAGGCTGCAATACCGTATACGGTCACCATTACAGGCAGGGCCGCCATCAGGAATTTTGGGGCCCCATACAGCATAAATGTCTGCTCCCCCCCCCCCCCCCCCGCCATTTTAAAACTACTTTATTTAGCGACATACCAATTCTGTATTACATTTCCCTTTATTTAGCAGCTTTACAAGGCTTAATCAGATTCTATTTGCAGGTATAATCTGCTCCGTGTGAGAGCGCCTATAGAGAGCCAACACCATCTATAAGAGCCTCCTAATAAATCCTCAGGGCTTATTCACATTGCGTTTTTGGCTTCCTTTGCCGGGATATGTTGGTAACCAGTCAGAATCAGCTGTCAACTTATCCCTGCACGAAGAACTGGCCATTAAAAAAAAAGGGGGCCTGCAGTTCTCCGTGCAGGGATAAGTGGGGAGCTGATTGTCACTGGTTACCAACGTATCCCGGCAAGGAAGGCCAAAAACGCAATGTGAACACTCCTTTAAAGTGAAAGTCGCACCCCCAAACAGGCTGCTATGCTAGTAACATAGCGGCCTACATCATTATTAATACAAAGCACACATACCTTTGGAGGTATTGTGTGCTTTGTAGTTCTCCAGCTAAAAACTTATATATTATTGCCCCAGACGTTCCGTCTCCGCAGTGCAGCACATCCGATGCCCCAACAATCCCCTCCCCCCAGTCCACCTTCTAACATCTTTCCATTGCCCCCTGTACCCATACCTCCCAACTTTTGAAGAACCGAAAGAGGGACAAAATGTGCGGCTCTCTGCGTGCCGCAGCAAATTTAGCCCCGCCCACTTTTATGTTGACTCCGCCCATTCTCATTAATTTTTCATGTGCCCGCACACAGTATAATCCTCCTACAGTCACCCGTAAATTATATGTCCCCCCCTCTATCTCTCCCCCAGCTTCATATACACCCTTCATCTGCCCCCAGTTTCATGTCCCCCCCATCTCTGCCCCCAGATTCATGTCCTCTCCATCTCTGCCCCCAGTTTCATGTCCCCTCTATCTCTGTCTCCAGATTCATGTCCCCTCCATCTCTGCCCCCAGATTCATGTCCCCTCCATCTCTACCCCCAGATTCATGTCCCTCCATCTCTACCTCCAGATTCATGTCCCCCATCTCTGCCCCCAGTTTCATGTCCCCTCCATCTCTGTCTTCAGATTCATGTCCCCTCCATCTCTGTCCCCAAATTTATGTCCCCCATCTCTACCCCCAGATTCATGTTCCCCATCTCTACCCCCAGATTCATGTCCCTCCATCTCTACCCCCAGTTTCATGTCCCCTCCATCTCTGTCTCCAGATTCATGTCTCCACATCTCTGCCCCCAGATTCATGTCCCCTCCATCTCTTCCCCCAGATTCATGTCCCCACATCTCTGCCCCCAGTGTCATGCCGTCCTCTCCTTCATCTGCTCCAGTTTCATGTCCCCTCCATCTCTGTCTCCAGATTCATGTCCCCTCCATCTCTGTCCCCAGATTCATGTCCCCCATCTCTACCCCCAGATTCATGTCCCCACATCTCTGCCCCCAGATTCATGTCCCCCATCTCTGCCCCCAGATTCATGTCCCCTCCATCTCTTCCCCCAGATTCATGTCTCCACATCTCTGCCCCCAGTGTCATGCCGTCCTCTCCTTCATCTGCCCCCATTTTCACGTTCCACCTCAGTGTACACATTACACTTACCTTCTCCTAGTTCCCGCGCCGCTCTCTCTGCGCCTCTCTGTCTCACTCGCGCACAGTTGTAGATGCGATGTGACGTCATCACATCGCGTCTACACAGCCGGCGTGCAGAGGCGAAGCAAGGAGCTGAATTGTGTCAGCTCCTTGCTGTAGCCGCGTATGTGTCCAACTCAGATTTGCTTCCTCTGGACGCAGATCTGAGTTGAAATCGGACACACAATGACTGCTGCGGTCGCCAGGGGGCCGGCACACGGTGGCGGGCCAAAACCGGGCCCCCCGCATTTTTCAATTTGGCCGGGCCCCTGACGCCAGTAGCAGTAGTACTGGCCTATCGGCGGCCCTGATTACAGGCAAACATACAGTGTACTGTACAAATGAAGAGAGTGGAGGAGGGGCACACAATCCGGATACAAAAACTGCTTTTATTGAACACGTTGCAGACAGGGATCAGCTGTGGACAGACAGACATCAGCCAGCCATTTCACAGCATTTCTACAGGCTTGACCAGTGTACTGTCCCCGTTACAGGCACCACCCCCCCCCCCACCCCCCGTATACAGTATACTGTCCCCCAGTGTTTAAATCGAGAACAATTATTAGGGGGAACTCTGGAATAAATAACCCCTCATACACACTATTATGCCCCATAGTGGCCCCTGCACACAGCATTATGCCCCATAGTGGCCCCTGCACACAGTATTATGCCCCATAGTGGCCCCTGCACACAGTATTATGCCCCATAGTGGTCACTGCACACACTATTATGCCCCATAGTGGCCCCTGCACACAGTATTATTCCCCATAGTGGCTCCTGCACACAGTATTATGCCCCATAGTGGCCCCTGCACACAGTATTATACCCCATATTGGCCCCTGCACACACTATTATGCCCCATAGTGGCCCCTGCACACAGTATTATTCCCCATAGTGGCCCCTGCACACAGTATTATACCCCATATTGGCCCCTGCACACAGTATTCTGCCCCATAGTGGCCCCTGCACACAGTATTATGTCCCATTGAGGACCACCCATGTACAAAGATTATACTCTGGAGTTTTTTCAGACCACAGAGTATAATAATCGGGGACCCAAGGGCGGATACAAACATAAAAAAAACACTGTTACTTACCTCTCCTGGGCTCTGGTGCACTCCTAGCTGATGTCGGCCTTCTTCAATGATGTAAGAAACGTCACGTGAGCTGGGCTTGCGTCGCGATGCACAAGGACACAAGCCTCAGCCCACATGACATCTGGGACGTCACCAAATAGGTCTGAAGCCTTCCAGAGCCAGGAGAGGTAAGTAACAGTGTTTTTTATGTTCCGCATCCCGCTTCAGAAATCAAAGCCTCAATAATTGAAAGTGTGTGAAGCCTGCAGAGACATTTGATTATTGAGGCTTGATTTATTTATAATGGAACGCTGAAAGACAGTTTGTAATTATGTCAGAACTGAGATCCAGCAAGGTCCGGCCCAATTTAAGCACTGCTGTTCTCCATAAAATATACTGTCCCTGTTACTTGATCCCATACAGTATATTGTCTTCGTTACAGGCCCCCATACAATATAATGCTTCCCCCATACAGGTCCCCATACAATATAATGCTTCTCCCATACAGGTCCCCATACAATATAATGCTTCCCCCATACAGGCCCCCATACAATGTAACGCTTCCCCCATACAGGCCACCATACAATATAACGCTTCCCCCATACAATATAATGCTTCCCCCATACATGCCTCCACACAATATAACGCTTCCCCTATAAAGGCCCCCGTACAATATAACACTTCCTCCATACAGGTCCCCATACAATATAATGCTTCCCCCATACAGGCTTCCATACAATATAACGCTTCCCCCATACAGGCATCCATACAATATAACGCTTCTCCCATACAAGCCCCCATACAATATAATACTTCCACCATACAGCCCTCCATACAATATAACGCTTCCCCCATACAGCCCTCCATACAATATAATGCTTCCCCCATACAGGCCCCCATACAATATAATGCTTCCCCCATACAATATAACGCTTCCCCATACAGGCCTCCATACAATAAAACGCTTCCCCCATACAGGCCCCCATACAATATAATGCTTCCCTTCATACAGGCCCCCATACAATATAACGCTTCCCCCATACAGACCCCCATACAATATAACGCTTCCCCCATACAGGCCTCCATACAATATAACGCTTCCCCATACAGGCCCCCATACAATATAACGCTTCCCCCATACAGGCCCCCATACAATATAACGCTTCCTCCATACAGGCCCCCATACAATATAACGCTTCCTCCATACAGGCCCCCATACAATATAATGCTTCCCCCATACAGGCCTCCATACAATATAATGCTTCCTCCATACAGGCCACCATACAATATAAAGATTCCCCCATACAGGCCCCCATACAATATAACACTTCCCCCATACAGGCCCCCATACAATATAACGCTTCCCCTATACAGGCCCCCATACAATATAACGTTTCCCCCATACAATATAACGCTTCCCCCATACAGGCCTCCATACAATATAATGCTTCCCCTATACAGGCCCCCATACAATATAACGCTTCCCCCATACAGGCCCCCATACAATATAGCGCTTTTCCCATACAGGCCCCGATACAATATAACGCTTCCCCCATACAGGCCTCCATACAATAAAATGCTTCCCCCATACAGTCCCCCATACAATATAACACTGCCCCCATACAGGCCCCCATACAATATAATGCTTCCTCCATACAATATAACGCTTCCCCCGTACAGGCCCCCATACAATATAACGCTTCCCCTATACCGGCCCCCATACAATATAAGGCTTCCCCCATACAATATAACGCTTCCCCCATACAGGCCCCCATACAATATAACGCTTCTCCCATACAGGCTCCGATACAATATAACGCTTCCCCCATACAGGCCCCCATACAATATAATGCTTCCCCCATACAGGCCCCGATACAATATAACGCTTCCCCCATACAGGCCTCCATACAATATAATGCTTCCCCCATACAGGCCCCCATACAATATAACGCTTCTCCCATACAGGCTCCGATACAATATAACGCTTCCCCCATACAGGCCCCCATACAATATAATGCTTCCCCCATACAGGCCCCGATACAATATAACGCTTCCCCCATACAGGCCCCCATACAATATAAGGCTTCCCCCATACAGGCCCCGATACAATATAACGCTTCCCCCATACAGGCCCCGATACAATATAACGCTTCCCCCATACAGGCCCCCATACAATATAACGCTTCCCCCATACAGGCTTCCATACAATATAATGCTTCCCCCATACAGGCTTCCATACAATATAACGCTTCCCCCATACAGGCATCCATACAATATAACGCTTCTCCCATACAAGCCCCCATACAATATAATACTTCCCCCATACAGCCCTCCATACAATATAACGCTTCCCCCATACAGCCCTCCATACAATATAACGCTGCCGCCATACAGGCCCCCATACAATATAATGCTTCCTCCATACAATATAACGCTTCCCCCGTACAGGCCCCCATACAATATAACGCTTCTCCCATACAGGCTCCGATACAATATAACGCTTCCCCCATACAGGCCCCCATACAATATAACGCTTCCCCCATACAGGCCCCCATACAATATAACGCTTCCCCCATACAGGCCCCGATACAATATAACGCTTCCCCCATACAGGCCCCCATACAATATAAGGCTTCCCCCATACAGGCCCCGATACAATATAACGCTTCCCCCATACAGGCCCCCATACAATATAACGCTTCCCCCATACAGGCTCCGATACAATATAACGCTTCCCCCATACAGGCCCCCATACAATATAACGCTTCCCCCATACAGGCCCCCATACAATATAACGCTTCTCCCATACAGGCTCTGATACAATATAATGCTTCCCCCATACAATATAATGCTTCCCCCATACAGGCCCCGATACAATATAACGCTTCCCCCATACAGGCCTCCATACAATATAATGCTTCCCCCATACAGGCCCCCATACAATATAATGCTTCCTCCATACAATATAACGCTTCCCCCGTACAGGCCCCCATACAATATAACGCTTCTCCCATACAGGCTCCGATACAATATAACGCTTCCCCCATACAGGCCCCCATACAATATAACGCTTCCCCCATACAGGCCCCCATACAATATAATGCTTCCCCCATACAGGCCCCGATACAATATAACGCTTCCCCCATACAGGCCCCCATACAATATAAGGCTTCCCCCATACAGGCCCCGATACAATATAACGCTTCCCCATACAGGCCCCCATACAATATAACGCTTCCCCCATACAGGCTTCCATACAATATAATGCTTCCCCCATACAGGCTTCCATACAATATAACGCTTCCCCCATACAGGCATCCATACAATATAACGCTTCTCCCATACAAGCCCCCATACAATATAATACTTCCCCCATACAGCCCTCCATACAATATAACGCTTCCCCCATACAGCCCTCCATACAATATAACGCTTCCCCCATACAGGCCCCCATACAATATAATGCTTCCCCCATACAATATAACGCTTCCCCATACAGGCCTCCATACAATAAAACGCTTCCCCCATACAGGCCCCCATACAATATAATGCTTCCCTTCATACAGGCCCCCATACAATATAACGCTTCCCCCATACAGGCCCCCATACAATATAACGCTTCCTCCATACAGGCCCCCATACAATATAACACTTCCTCCATACAGGCCCCCATACAATATAACGCTTCCTCCATACAGGCCCCCATACAATATAATGCTTCCCCCATACAGGCCTCCATACAATATAATGCTTCCTCCATACAGGCCACCATACAATATAAAAATTCCCCCATACAGGCCCCCATACAATATAACACTTCCCCCATACAGGCCCCCATACAATATAATGCTTCCCCTATACAGGCCCCCATACAATATAACGTTTCCCCCATACAATATAACGCTTCCCCCATACAGGCCTCCATACAATATAATGCTTCCCCTATACAGGCCCCCATACAATATAACGTTTCCCCCATACAGGCCCCCATACAATATAGCGCTTTTCCCATACAGGCCCCGATACAATATAACGCTTCCCCATACAGGCCTCCATACAATAAAATGCTTCCCCCATACAGTCCCCCATACAATATAACGCTGCCGCCATACAGGCCCCCATACAATATAATGCTTCCTCCATACAATATAACGCTTCCCCCGTACAGGCCCCCATACAATATAACGCTTCTCCCATACAGGCTCCGATACAATATAACGCTTCCCCCATACAGGCCCCCATACAATATAACGCTTCCCCCATACAGGCCCCCATACAATATAACGCTTCCCCCATACAGGCCTCCATACAATATAATGCTTCCCCCATACAGGCCCCCATACAATATAACGCTTCCCCCATACAGGCCCCCATACAATATAACGCTTCCCCCATACAGGCCTCCATACAATATAATGCTTCCCCCATACAGGCCCACATACAATATAATGCTTCCCCCATACAGGCCCCCATACAATATAACGCTTCCCCCATACAGGCCCCCATACAATATAACGCTTCCCCCATACAGGCCCCCATACAATATAACGCTTCTCCCATACAGGACCCGATACAATATAACGCTTCCCCCATACAGGCCTCCATACAATATAACGCTTCAACCATACAGGCCCCCATACAATATAACGCTTCCCCCATACAGTCCTCCATACAATATAATGCTTCCCCTATTCAGGCCTCCATACAATATAATGCTTCCCCCATCCAGGCCCCCATACAATATAATGCTGCCCCCATACAGGCCTCCATACAATATAACGCTTCCTCTATACAGGCCCCCATACAATATAACGCTTCTCCCATACAGGCCCCGATATAATATAACGCTTCCCCCATACACGCCTCCATACAATATAATGCTTCCCCCATACAGGCCCCAATACAACATAACACTTCCCCCATACAGGCCCACATACAATATAACGCTTCCCCCATACAGGCCCCCATACAATATAATGCTTCCCCCATACAGGCCCCAATACAATATAATGCTTCCCCTATACAGGCCCCCATACAATATAACGCTTCCCCCATACAGGCCTCCATACATTATAATGCTTCCCCCATACAGGCCTCCATACAATATAATGCTTCCCCTATACAGGACCCAATACAATATAAAGCTTCCCCCATACAGGCCCCCATACAATATAATGCTTCCCCCATACAGGCCTCCATACAATATAATGCTTCCCCCATACAGTCCCCCATACAATATAATGCTGCCCCCATACAGGCCTCCATACAATATAACGCTTCCCCTATACAGGCCCACATACAATATAACGCTTCCCCCATACAGGCCCCCATACAATATAACGCTTCCCCCATACAGGCCTCCATACAATATAATGCTTCCCCCATACAGGACTCCATACAATATAATGCTTCCCCCATACAGGCCCCCATACAATATAACGCTGCCCCCATACAATATAATGCTTCCCCCATACAGGCCTCCATACAATATAATGCTTCCCCCTTACAGGCCCCAATACAATATAAGGCTTCCCCCATACAGGCCCCCATACAATATAACGCTTCCGCCATACAGGCCCCCATACAATATAACCCTTCCCCCATACAGGCCCCCATACAATATAACGCTTCCCCCATACAGGCCCCCATACAATATAACGCTTCCCCTATACAGGCCCCCATACAATATAACGCTTCCCCCATACAGACCTCCATACAATATAATGCTTCCCCCATACAGGCCCCAATACAATATAACGCTTCCCCCATACAGGCCCCCATACAATGTAACGCTTCCCCCATACAGGCCACCATACAATATAACGCTTCCTCCATACAGGCCCTCATACAATATGACGCTTCTCCCATACAGGCCCCCATACAATATAATGCTTCCCCTATACAGGCCCCCATACAATATAACGCTTCCCCCATACAGGCCCCCCATACAATATAACGCTTCCCCCATACAGGCCTCCATACAATATAACGCTTCCCCCATACAGTCCCCCATACAATATAACGCTGCCCCTATACAGGCCCCCATACAATATAATGCTTCCTCCATACAATATAACGCTTCCCCCATACAGGCCCCCATACAATATAACGCTTCCCCTATAAAGGCCCCCATACAATATAACGCTTCCCCCATACAATATAACGCTTCCCCCATACAGGCCCCCATACAATATAACGCTTCTCCCATACAGGCTCTGATACAATATAATGCTTCCCCCATACAATATAATGCTTCCCCCATACAGGCCCCGATACAATATAACGCTTCCCCCATACAGGCCTCCATACAATATAATGCTTCCCCCATACAGGCCCCCATACAATATAATGCTTCCCCCATACAATATAATGCTTCCCCCATACAGGCCCCGATACAATATAACGCTTCCCCCATACAGGCCTCCATACAATATAATGCTTCCCCCATACAGGCCCCGATACAATATAACGCTTCCCCCATACAGGCCTCCATACAATATAATGCTTCCCCCATACAGGCCCCCATACAATATAAGGCTTCCCCCATACAGGCCTCCATGCAATATAACTCTTCCCCCATACAGGCCCCCATACAATATAACGCTTCTCCCATACAGGCCTCCATACAATATAATGCTTCCCCCATATGGGCCCCAATACAATATAACGCTTCCCCCATACAGGCCCCCATACAATATAACGCTTTCCCCATACAGGCCCCAATACAATATAACGCTTCCCCCATACAGGCCTCCATACAATATAACGCTTCCCCCATACAGGCCTCCATACAAAATGCTTCCCCCATACAGGCCTCCATACAATATAACGCTTCCCCCATACAGGCCTCCATACAAAATGCTTCCCCCATACAGGCCCCCATACAATATAAGGCTTCCCCCATACAGGCCTCCATGCAATATAACTCTTCCCCCATACAGGCCCCCATACAATATAACGCTTCTCCCATACAGGCCCCCATACAATATAACGCTTCCCCCATACAGGCCTCCATACAATATAATGCTTCCCCCATATGGGCCCCAATACAATATAACGCTTCCCCCATACAGGCCCCCATACAATATAACGCTTTCCCCATACAGGCCCCAATACAATATAACGCTTCCCCCATACAGGCCTCCATACAAAATGCTTCCCCCATACAGGCCTCCATACAATATAACGCTTCCCCCATACAGGCCTCCATACAAAATGCTTCCCCCATACAGGCCTCCATACAATATAACGCTTCCCCCATACAGGCCTCCATACAAAATGCTTCCCCTATACAGGCCCCCATACAATATAACGCTTCCCCCATACAATATAACGCTTCCCCCATACAGGCCCCCATACAATATAACGCTTCCCCCATACAGGCCCCGATACAATATAACGCTTCTCCCATACAGGCCCCGATACAATATAACTCTTCCCCCATACAGGCCCCAATACAATATAACGCTTCCCACATACAGGCCCCCATACAATATAACGCTTCCCCCATACAGGCCCCCATACAATATAAACGCTTCCCCCATACAAGCCCCCATACAATATAACGCTTCCCCCATACAGGCCTCCATACAATATAACGCTTCCCCCATACAATATAACACTTCCCCCATACAGGCCTCCATACAATATAACGCTTCCCCCATACAGGCCCCCATACAATATAATGCTTCCCCCATACAGGCCCCCATACAATATAACGCTTCCCCCATACAGGCCCTCATACAATATAACGCTTCCCCCATACAGGCCTCCATACAATATAATGCTTCCCCCATACAGGCCTCCATACAATATAACTCGTTCCCCATATAGGCCTCCATACAATATAACGCTTCCCCTATACAGGCCCCCATACAATATAACGCTTCCCCCATACAGGCCTCCATACAATATAACGCTTCCCCCATACAGGCCCCCATACAATATAACGCTTCCCCCATACAATATAACACTTCTCCCATACAGGCCCCGATACAATATAACGCTTCCCCCATACAGGCCCCAATACAATATAACGCTTCCCCCATACAGGCCCCCATACAATATAACGCTTCCCCCATACAGGCCCCCATACAATATAACGCTTCCCCCATACAGGCCCCCATACAATATAACGCTTCCCCCATACAGGCCTCCGTACAATATAACGCTTCCCCCATACAGGCCCCCATTCAATATAACGCTTCCCCCATACTGGCCCCCATACAATATAACGCTTCCCCCATACAGGCCCCCATACAATATAATGCTTCCCCCATACAGGCCTCCATACAATACAACGCTTCCCCCATACAGGCCTCCATACAATATAACGCTTCCCCCATACAGGCCTCCATACAACGTAACGCTTCCCCCATACAGGCCCCCATACAATATAACCCTTCCCCCATACAGACCCCCATACAATATAACGCTTCCCCCATACAGGCCTCCATACAATATAACGCTTCCCCCATACAGGCCCCCATGCAATATAACGCTTCCCCCATACAGGCCCCCATGCAATATAACGCTTCCCCCATACAGGCCCCCATACAATATAACGCTTCCCCCATACAGGCCCCCATACAATATAACGCTTCCTCCATACAGGTCCCCATACAATATAACGCTTCCCCCATACAGGCCTCCATACAATATGCTTCCCCCATACAGGCCCCCATACAATATAACACTTCCCCCATAGAGGCCTCCATACAATATAATACTTCCCCCATACAATATTACGCTTCCCCCATACAGGCCCCCATACAATATAACGCTGCCCCCATACAATATAACGCTTCCCCCATACAGGCCCCCATACAATATAACGCTTCCGCCATACAGGCCCCCATACAATATAACGCTTCCCCCATACAGGCCTCCATACAATATAACGCTTCTGCCATACAGGCCCCCATACAATATAATGCTTCCCCCATACAGGCTTCCATACAATATAACGCTTCCCCCATACAGGCCTCCATACAATATAACGCTTCTGCCATACAGGCCCCCATACAATATAATGCTTCCCCCATACAATATAACGCTTCCCCCATACAGGCCCCCATACAGTATAACGCTTCCGCCATACAGGCCCCCATACAATATAACGCTTCCCCCATACAGGCCCCCCATACAATATAACGCTTCCCCCATACAGGCCCCCATACAATATAACGCTTCCCCCATACAATATAACGCTTCCCCCATACAGGCCCCCATACAATATAACGCTTCCCCCATACAGGCCCCCATACAATATAACGCTTCCCCCATACAGGCCTCCATACAATATAACGCTTCCCCCATACAATATAACCCTTCCCCCATACAGACCCCCATACAATATAACCCTTCCCCCAACTCCCCAGGTAAGAAAAATAGAAAGTAAAGAACCTAAATACTCCTAACAGGATCCTCCCCTCAAGGAGAAGACTCCGGATTCTCTAGGAGCATCCTTCTTCGGGAACTCCTTGTGGAATTTCTCCACAAGTCTGGGAGCTGACACATCCGACTCCAGGACCCAAGAATTATCCTCAGAACCGTATCCCTTCCATGCCACCAGATACCATAGCTTCCCCCGAACATATTTGCTATCCAGAACTCGGGATATCTCATACTCCCCGGACTCAGAAACTGGTGGAACCTTAACTGGAGATGTTCCCTTCTTGGCCTTCTTTAACAAGGAGACATGGAACACCCGGTTTATCTTCCACCTTTTAGGTAGTTGCAGCTGCGCCGCCACTTCATTTACCATCTTGATGATCTTAAAAGGACCCACAAACCTGGGACCCAGCTTCTTGATAGGAACCTTCAACCTGATATTCTTGGTGGACAACCAAACCATCTCACCAGGGAAGAACTGCAACTCTCCTCTCTTCCTATCCGCCTGGACCTTAGCCTGGTGCGACGCCCGCACCAGTTTCTCTCGGATACGGGACCATACCCCTTGCAGCTTTTTAGAAAATAGCTCCTCCTCCGGAACTGGGGAAGAAATGGAAGAAAATACTCCGAAAACAGGATGTCTACCACCGGAGCAAAAAAAAGGTGTGGTACCTGTGGCGTTGGAATCATGGTTGTTTAGGGAAAATTCTGCCAGGGGAAGAAAGTCAGCCCAATTATTCTGATTCTCTCGAACAAAACACCTCAAAAACTGTTCCACATCCTGATTCTTCCTCTCTGTTTGCCCGTTAGACTCCGGGTGAAACCCGGAGGAAAACAACAGTGTAACTCCCAACCTGCTGCAAAAAGCCCGCCAGAATTTAGCCACAAATTGCGGACCCCTGTCCGAAACGATCTCCTCAGGAAGACCATGCAACCTTACAATTTCTTTAATAAATGCCTCTGATAGTGTCTTGGCACATGGCAGCCTGGAA
Organism: Leptodactylus fuscus; assembly: GCF_031893055.1. Classification (NCBI taxonomy): domain Eukaryota; kingdom Metazoa; phylum Chordata; class Amphibia; order Anura; family Leptodactylidae; genus Leptodactylus; species Leptodactylus fuscus. The sequence continues at coordinate 82,035,308 of NC_134274.1, read as the reverse complement.
AACGGGATCAAATGGCACATTTTCGTGAAGCGGTCAACGACTACCCAAATGACCGTGAAACCCTTAGACACCGGAAGGCCCGTGATGAAATCCAGAGACAGATGAGTCCAAGGTGCCTTAGGAGGTTCCAATGGATGTAGAAGACCGTGGGGACGGGTATGCGACGCCTTGGCTCTTGCACAGACCGAACAATTTTGAACAAACTGCAAGACATCCCTACTCCACCCTGGCCACCAAAAATTCCTAGACACCAATCTCATGGTCTCTGAAACCCCCGGGTGACCAGCAAGAACCGACTCGTGACACTCCCACAGGAGACTTTGTCGGAGAGTAGTTGGGACAAACAGCTTGTTTCTAGGTATCTTGGAAGGTGCAGCGTGTTGCGCTTCGATCAAGGCCTTCTCCAATTTCGCGCCCAATACTGCTACCACCACTCCATCCCCAAGAATAGTGGCAGGCGCCTCTCGTTCCTCCTCGGTCGACATATACCGGGATAAAGCATCAGCCTTAACATTCTTCGAACCCGGCACATAAATCACGGTAAAGTGGAACCGCGCAAAAAATAGAGCCCATCTGGCCTGCCGTGCATTTAATCTCTTCGCCGACCCAAGATAAACCAAATTCTTGTGGTCAGTAAATACCTGGACTGGCCTTCTGGCCCCCTCCAGGAAATGACGCCAATGTTTGAACACTAGTTTTATTGCCAGTAGTTCCCTATCTCCGATGTCATAATTCTGTTCAGAGGCAGAGAATTTCTTAGAAAAGAAGGCACAGGGATGCGTACCCTCCTCGAACTCCTGAGAAAGTACTGCTCCCACCCCCACCGAGGAGGCATCCACCTCCACTCGGAAGGCCAACCTCTCATCCGGCTTTCTCAAAATGGGAGCGGACGAGAATCGCTTCTTCAGTTCTTCAAACGCAGCTAGTGCCTCTGGCGACCACTTAGCACAGTCAGCCCCCTTCTTAGTCAAGTCCGAGATGGGTTTCACAACCTCAGAAAATCCCTTAATAAACTGGCGATAATAGTTGGAGAATCCCAAGAACCGTTGGACCGCCTTTAGGTTCTCGGGTCGAGGCCACTCCAAGACTGCCCTGACCTTCTCAGGGTCCATCTCGAACCCCTTGTCCGATAGGATATAGCCAAGGAAACATAATTTATTGACCGCGAACACACATTTCTCCAGCTTAGCACTTAATTGGTTAACCCTCAGGAGATCTAAAACCTCTCTCACTCTCTCCCAATGAGTCTCCAAATCCGGGGTGTAAATGAGTATATCGTCCAGATAGACCACAACCCCCCTCCCTATGACGGCACTTAGTACATCATTAATAAAATTCTGAAAAAACGCAGGCGCATTGGTTAGACCGAAAGGCATCACAAGATTCTCAAAGTGTCCTAGGGGTGTGTTAAACGCTGTTTTCCACTCATCCCCCTTCTTGATTCTCAGCAAGTTATACGCCCCACGTAAATCTATTTTACTAAACCAGCGGGCTCCCGTAATCTGGCTGAATAGATCCGAGATCAACGGGATGGGATAGGGATTCCGCACCGTGATTTTGTTAATCTCCCTAAAATCCAAACAAGGGCGCAACCCTCCATCTTTCTTCTTTACAAAGAAAAACCCCACTGCTACTGGGGACTTAGATGGGCGAATATGCCCCACCTCTAGACTCCCCTCAATATACTCTTTGAGCGCCTCCCTCTCCGGAATAGTGAGATTGTACAACCTTGTCTTGGGTAACACTGCATTAGGTATAAATTTAATCGAGCAATCATAGGTGCGATGTGGTGGTAATGTCTTGGCTGCCCTTTCCTCAAAGACCTCCCTGAACTCACATATTTCTTGAGGCAAATTGTCTATAGACAAAGACATAACGGATATGGGCAGACATCGACCATTACACCCCTGCCCCCAAGAAACTACTGACTCGGTCTCCCAGTTGATAATAGGGTTATGCTGCTTCAGCCAGGGCCACCCCAAAACTACTTGTGCTGGTAACTTAGACAATAAGAACAAGTCAATCTCTTCCCTGTGGCCACCCACAATAAACTCCAGACCCTCCACCTGTTTGGAGATGACAGCTTGCTGTAGAGGGGTCTTATCAATAGCCCACACCGGTATCTGAGACTCCAAGACCAAAGGACTCACCCTTAATTGCTCACAAAACTCTGAGTCAATAAGGTTGACTGCCGAACCACAATCAACCAAAATCCGGCACTTCTGCCCATTTACCCATCCTTCAAGGGTCAACCCGGCAGTCTGAGTACAGGAAATATGCACACCTCCCTCCTTAGTAGGTTTTCTCCCTTTACCCTCAATAGACCTGGGGTTATTACTCTCCTTGGCGAACCATTCTCTGGAGGGGCATACCCTTGCTACATGTCCCATCCCTCCACACACAAAACAGCATACTGTGCGGGACCCTTCACTCTTGGGTCTAGCACTTCGCACAGTGGCCCCAATCTGCATGGGTTGGTCCCCCGGGTCCTCTCTAAAAACAGAGAATTGAGGAGGGCTAAGCCCCCCAGGACTCTTGTCTCCACGCTCCTGGAGGTGCCGTCCAACTCTAATTGCCAGCTGCATGGCCTCATCTAGATCTCCCGGAACAGGGTGAGAAACTAGATGGTCTTTAACCTGGTCCGAGAGCCCTGTCTCAAACTGACTAAGTAGAGCGGGGTCATTCCAGTGTACTTCTGCTGCCCACCTACGAAACTCTGTGCAATATTTCTCTATAGCGTGATCCCCTTGCACCACACGTCGTAGGTTATACTCAGCCGTGCGTACCCTGTCTGGGTCGTCATACAGTAACCCCATTGTGGAGAAAAACGCCTCTACAGTTAGTAAGCAAGCTGAGTCGGCTGGTAACGAATGTGCCCAGATGAGGGGATCATCTCTCAATAAAGTAATAATAATCCCAACTCTCTGTACCTCAGAACCGGAGGAAAACGGCCGTAGCCGGAAATACAAAAGACAGTCCTTTTGAAATCAGAAAAAATCTGACCTCTTACCTCGGAAGGGTTCAGGTAAGCTGACTTTTGGCTCCAGAGGCCGACCCACAGGGGCGCTACTCACCTGCCTCTGTATGCCCTCCACCTGAGAGGCTGTGTGTTGAGCCAACTGCTGTACTTGAGATACGCCAGAAGCTTGGATGGCATCCATTCGTAGCTTGATCCCCTCCATCTCAGTGGAAAACTGCTGCACCGCCTGGTACAACTGTTTCAGGTCCGTCATAATGCAAACGAACCTTTTTTTTTTTTTTTTTTTTACCGGCTGAGTGTACTGTTATGTCAGTCCAGGTAGCTGCAACGGGGCTAAGGGATAGCAGTAGGGAATCTCGCCCTGCACTACTCCCACTAGCTATCCCGGTCCCTGCCTCACGGGTGTGGGTCGGCTGTACTCAGGCTAAGCCTGACCCCGACAGCTCCTCTCTCACTGATTCCGTAGGCCTAGAGGGAAGTGGGAGAAGGAATGCCCTATAAGATCTCTAGGGACTGGAGACTAAAGGGGGTCACCCCTAACAAACAAGTGAAGCTGCTACTGACAGGAACTGACAAGGGTGTGCGCTGACTAACAACACAAGCAGCACACAGGAAACATGTGGGAAAGGATTCCCCCAAACCAATATGGGAAGGAACCTTACACTAGGAAACAAACACAGGGAAACTGAGTAGAAATCAAAGGATAAGGCAATTCACTCACACAGTCAATTATACACAGAGGGAGGATTGGTGAACACAGAAGGGAAAACTCACACACCAACTCGTTCACCCAAACCTCCCAAAATCCAACCACGGAACTTCCTCTATCCAAGATAACCACCTACTCCTCCTGCTAAGGCCTAGCTCTGTAAAAGCGACACTCAGCACAGAACCATGGGAGGCATGGGTTTAAATACAGAGTAGAGACCACTCCTCTCCCAGGTGCAAATGGGAGGACAGACTAATCAACCAGGAGATAAAGCTGCCTACCATCAGTGCGCGCGTGCAAGTCAGAAGGTGTGCACCAATACTCACGACAGGACAACCCCGCAGCGCCAGGATGCCACCCCAGACACTGCGCAGCCAAAAACTCCCCAGGTAAGAAAAATAGAAAGTAATGAACCTAAATACTCCTAACAACCTGCATCAGACGAGCTGAAGGAAACCTTGCGCGGAGTGTTGCTGCGTGAATACATGTTTTTATTTTTAAGGATGGATTTAGGTGTTGAGCTTTGATGTTTGAGAGGATAAACATAGCCTGTGGTATAATCCTCAGTATCTCTGGCAAATTTTTTCTTTTTTACTGTCATCATTTGTTTTTCCATACTATCCAATTTCTGTTGAATATTATCACGCATGTTGGCAAAATTCACATCCTTTTCAAAGGCTTTCAATTGAAGATCAAGGTTGGATAGATCCGTCTTGATTTCATCAAGTTTGGTTTTCTCGTGCTCGATGATTAAATTCATAAGTGAAAAAGAGCATTCGGACAATATATTATTCCACTTGATCATGAATTGCTCATTATAAATCACCGTAGGTAATTTTTTGAGGCGCAAACCCCTTGGTACCATTTGAAATTGAAGATATTTTTCCAAGGTTATACAGTCCCAAGATACACGTAACTCTTGACTATTAAGACGTTCCCATTTGTGCATCATGTTTTTGAAATCTGTATTAATTTCGCCCATAGGTATAAAGTTAGTATCAAAAACTGAAGCTATTTTAGAGGCTCGGTCAATAGAAGGTAGACTGGAAGAAGATTGTTGTACTGTAGTATCCATAGTGGTGGGAGCACCAAACTGGTTCAACACGAAAGTTTATATACAAGAAAAGTGTTTCAGCTCACCCTGTGATGGTTGTATCAGCGTCTCCCGGAGAAGCACGGCTTGCAGGTGAACTCACGCCTGCTGGAAATGGTAGTGGACGATAGGTAAAACACGCCAGCTGTAGCCAGGAGATGGATGAAAGACCGCGGTGCTGGTGTTATAAAGGCCATTCTACTCCGACCTTCCATTCTTTTCTTCTCTCCATTCTTTCTGATAAAATCTGTTTCTTCTGTTATGCTAATTCCGATCACAGAGCAGCGGGGGCGCTCTCCCTGTGCTCTGAGCACCCCTACATTATAATCTTCCACCGCCCCTTAGCTCATCGTCTTCACTCCCCTCTTCCTCTTCTCCGTCTCTTCTGCCTTTCGCAGATATCGAAGGCAGCGCTGTAACAGACCACCATAAAATGAAGAAGAAAAGAATGGAAGGTCGGAGTAGAATGGTCCTTGTACAAGGTATTCCTACATGCCATTGATTAAAAAGGTGTTTTTCTAATGATAAATCACATCTAGAGGATCATCCAAATGATAGAACGCTCCAAATAAAGAATGCAGACAACATAAAATGGTATAGTCCTTTCCAGAGTATATAAAGGGAGTCTATCATTGCTATGTTACATCTGTAAATAAGCCCGTCATTATAGAAAAGTATCTGTAGCTCACCATACAAATGATCTTCTAAGCAGCATGAACCTCAGGACAGGGGTGAACCTACCCCTTTCGCCGCCCGAGGCGAATGACAGAAAGCCGTCCTCCCCCTGGAGGAGGGGGTGAAGCAAAGGGGGCGGGGCTTAGCGGCGTTCGCAGGCAGAGAGCAGGCACGGAGAGCACCTGCTCTCTGTCTGAGCGTGAGGGGAGGCTGCTGGAGCAGCGCTGCTTCAGCGGCCTCCCCAATCCACCGCTCGGTGCTAAGCCAATCCAGGACAGCAAAAATGCCGCGCTCCCTGGGGCCCTGACATAGCGCCGCCTGAAGCGGTCGCTTCAGGTCACCTCATGGGTGGTGCGGCGCGACTGGCCTATACGTAGCAGAGGAAAGCGAGTGACCTATATGTAGCAGAGGAGAGGGAGAGACCTATATGTAGCAGAGGAGAGCGAGTGACCTATATGTAGCAGAGGAGAGCGAGTGACCTATATGTAGCAGAGGAGAGCGAGTGACCTATATGTAGCAGAGGAGAGCGAGTGACCTATATGTAGCAGAGGAGAGCGAGTGACCTATATGTAGCAGAGGAGAGCGAGTGACCTATATGTAGCAGAGGAGAGCGAGTGACCTATATGTAGCAGAGGAGAGCGAATGACCTATATGTAGCAGAGGAGAGCGAGTGACCTATATGTAGCAGAGGAGAGCGAGTGACCTATATGTAGCAGAGGAGAGCGAGTGACCTATATGTAGCAGAGGAGAGCGAGTGACCTATATGTAGCAGAGGAGAGCGAGTGACCTATATGTAGCAGAGGAGAGCCAGAGACCTATATGTAGCAGAGGAGAGCGAGTGACCTATATGTAGCAGAGGAGAGCGAGTGACCTATATGTAGCAGAGGAGAGCGAGAGACCTATATGTAGCAGAGGAGAGCGAGTGACCTATATGTAGCAGAGGAGAGGGAGAGACCTATATGTAGCAGAAGAGAGCGAGTGACCTATATGTAGCAGAGGAGAGCGAGTGACCTATATGTAGCAGAGGAGAGGGAGAGACCTATATGTAGCAGAGGAGAGCCAGAGACCTATATGTAGCAGAGGAGAGTCAGAGACCTATATGTAGCAGAGGAGAGCGAGTGACCTATATGTAGCAGAGGAGAGCGAGTGACCTATATGTAGCAGAGGAGAGCGAGTGACCTATATGTAGCAGAGGAGAGTGAGTGACCTATATGTAGCAGAGGAGAGCGAGTGACCTATATGTAGCAGAGGAGAGCGAGTGACCTATATGTAGCAGAGGAGAGGGAGAGACCTATATGTAGCAGAGGAGAGCGAGTGACCTATATGTAGCAGAGGAGAGGGAGAGACCTATATGTAGCAGAAGAGAGCGAGTGACCTATATGTAGCAGAGGAGAGGGAGAGACCTATATGTAGCAGAGGAGAGCGAGTGACCTATATGTAGCAGAGGAGAGCGAGTGACCTATATGTAGCAGAGGAGAGCGAGTGACCTATATGTAGCAGAGGAGAGCCAGAGACCTATATGTAGCAGAGGAGAGCGAGTGACCTATATGTAGCAGAGGAGAGCGAGTGACCTATATGTAGCAGAGGAGAGGGAGAGACCTATATGTAGCAGAGGAGAGCGAGTGACCTATATGTAGCAGAGGAGAGGGAGAGACCTATATGTAGCAGAAGAGAGCGAGTGACCTATATGTAGCAGAGGAGAGGGAGAGACCTATATGTAGCAGAGGAGAGCGAGTGACCTATATGTAGCAGAGGAGAGCGAGTGACCTATATGTAGCAGAGGAGAGCGAGTGACCTATATGTAGCAGAGGAGAGCCAGAGACCTATATGTAGCAGAGGAGAGCGAGTGACCTATATGTAGCAGAGGAGAGCGAGTGACCTATATGTAGCAGAGGAGAGCGAGAGACCTATATGTAGCAGAGGAGAGCGAGTGACCTATATGTAGCAGAGGAGAGCGAGTGACCTATATGTAGCAGAGGAGAGGGAGAGACCTATATGTAGCAGAGGAGAGCGAGTGACCTATATGTAGCAGAGGAGAGCGAGTGACCTATATGTAGCAGAGGAGAGCGAGTGACCTATATGTAGCAGAGGAGAGCGAGTGACCTATATGTAGCAGAGGAGAGCGAGTGACCTATATGTAGCAGAGGAGAGCGAGTGACCTATATGTAGCAGAGGAGAGCGAGTGACCTATATGTAGCAGAGGAGAGCGAGTGACCTATATGTAGCAGAGGAGAGGGAGAGACCTATATGTAGCAGAGGAGAGCGAGTGACCTATATGTAGCAGAGGAGAGCGAGTGACCTATATGTAGCAGAGGAGAGCGAGTGACCTATATGTAGCAGAGGAGAGCGAGTGACCTATATGTAGCAGAGGAGAGCGAGTGACCTATATGTAGCAGAGGAGAGCGAGTGACCTATATGTAGCAGAGGAGAGCGAGTGACCTATATGTAGCAGAGGAGAGCGAGTGACCTATATGTAGCAGAGGAGAGCGAGTGACCTATATGTAGCAGAGGAGAGCGAGTGACCTATATGTAGCAGAGGAGAGGGAGAGACCTATATGTAGCAGAGGAGAGCGAGTGACCTATATGTAGCAGAGGAGAGCGAGTGACCTATATGTAGCAGAGGAGAGCGAGTGACCTATATGTAGCAGAGGAGAGCGAGTGACCTATATGTAGCAGAGGAGAGCGAATGACCTATATGTAGCAGAGGAGAGCGAGTGACCTATATGTAGCAGAGGAGAGCGAGTGACCTATATGTAGCAGAGGAGAGCGAGTGACCTATATGTAGCAGAGGAGAGCGAGTGACCTATATGTAGCAGAGGAGAGCGAGTGACCAGAGATAACTCTCAGCCTGTGCTGTGAACAAACAGACACCGGGGATCCCTGGGCAGCCACAGAACGCCGCTGTTTCCTGCTCTCACGAACCCACCCACAGACACGCCCGCCCCACTGGCGGCCTCCCCAATCCACCGCTCGGTGCTAAGCCAGTCCAGGACAGCTTGTCCTGCACTGGCTTAGGTAAGGAAAAATGCCGCCCTCCCTGGGGCCCTGACATAGCGCTACCTGAAGCGGTCGCTTCAGGTCGCCTCATGGGAGGTGCGGCGCTGCCTCAGGGCGCACAAAGCTTCTGCGGACTTGGAGTAATATAGCAATCCTTCAATTTAGAATAAAAATCGCCATCTCTCTGAAGTTAGCAGAAAATGTAACTTTTAATCCATAAGAATAAAAATATACAAACAAGAGAAGAAAAAAAGGAAAATATAAAAAAAGTTTTTTTTTCCGCTTCCCATTGATTTCAATGGGTTTTTCAAGGCAAAATCTGCATGAAGATTGCTCAGGTCACTTTTTTTTCCCTCTAGCTGAAAAAAATCAGATAGAGGAAAAAACTGCTACTGACTACCATGGAAATGAATGGGAGATGGTTTTCGTGGTGGATACCGCCTCAAAATCAACCTGCAAAACCCCATGTGAACCCTTTCCAGGCTCATGTTTTTCTGTATAATATATGTAATAATCCTATTAATATTATAAATGTGAAAGTTTGTGAGTTTGGATGTTTGTGGGTTTGCATGTTCGGATGTTTGTTAGTCAATCACGCAAAACCCGCTTGACCGATTTGGCTGAAATTTTCTACAAACATAGTTACTACACCCCATTAAACAATAGGCTACTTTTCGTCACAATAGCGCACATACGTTTGTGCCAGGACCCCCACAAAACCCAAACTCACATCACCATCTCTGCAATCTCACACACTTTGGACCATAGAAAGCCACAAAATTCCTATTGCCCTCTGCAGCCTCGCCCCTAACCCCACACAATCACATATACATATACTTTACCACTTTGCCCCTCCCCTTAACGATACTCCAGGAGGCGCTCTTTAACGCTCCGGAGCAGCCATGTTTGCCGACCCCCACCGCTCTGACAATCCGCGACACCGCCCACCCATGTCAATACCCCTAGGAAGTCTAATAAATGCAAAAAAAAAAGTTTAAAAAAAGTAAAAAAAATTGTAAAAACAAAAAAAAAAAGGATTAAAAATTCAAATCACCCCCCCCCCCCTTTCCCTAGAACACATATAAAAGAAGTTAAAAACTGTGAAACACATACATGTTAGGTATCCCCGCGTCCAAAATCGCCTGCTCTACAAAGCTATACAAATATTTTTCCTGTTCGGTAAACGCCGTAGCGGGAAAAATGGTCAAAAGTGCCAAACCACCGTTTTTTCACTGTTTTGATTCTGATAAAAATTTGAATAAAAAGTGATCAAAGCAATAACATTTCCTGAAGATGGTAGAACTAAAAAGTACACCCGGCCCCGCAAAAAAAGACGCCCTATACATCCCCGTACACGGACGTATAAAAAAGTTATGGCTGTCGGAATATGGCGACTTTTCAAAGAAATTTTTTTTAACAGTTTTGGATTTGTTTTTAAGGGGTCAAAATGTAAATAAAACCATATAAATTTGGTATCCCCGGAATCGTAACAAAACACAGAATACAGGGGACATGTCATTTTGGTTGCACAGTGAACGCTGTAAAACCAAAGCCCATAAGAAAGTCGCAGAAATGTATTTTTTCTTCAAATCCACCCCATTCTGAATTTTTTCCCTGCTTCCCAGTACATTATATAGAATAAATAATGGTGGCATCATGAAGAAAAATTTGTCCCGCAAAAATTAAGACCTCATATGACTCTGGGAGCGGAGAAATAAAAAAGTTATGGGGTTTAGAAGGAGGGGAGTCAAAAACGAAAATCAAAAAATGCCATCGGCTGGAAAGGGTTAACTTCAAATACTTCTGTCCCAAAGTCACTATGTAAAGTTTCTCACAACACCGTATATATAGCAGCTCAAATACAAAGTAACTTCAACACAAAAGTCTCATGTATTCTCTGAATTACAGCAAAAACAAGATACAAAGTTACATTTCATATCCCATACCTTATACACAGTACGGAAACCTTACCCACCCCTGTATATACCCACTGCCACAATCACCGCAGACAAAGTCGCGGGTACCAGCTAGTAAGAACATAAAAGAAAGAAGAACTTTATGAAACAATGGCTCAGTAAAGTGGTGGTGACATTACCGCCGCTGTCCACTGTTTCCATCGTAAACCCTGGGGACACTGGACAGGGGACGGCTTGCCGGTGGTCAGCTTTATAACCCCTTCATTTGTACGTGCAGGACTTTCTGTCTGTGCAACAAAAAAAAACCTTTCCAGGCGGAGAGGCCGCATATGGACACCGGTGGTCACCTTTACAAATCCATTCAAAACAGTGGGTTTTAAAGCTGACCCCCGGCAAGCCGTCCCCTGTCCAGTGTCCCCGGGGTTTACTATGGAAACCCTGGTGCAGACTGCGGCCGTAGTGTGAATCCAGCCTAAGATAATATATCTGCCCATGTTATGTAATGGTACATAGATGCCAATCTGTATTCTAAGTACTGCTTATACATCATCTTGTAAGCAGATCTGAGTGTACTTGTACTGATATTATATACTGATAATATCCTATGCATATATCTGGCCGTCCATAATAAGAAATGTCTAGAATCTGCATATACTTTATACTGAGTACCAGGGCGTAACTACCGTGGTAGCAGCTGCCACAGGGCCCGGGCCATTAGGGGGCCCGGTGACAGCCGCTACCGCTGCGGGTTTTTTTTTTTATATAGGCCGATTAATAGGCCGTTACGGGCATATTTACTTTCCGATCCTGGCTGGGCCGGGATCGGTAAGTGACACCGCGGGCCCTACAAATACTATCATTATACTCGGGGGTCTTTGCAGGCCTCCTTCCTAGTTTTCTGACGTCTCTGACGTCACATGAACACGGCCTGCTTCCCGGGTCATGTGACATCCGACGTCATAGAAGAAGGACGGCAGCGGAGAACACAGTGTAGGAGCTGGGAACAGGTAAGAAACAGTGGTTTTTTAATGTTTTTATTCCCCTGGGTCTCCGATTATTATACTCTGGGGTCTGAAAAGACACCAGAGTATAATAATTGTTTATGAGTGTTCACAGTGGGGCATTATACTGTGTACTGGGGCCACTAAGGGACATAATACTGTGTGCAGGGGCCACTACGGGACATAATACTGTGTGCAGGGGCCACTAAGGGACATAATACTGTGTGCAGGGGCCACTATGGGGGATAATACTGTGTGCAGGGGACACTATGGGGGATAATACTGTGTGCAGGGGCCACTATGGGGACATAATACTGTGTGCAGGGGCCACTATGGGGGCATAATACTGTGTGCAGGGGCCACTATGGGGGATAATACTGTGTGCAGGGGCCACTATGGGGGATAATACTGTGTGCAGGGGCCACTATGGGACATAATACTGTGTGCAGGGGCCACTAAGGGACATAATACTGTGTGCAGGGGCCACTAAGGGACATAATACTGTGTGCAGGGGCCACTATGGGGGATAATACTGTGTGCAGGGGCCACTATGGGGACATAATACTGTGTGCAGGGGCCACTATGGGACATATTACTGTGTGCAGGGGCCACTATGGGACATAATACTGTGTGCAGGGGCCACTATGGGGGATAATACTGTGTGCAGGGGCCACTATGGGGACATAATACTGTGTGCAGGGGCCACTATGGGGGATAATACTGTGTGCAGGGGTCACTAAGGGACATAATACTGTGTGCAGGGGCCACTATGGGGGATAATACTGTGTGCAGGGGCCACTATGGGACATAATACTGTGTGCAGGGGCCACTATGGGGGATAATACTGTGTGCAGGGGCCACTATGGGGACATAATACTGTGTGCAGGGGCCACTATGGGACATATTACTGTGTGCAGGGGCCACTATGGGGGATAATACTGTGTGTAGGGGCCACTATGGGGGATAATACTGTGTGCAGGGGCCACTATGGGACATAATACTGTGTGCAGGGGCCACTATGGGGACATAATACTGTGTGCAGGGGCCACTATGGGGGATAATACTGTGTGCAGGGGTCACTAAGGGACATAATACTGTGTGCAGGGGCCACTATGGGGGATAATACTGTGTGCAGGGCTTAATAAGGGACATAATAGAGTGCGGAGGAGGGGGTCGGTCGAGGTCTTCGGCGTCGGTTGAGGGGGGGGGGACCATGTCATAAGTTCGCCACGGGGCCCCGCCATTCCTAGTTACGCCACTGCTGAGTACAGACAGCCAGTAACACCGCTATTATTCACAAACTGCAAAATACAAGTAGACAAATGATATGGAAACATTACAAAATTGGGAAGTGAAATTATTATACTTTGTGGTGGCTTCAGACCCCAGACTATAATAAGTGGAGGCCCAGGTTAGGTGTGGAAACATAATAAACAGTTATACTCGCCTTCCTTCACCTCTCCTGGGCACCATGTGCTGCTCCATCCTTGTGGTCCTCTTCTGGCCTCCTGGGTGACATCACACAACCTGGTGACCTGTAATTTGGCCTCAGCAGTCCCATGGGGCACGGCAATGTCATGGCACCATATGACCCATTGCTAAAATTAATAGCCGTTTACTCATAACCATTACAATTATAAATATTTCTCTATATATAAAATAACAACACAAGACACATAAATTCTTTAGTGGAACTTTTGGCCACGGTGTTTATTAAGGTAAATAAAATTAATAACAATAATAAATAATTTATTAAATAAATAATTAATTCATAAATAAATCATTAATAAATAATCAATCAATTAATCCACATACAAAGATGTCCTATCAGCATTAGCTGATAGACTGACCCACAAGGCCATGCCTCACACGGACATGGCCCCCCCAAAAACACCGCAGCCAAGTATCAATAATGTTCTGAAAACCAACATTGAAAATGTCATTGCCTTATCTGACAAATGCACACCATCAAACCTATACAAACCAGCACTGAATCCTTCCAAGTAGATGTGCCTGTAGGAGAAGCCATTAATGCTGGGCAAGAACTTTGCCATTGCTCTGTTCATTCTCTTGTGAATTTTCTCAATTGGAGAAAACAATTGGAATGAATGAAGAAAGGGCCATCACCCGTAGGTCTCTTCTGTAACCAACTTAGCACATTCTGCACTGGACATACCTTATTACCTGTTCCCTGTCGTCCGTACCAGCGGCACAATGTGGGGTATTTCTGCCCCTGTGTGCTGGTAGGACAGGCGGATATTTAATTAGCCAATAAAATGCGTGGCAGGCCCTATAAGAGGGCACAAGAACCTCCCCTCTGCGTGTTTTTTTTCTGCGTGTTTTTTTCTGTCCTGTGTGGACAGAGGACAGGTGGGAGGACTTGTGTCCTCTTACAGGGCTCAGCTGGGCTGAGCATGATGTTTTTTTGTTTAAAGTCACCCTCTTTCCTAGGGGAAGAGGGTGCTGATTAGCCTGCGTTGGCTTACTTAAACCTCTAATCCTCCTCCTCCTCTCCCCCTCCCCTCCCCTCTCCTTCTTACCTTTCCAGCGTCTGTAGGTGAGCGCTGATCTCCAGAGCCGTCCCTTCACCACGCCGCTGAGGTCCGTGGTTGCGGCGGGTCCGTGCGGCAGCCGGAACTATTGTGCACGGCTGCATTCGTGGCGGCCGCATTTTGCCTGCGCTCACTTCCGGTTTTGACCGGAAGTTCGTGGCGCGGCAGCCGCGGCCGGCACTATTTTCTTCCAGGCTCCACTGCTATATTCGGAGCCTAGCGGAGATGGGGGTGAGTGTTCCCCTGGTAAGGGCTTGCTGGGGGAGGGGAGATAAAGATGATCTGATTAACCCCTGTCGGGGGTAAGGACGGGAGCGGTTGGCTCCTCCCATTTCCGTCCGGCCAGGTTAAAGGTCAGGCCGGCCGTGTCACTAGTACCTTCCTGCAGTATCTGGAAGGCTGTGCGTTTCTTGTGCACTTGTGATTTGGGTTTGCTGTTGTTAACCTTATTGGTCTGTCACCTTTACTGATCCGGTCTACTGAACCTGGTAAGATCTACCCTTTTTTTTAACTCATGGTATGATGTTATGGTGACAGTGTTGCATGGTCTATTATCTCTTTTGCAGGATATGTCATCCTCTACTACCCCCCCTGGGGATGGTAGGAGGAAAACCTCTTCCAAGAGGAAACATCTTTCCTGTTTCAATTGCGACACACCGCTCCCTGATGGTAGGTAGCGGCTTAAGGGGTTGTTCCCTTTGATCAGTGGCGTAACTAGGAATGGCGGGGCCCCGTGGTGAACTTTTGACATGGGGCCCCCCCTCCCCAAACCGATGCCGAAGACCTCGACTGACCTCCTCCTCCGCACTCTATTACATACCTCCCAACCGTCCCGATTTCCGCGGGACAGTCACGATTTGGGTGACATGTCCCGCGGTCCCGGTTGGAGGGAGGTATGTCCCGATTTCAACTCAGATCTGCGTCCAGAGGACGCAGATCTGAGTTAAACACATATGCGACTGAAGCAAGGAGCTGACACAGGTCAGCTCCTCGCTTCGCAGCTGCGCGCCTCTCTCGCTGACACATGCGGCTGAAGGAAGGAGCTGACACAGGTCAGCTCCTCGCTTCGCCGCTGCGTGTCTCTCTCGCTGACACATATGCGGCTGAAGCGAGGAGCTGACCTGTGTCAGCTCCTCGCTTCGCCGCTGCCGCTGCTACTGGCTTGTAGACGCGATGTGACACATCGATGTGTCACATCGCGTCTGCAAACCAGGAGCCGGCGGCAGCGGCGAAGCGAGGAGCTGACCTGTGTCAGCTCCTTCCTTCAGCCGCATGTGTCAGCGAGAGAGGCGCGCAGAGAGCGGCGAGGGAGCGGAGGAGAAGGTAAGTTTAATGTGGAGGTGGAACGTGAATCTGGGGGCAGATGAAGGAGGGGACGGAATGACACTGGGGGCAGAGATGGGGGGATATGACACTGGGGGCAGAGATGTGGAGACATGAATCTGGGGGCAGAGATGGGGGACATGAATCTGGGGGCAGAGATGGGGGACATGAATCTGGGGGCAGAGATGGGGGACATGAATCTGGGGGAAGAGATGGGGGACATGAATCTGGGGGCAGAGGTGGAGGGGGGACATGAATCTGGGGGCAGAGGTGGAGGGGGGGACATGAATCTGGGGGCAGAGATGGAGGGGGGACATGAATCTGGGGGCAGAGATGGAGGGGGGACATGAATCTGGGGGCAGAGATGGAGGGGGGACATGAATCTGGGGGCAGAGATGGAGGGGGACATGAATCTGGGGGCAGAGATGGAGGGGGGACATGAATCTGGGGGCAGAGATGGGGACATGAATCTGGGGACAGAGATGGGGACATGAATCTGGGGGCAGAGATGGGGGACATGAATCTGGGGGCAGAGATGGAGGGGGGACATGAATCTGGGGGCAGAGATGGGGACATGAATCTGGGGGCAGAGATGGGGACATGAATCTGGGGGCAGAGATGGGGGACATGAATCTGGGGGCAGAGATGGAGGGGACATGAAACTGGGGGCAGAGATGGAGGGGACATGAAACTGGGGGCAGAGATGTGGGGACATGAATCTGGGGGCAGAGATGGAAGGGGGACATGAAACTGGGGGCAGATGAAGGGTGTATATGAAACTGGGGGGAGAGATAGAGGGGGGACATATAATTTACAGGTGACTGTCGGAGGATTATACTGTGTGCGGGCACATGAAAAATTAACGAGCGGGCGGAGTCAACACAAAAGTGGGCGGGGCTAAATTTGCCGCGGCGCGCTATGCGCACCGCACATTTTGTCCCTCTTTCGGTTCTTCAAAAGTTGGGAGGTATGCTCTATTATGTCCCTTAGTAAGCCCTGCACACAGTATTATGTCCATTAGTGGCCCCTGCACACAGTATTATCCCCAATAGTGTCCCCTGCACACACAGTATTAACCCCTATAGTGTCCAATACACACAATATTATTAACCCCTATAGTGTCCAATGCACACACAGTATTAACCCCTATAGTGTCCAATGCACACAGTATTAACCCCTATAGTGTCCCCTGCACACACAGTATTAACCCCTATAGTGTCCCCTGCACACACAGTATTAACCCCTATAGTGTCCCCATATGTCCCACTGTGGACACCTATAAACATTTATTATACTCTGGGGTCTGAAAAGACCCCAGAGTATAATAATCGGAGACCCGGGGGATTAAAACCATTAAAAGAACAGAGACAGTTGCTTACCTGTTCCTGCCGGCTGCCGCTATTGTCCAGCTTTAATGACGTCAGACGTCACATGACCCGGGAAGCTGGCCTGGGTCATGTGACGTCAGAGACGTCAGACACGAATGTCGGAGGCCTGGCAGGATCGTGGAGAGGTAAGTAACACTGTTTTTTATGTTCCCTTACCTCTCCGGTCCGCCGGTCATTATACTCGGGGGTCTGCAAAGACCCCCGAGTATAATGATAGCCTCTGTGGGCCTCGCGGTGTCACTTGCCGATCCCGGCCCAGCCAGGATCGGCAAGTGAATAGGGCCCGTAACGGACTTAAAAAAAAAAAAAAACGCAGCGGTAGCGGCTGTCACCGGTCCCCCTAATGGCCCGGGCCGTGTGGCAGCTGCTACTGCTGCTACCACGGTAGTTACGCCCCTGCCTTTGATGTACTGTGGTCCTATAACTTGCCTATTATTTTTAGGCTACGAGTGGGCCCGTTGTCGCGGGTGCAGAGGCCCTCCACCTGTGGAGCCCTCTCCCAGAGATATGATGGCATGGGTCAAGGAGATGGTGAGTTTGGGCATCGCTTGGGTAATTAGTTCTTCCCTTGCTTGTACTCTCCTTTTGTTTTGCAGGATGATTCCCTCAAAGGGATCCATTCCACCTTGTCTCAGCTCACCAAGAGACCATGCCCTGAGACCGTTCCTCGTCCCTCCCCCCTTTGGAACATCTGCGGGTGGCAGAGGAGGATTCCTCTGAGGACGACTCAGTGATTTCCGGCAGACCTGTGTTCCATTATGAACAAACGGGCAGGCTGCTGAAGTCCATCCGGTCTACAGTGGGCCAAGATGTTGACGGGGAAGCCTCCACGTCTGCCTCTGGGGGACATATTGCCTTCCATGCGGACGCCACGCTGTCCGACCTTATGGCGCAGCAGTGGAAACAGCCAGAAAAAGGACATTCGCTTTCCAGGATTTTCAAGACTCTGTTTCCTGTTGACACTGCCCAGTGGGATTCCTGGGGGCCTACCCCGACGGTGGATTTGGCCATAGCCAAGCTTTCCCGCAGAACCCTGGTGCCCTTAGAAGAGGGTTCAAATCTTCAAGACCCTCTGGATCGAAGGGCGGACTCCGTTCTAAAAAAGATCTACTCCGCTTCTTCTGCACAAGCCTCTGTAGCCATAGCCTCCTCCATGGTTGGCGACTTTCTGCGCAACCGTTTAGCCGCCTTGGAGCGGGATATAGACGCAGGCGTGGATAGAGATGAAATTCTGACCTCTATGAAGAGAGTTCATAGGGCTGCAGATTATCTGGCGGAAGCTTCCCACCATCAATTGAAGATCTCCGCCAAATCTATGGCGTTGTCTACCGCTGCCCGTAGATCCCTGTGGCTAAAGCCTTGGCGTGCAGATTTTGCATCTAAGGCAGCTCTCTGCGCTCTCCCTTTTGAGCCGGGAAGAGTGTTTGGCCAAAGTTTGGATGCCATTATGGAGGGATTAGCTGAAGGTAGGGGAAAGTCCCTACCTCAAGCATCCAGGGGCAGACGTGCTCCCTCTAGAGGCAGAGGTTCTTCCTCTAATTATAGACGCCCAGCTCAGCAACAGCATTCTAGATACCACCCTAGGGGAGCCGGACGTGGCGCTTCCAAGGAGGACACCAAGAAGAAGCCTGAGTTTTGACGTGGGACAGCTACCTGTGGCCCCCCTTCCTGTGGGAGGACGTCTTTCCTCCTTTTCCAGAGTATGGTTCACCCATATCCAAGACCCATGGGTGCTGAAGATCATACAGCACGGGTATCACATCGATTTTCATCTTCCACCTCCAGATCGGTTCGTTTCCACCCGAATTCTTCCACCTTCTCAGCAGACCAGTCTGGAAGCCTCGGTCGCCGACTATGTTACTAAGGGCGCCCTGGAGAAGGTATCAGCCTCAGACCACGGTCTTGGAGTTTACTCCCCCGTCTTTCTGGTCCCCAAGGTCACCGGGGGCTGGAGGATGATAATAGATCTGAGGTACCTCAATCGGTTTATCAGGAAGAGGTCATTTCGAATGGAGACCGTGGATTCCGTGGCTGTGTTTCTTCAGCCAGGAGAGGTGATGGTTACCCTCGATTTGAAGGACACCTATCTACATGTCCCCATTGCTCATTTCCACAGGAAGTTCCTCAGGATTGCCATCGCTATGGCCGGCCACAGGGAGCACTATCAATTCACAGCTCTGCCATTCGGCATCACATCCGCCCCACTGGTATTCACCAAGGTGATCGCTCCGGTCGTCGCAGCCCTCAGACTTCAGGGTATTTTCATCGTCCCTTATCTAGACGACTGGCTACTGAAAGCTCAGTCTCCTGCTGCTCTCCTCCAGCAGCTCAACCTTGCCATCAACTTCCTACAGGAGTTAGGATGGATTATCAATTGGGAGAAGTCCGAAATCGTTCCATCCACCCGAAGAAAATTCCTCGGATTTATAGTGGATTCAGAAGTGATGCAGATCTTCCTCTCCAGTCCAAGGAAGGAAAGAATCCAAGCCAGTGCACGATTGCTTTTGCGCACTCGGCAGGTAACCATCCGGAACGCCATGAGAGTCCTGGGCCTGATGTCATCCTCGGCCAGGGCGGTCCCTTGGGCTTTATGGCATTTGCGTCCCCTGCAGATGGAAGTGTTGAGAACCTGGAACAGGTCTCCACGGGGATTGCACAAGAAGATCTGCCTTTCTCCTGCTACCCGTCTTTCCCTCAGATGGTGGATACAGCTGAAAGACGGAAGGTCCACAGTCCCGACAGTGTGGATCCTGTTGACAACAGATGCATCCCAGTGGGGATGGGGAGCCCATTGTCAAGACAAAACTGTACAAGGACGATGGAGATGTCCGGAGCTGGGGTCATCCAATCTCAAGGAACTCAGAGCAGTGTACCTGGCCCTAGTACACTTTGCCCCAGAATTGAAAGGCAAGTCTGTCAAGATCCGGTCAGACAATACAATGGTGGTAGTCTATATAAACACACAAGGGGGCACCAGGTCACCAGCCTTGCTG
Organism: Leptodactylus fuscus; assembly: GCF_031893055.1. Lineage (NCBI taxonomy): Eukaryota > Metazoa > Chordata > Amphibia > Anura > Leptodactylidae > Leptodactylus > Leptodactylus fuscus. The sequence goes on along the minus strand of NC_134274.1, from coordinate 82,015,681 downwards.
AGAGAGACAAATCTCATATTTGCCTGGGCAGAGAAGAATCTGGTCCAGTTATCCGCTGTTCACATAAAGGGCTCCCTGAACATAGTAGCGGAACAGCAGAGTCGGGGTATTACCGTATCAGGAGAATGGTCTCTCAATCCAGACGTATTTCAATAGATCGTCCAGAGATGGGGTCTCCCGGAGGTCGATCTTATGGCTACCCGACTCAACGCCAAGGTGGGGACCTTCTGCTCTCTGTACCAGGAGGACAATCCCTTGGCGGTGGATGCCCTGTCCATCTCATGGAGGTTCAGGCTGTTTTACATATTCCCTCCAATTCCAATCATACCGAAGGTATTGATAAAAATAAGACAGGACCAAGCCTCGGGAATAGCCATAATCCCGTTCTGGCCAAAAAGGGCTTGGCTTGCTCAGCTCATACAAATGAGTCAGGGCATATATTGGAGGCTTCCCCCACTCCCAGACCTGGTAACCCAAGGAGAGCTGAGATGCCAGGATCTGAGGAGACTCAACCTGACAGCCTGGAGGTTGACCAGTCCCTATTGAGGAATAGAGGACTGTCACAAGCCGTCTTGAAGACCATCCAGCGCCAGAGCAGATTCGACTAACAGGAACTACCGTCGAATAGGTAACATCTTTAATGCCTGGTGTCTGCAGCATCAAGTGGACTCCACCGATCCCCCTATGGAGGCGATCCTGGACTTCCTTCAAGACGGACTAGACAGAGGTCTTGCTGCGGCCACACTCAAGATACACGTAGCGGCCCTGTCCGCCTATCTGGGGAGGCGTTCGTCTCAGGATTCCTTAGTGAGCACCTTTATTAAAGGGACAACTAGGCTGAGACCGGTGGTAAACACCCCTGTCCACCAATGGGACCTTATTCCGGTCCTGAACGCCCTATGTGGCCAGCCATTTGAACCTCTGGAAGAGGTCTCCCTCAAGTCACTAACCGGCAAAATGGCACTGCTATTGGCAGTCACAACTGCCAAACGCGTTAGTTAACTACAAGCTTTGTCCGCTGAGGAGCCATATACCACCTTTTTCTCTGACCATGTACAGCTTAGGTTCCTCCTTGGGTTTCGTCCCAAGGTACCATCTGCTGTAAACAGGAACCAACTGATTTCCCTTCCAGTATTTTTTCCTTTCCCTTCTTTTGCTGAAGAAGAAAGATGGCACAAGCTGGATGTGGTCAGATGCCTGCAGATCTACTTGCAGTGCACTCACCCTTTTAGGCGGACTGAAAACCTGTTGGTCAGCTACACGGGGAAAAACAAGGGCGCCAAAGCTACAATATCCCGGTGGGTTACCGAGACTATTAGAGTCGCCTATACCGCCCAAGGGCTGTCGGCTCCATCTTTCCTTCATGTCCATTCAACCAGGGCAGTGTCCACTTCACGGGCAGAAAGAAGTGTTTTGTCTGTGGCCCAAATATGCGCAGCTGCCTCTTGGGCATCTGAATCCACCTTCATTCGGCATTACCGCCTGAAGGACCAAGTGGCAGATTCCACTGCCTTTGCCCAGACCGTTTTAAGTTCGGTCATGGGTTAGTCCCACCCATCTTGGGGACCTGCTTGCTATATCCCCACATTGTGCTGCTGTTGGGGACGACAGGGAACAAGTGATTATGAAGATAATCTTGTTTCCCTTAGTCCTAACAGCGGCACAAGATTTCCCACCCTGGGAATCATATCTTATGTATAAAACTGTATATAAATGTTATGGAGGTACCGTATTTTTCGGACTATAAGACGCACTGGACTATAAGACTCACCTAGGTTTTAGAGGAGGAAAATAGGGAAAAAAAATTTTGATGCAAAAACTGGTAAAATATTTAATGTATGGGAGTTGTAGTTTTGCAACAGCTGCAAGGCCACATTGACAGGTGACCCTGCAGCTGTACGGGGATGCATAGAGTGTTTTTTTTTTGCGGGTCCAGATGTACTTTTTAGTTATACCATTTTGGGGAATATCTATTGCTTAGATCACCTTTTATTGAAAAAAAACCCGGTGGTTTATGATATATGATTTTCTACTTTTATATATATATATTCTAGGGACAGGAGGTGATTTAGAACTTTTATTTATTTCATATTTTTATTATATATTTTTAAAGCTTTTTTTTTTTTTTTTACTATTTTATTCCCCCCCCCCCGGGGCTTGAACCTGCGGTCGCTTGATTGCAAGTCCCATAGACGGCAATACAACTGTATTGCCGTCTATGGGACATTCTGTCTATTAGTATTACGGCTGGTCATAGACCCAGCCGCAATACTAATACAGCAGTGACAGGCCTGGGAGCCTCATTACGCTCCCGACTGTCACCCGAACAGGTCGGCTCCTGCGATATCGCCGCACAGGAGCCGGCCTGCAACTTTACAGAAAACAAAACATCGGAACAGCAGGACCAGAGTGCGCTGGAAGGCAATGGAGCACCGGGGACAGGAAGTATGGAGCACCGGGGACAGGTAAGTATGGAGCACGGGGGACAGGTGAGTATGGATCACCGGGGACAGGTAAGTATGGAGCACCGGGGACAGGTAAGTATGGAACACCGGGGACAGGTAAGTATGGAGCATCGGGGACAGGTAAGTATGGAGCACCGGGGACAGGTAAGTATGCAGCACCGGGGACAGGTAAGTATGGAGCACTGGGGACAGGTAAGTATGGAGCATCGGGAACAGGTAAGTATGGAGCACCGGGGACAGGTAAGTATGGAGCATCGGGAACAGGTAAGTATGGAGCACCGGGGACAGGTAAGTATGGAGCATCAGGGACAGTTAAGTATGGAGCCCTGGGGACAGGTAAGTATGGATCACCAGGGACAGGTAAGTATGGAGCATCGGGGACAGGTAAGTATGGAGCCCCGGGGACAGGAAAGTATGGAGCATCAGGGACAGGTAAGTATGGAGCACAGGGGACAGGTAAGTATGGAGCACCAGGGACAGGTAAGTATGGAGCACCAGGGACAGGTAAGTATGGAGCACCGGGGACAGGTAAGTATGGAGCCCCGGGGACAGGTAAGTATGGAGCATCAGGGACAGGTAAGTATGGAGCACAGGGGACAGGTAAGTATAGATCACCGGGGACAGGTAAGTATGGAGCACATGGGACAGGTAAGTATGGAGCATTGGGCACAGGTAAGTATGGAGCACCAGGGACAGGTAAGTATGGAGCACCGGGGACAGGTAAGTATGGAGCTCCGGGGACAGGTAAGTATGGAGCATCGGGGACAGGTAAGTATGGAGCCCCGGGGACAGGTAAGTATAGAGAATCGGGGACAGGTAAGTATGGAGCACTGGGGACAGGTAAGTATGGAGCACCGGGGACAGGTAAGTATGGAGCACCGGGGACAGGTAAGTATGGAGCACCGGGGACAGGTCAGTATGGAGCACCGGGGACAGGTAAGTATGGAGCACCGGGGACAGGTAAGTATGGAGCCCCGGGGACATGTAAGTATAGAGAATCGGGGACAGGTAAGTATGGAGCACTGGGGACAGGTAAGTATGGAGCACCGGGGACAGGTCAGTATGGAGCACCGGGGACAGGTCAGTATGGAGCACCGGGGACAGGTAAGTATGGAGCACCGGGGACAGGTAAGTATGGAGCATCGGGGACAGGTAAGTATGGAGCCCCAGGGACAGGTAAGTATAGAGAATCGGGGACAGGTAAGTATGGAGCACTGGGGACAGGTAAGTATGAGTTTTTCATCTCCCCTGGCATTTTTTTTTTTTTTTATGTATCCTGGACAACCTCTTTAAGAACTATTGCTGCCTGTCCTGACCTTGGCTTGTCCTTTGACCAAGTCTCTGTCTGTCCCTTTGATGTCAGATATAGAGACTTCTTCAAGAGGCAGCGACCTGGTGGTTTCTCTGGAGATCTTTTTAAATAACTGGTTGTCAGGGGGCGCAGGTGTCGTACCCCCACAATCTTCAATGGATGACCTATCTTAAGGATAAGTTATCAATTGATAAACCTGAAAACCCTTTAAGTGAAAGCATCAGCAGTTGTGCTGCGGAAAGAACACGTAACTTTTATTTGTTGCAGATTTTGTTGCGTTTTTTTGAGCCAAAGTCAGGAGTGGATTGAGCAAAAGATACATAAATATTTCTCTTCCTATTTGTAGCCATTCCTGGCTTTGGCTCAGAAAATTGCAACAAAATCTGCAACAAAGAAAGCTGTGTTTCCGCAAAGTGGGGCTTTACCCTTAAGGTTTGATTTTCAATGGCTGAAATGGCCATAAATGAAACTTGTCTTTATTCTTAAATGAAGCAGTGACTGAGCCGCAGCCCATTACAGATGGCAGAACAAGTGCAGAATAAATGGTGGGAAATGTATATAATAATAATTGTTCTGGTATATAATAATAATTGTTCTCATATATAATAATAATTGTTCTCGTATATAATAATAATTGTTCTCGTATATAATAATAATTGTCTTCATATATAATAATAATTGTTCTCATATATAATAATAATTGTTCTCATATATAATAATAATTGTCCTCATATATAATAATAATTGTTCTCATATATAATAATAATAATTGTTCTGGTATATAATAATAATTGTTCTCCTATATAATAATAATTGTTCTGGTATATAATAATAATTGTTCTTGTATATAATAATAATTGTTCTGGTATATAATAATAATTGTTCTTGTATATAATAATAATTGTTCTCGTATATAATAATAATTGTTCTCTTATATAATAATAATTGTTCTGGTATATAATAATAATTGTTCTCGTATATAATAATAATTGTTCTTGTATATAATAATAATTGTTCTCGTATATAATAATAATTGTTCTCGTATATAATAATAATTGCTCCTTTCAACAAACACAAATTCTATTGATCACCGCACTTTATTATCAGTAGAATAGATCGCGGCAGCCATCTTTAGAGACGTAACCGACCATCACACTAGTCTTCACCATGACTCTCCAAATAATGGACAAGAGTTTCTTTACAAAGGCGTCTGGAGGGCTGTCTATTCCTTAGATGCATCTTGGTGACCCTTCTGGATTTCGGGAGGACATGGGAATGTAAAGTGATGGCCACAGATGACAGGTGACATCCTTCAGTGAGGGCGGTGGATCTTATACGCTCCTTCTATAGATTCTCCAGGACCAGCTTTATGTCCTTGCTCTGGGATCTTCCATTTCCCCACAGGGGACGCTTCCTCCAGCCGATGCTTTACATTGGCTCTAATTCTGAAAAACAGATGAAATATCTCATTAGTCTTGATGGACGGCAGCTACTCGGCGAGCCGACCTATCCCTACATCTGAGAATGCCGCAACTATTAGAATATACGGAACAGTATTTATCCCATACGCTGATACACATTCATACCTCAGGTGTAATATTATTTTTTGCCTCCCAAACATTTTAATAAAAAGTGATCAAAACGTCTCACATTTCCCTAAATGGTATCAATAAAAACTACAATTAGCTCAGCAAAAAAACCCCTCAAACCTTATGACGCTCCATAGCGAGAAAAATAATAATAAAAAAGCTATGCAAATTTATTTATTTTTGCAGTTTTAATTGTTTTTAATATTGAAATAACAAAAACTTTACACATTTGTCAGTATCACACATGGCCACAGGTTTTCTGTGGTATTACACAGGGTCGGACTGGGATGTCTAGGGCCCACCAGTGGAATTGTTTCTAGGGGCCCACCGCCAGGACCCTGCAGATCAGCTGTACCGAGACAGGGCGGTTAAAGGTAATAACATGTTGGGAGCCATGCTACTCACGCACTATACCATGCGCACTACATATACCTACTGCTACAGCCTGTATGGCAAGTGAACAGCATGGCTCCTAGAAATGTTACCATTACCCGTAGCTGAAGTGTCCTGGAAAAGCTGATCTGCAGAGGTCCTGGCTGTTGTATCATCGCAGATGTAATATTGATGGCCTATCCTAAGGACAGACCATTAATATTAGAAAGCTGGATACATCCTTTAAAGTGGTTGTCCAGGAATTGGAGCAACTCATGTGGTGGGAGGGAGGTGTAAAATAAAAAAAACAAATAAATAAAAAAAGAATACTCATCTGTCCTTAGCGGTTAAACGGTTTTGCGGCGGAGAGCATAAAACGCACACCGCCGCACCCGGTCTGACAGCTTTCTGTCTTCTACATGCAGAAGACGGAAAGCTGAGAACGGACTGCCGAACGCTAGTGCGAACCTAGCGTCAGCCTAAAGCCCCATGTAGCAAGACAAAGCAAAAAGCGCTGCGGGAAAAACCCCGGCGGCAACACATCAGTTTTTCCTGCAGCGCTTATTGCAGAAACTCCGCAGAGGTTTCCTCTGAGGACTTTGTTTCCTTTAGGGTAAGTTCACGCAGGGATTTTTGGTCAGGAGGCCGTATCTGCCTCAAAATCCTGACCAAAAAGATGGCTCCCATTGAAATCAATGGGAGCCGGTCAGTTCTTTTTTTTCCGGGAGCCGGTTTGTTCCAGCTCCCAGAAAAAGAAGCGTGGTGCTCATTCTTCAGGTCGTTTCGCCTCGCGATTCAGCCTGAAGACACTCCCTCCTCCCATCTAGGCCCATTTATTGGGCCTAATCTGGAGCAGAGTGCGTGACTGGAGGCCGGTGCATCCAGTCGCGGCTACCCGATTTTTGGTCCGGAACCTGAGGCGGCCTCTGCTTCAGGTTCCGGACCAAAAAACCCCGTGTGAACTTAGCCTTATACCTATAGTGAAACTGCAGGTGTTTCTGTAGATATAAGTGACATGCTGCAATTTCCAAAACCACAACAGTTTTGGAAATTGCAGTGTGTCCGCCGTGTGTGTTTTTCTGCAATGTGTGGATGGGATTGCACTCACTATATACCTACACACTCAGGCCTGGTTCACATCTGCGTTCAGTAATCCATTCGGGGAGTCCGCATGGGGACCCTCCCAAACAGACTACCGAACGCATTAGCAAGTGGTATGCAGTGAAAGCACACATAGACTATAATGGGGTCCATGTGCTTTCCGTGCGGTGTCTGCATACAACATGCGGACAGAAAAGTACTTTACAATCTACTTTCTTGTCCACATGACTCATGCGGACACCGCGTGGAAAGCACACGGACCCCATTATAGTCTATGCGGTCCGCGTACTTTCACTGCACACCGCTTGCTAATGCGTTTGGTAATCCGTTCGGGGGGAAGGGGGAGGGGGTTCCCATGCAGACTCCCCAAACAGATCACCGAACGCAGATGTGAACCAGGCCTTAAACATATACCATATATACACACACATATACAATACAATATACACATACAATACTATAGCACATATACATTTATATACATTCATATACCATATAAGTCATATATATACTTGTATGAATACTATATATACACACACACATATATACATACACATTATTATAGCATACAGTATATACTCACACATACCTGTATACAAACATACAGTACTCAAACAGTATACAAGACACATACTTTACACAAATGTACACATATATACATATTAAACATACAGATTTTACAAAGAGTTTACTCACCTATTCCAGCAGCAGTCGGCTCCCTGTCCTCCCCACACGCTGCGATGTAACAGGACTCAGTGTGAGGAGGAGGGGGGAGGGGGAGGAAGTGCGTGCGTGCGTGCGTGCAGCAGGGGAGATCTCACAGGACAGCAGCTGCAGGTAAGTGAAGGGAGAAGCCATTAGCTGATGCTGAAGAAAGACACCTTGTCCTCCGATGTGTACTTCTTCAGCATCAGCTAATGGGAGCCCCTGTGTGTGGAGGCAGATGCATTGGCCAGGTGCCCGGTTGGGGCCCCTGGCCATCCCGATCGGGCCCCGACCAATGCATCTGCATTGGTAAAAATCAAAACTTTAAGTCAGGGCTCGGGGGCCCACCGGGGGATTCCCCGGTACACCGGTGGGCCAGTGCGAGCCTGGTATTACAGCTCGGCTGCATACACTTCAGTTGAGCTAAAGTGCAGTACCACAGAGAACCTATGAATAAGTGTGGCGCTGTTTTCCAAAGAAAGCAGATTTGTTATTCTATGTCCGTATGCCAAGTCATCAAACATGACATCCACTGGAGATATTACACAACTACAAGTACTGAGAAGATGGCTCCATTCTAGTTATAGTACTGTACCAGAGATGCCACCTTCTGGGCTGGAGAATGGTCCTTTAGTCCTTCCTCAGGCTAAATTGCAGTCCATGAAGTGTAGTGCCTGGATGGCTGATGTTGCTGTTCCATGTTCTTGTCATCTGTAGACACAACCCAAGGCTGACCTACCACCATAGGTAAACCCAGCGTTACACGTGGAATAATATAACAGTAGCATAACCTAATCTACCCCATAAGGAAAGTGAGTGCCCAGATAGCTTACGTGGCTCCGTGGACAGCGCCATAAGACGGAACCTATAAAAGGCCAAACTAACGTATCCCCCATGTATTGTCCCAACTGCCTTGTCCCTTGTCCTGTCCCAACTAATAAAGCTCCTAGACCTGATCCTTCTCATCTTCTACATCGTCTTTTGGTATCTCCACCGGCCAACTCCTGGACCCTGTCGTTGGCATCTTCTGTTTCTACCTCTGGTCACAACTCCAAGTGTCGCCTGTTCCATCCAAGGACTTCTCTTCTGGTCACTGCTCCTGGTGATCTTCTTCTTCCATTTGAGGTCTGCTTTGGCTGCTCCTCCTGGGTCAAATACAACTTTAATACTTCCATTGTGACAAATCCAGCAGTGCCATTCCCATGTTCCCAAGCCTGACTCTACCACTACTATATGACCAAATCCAGCTCTGCTACATGTATTGTGACCGTCATATTGTACATCACATCCAGTCACTGCTTCACACTCCGACAAACTCAGCTCAACCATAGACAACGCCAAACTCACCTCTGCTATACAGAGTTACTTATCTGGTGTCTTCTCTGACCTTGTCCATATCCCAATCCCGGCTGAGCTCACTGCCATAGCAAATACTGGAAATAGATAAGACCACTTACCCATATACTATAGGGCCAAGGTCTGTGGCCATGCCTGCACCTTTTATGCTTCCTCCGTTGTGAGATCTGGTCCAAACATGGCGGCTTATCACGGGTCATGTGACCTGACGTGCCCATCAGTGGCCTCAATAGAAATACCGTATGCGCATGTGTAGTGCTCTGCGTATTGTATCTCTGTGGAGGCGACTGAATGCGGTCTGTGATATAAGCCATCCAATGAGTCCATGTTACAGTCCCCGGAGGGGATGAGGGATAGAAAAAGCTCAAAAAGAGTAAAAAAACCTTTTGATAAAATATATAAAAACATAAAAATTCTAATCACTGCCGTAGTTCACATATCAAATAAGTAACCATTGACTTTGTGAACGGAAAAGTAAAAAAAGCTGTAAATTTTGGAAAGTCGGGAATAAAAACCAAAAATGGCAAAAAGGAAAAATGCCGAATCCTCAAGAGGTTAATGTAAAAAGTAAGAAGTTCTGTGTCTCAGAGTGGGATGGTAAGAAAACAAAAGTAAACAAAAAATATTGCTGACCTTTTTGGTCCTCACTCGGGCACCTTTTATTAGGTCTCTTTTGGGCACCATCTTTGGTCCTCACTCGGGCACCTTTTTGGTCCTCACTCAGGCACCATTTATGTGGTACTCAATCGGGCATCATTTCTCTGGTCCTTAATCGGGCACCTTTTATTAGGCCTCTTTTAGGCACCATCGCTGGTCCTCAGTCGGGCACCATTTATGTGGTACTCAATCAGGCATCATTTTTTTGGTCCTCACTCAGGCACCGTTTTCGGTCCTCACTCGGGCACCTTTTATTAGGCCTCTTTTGGGCACCATCTTTGGTCCTCACTCGGGCACCTTTTTGGTCCTCACTCGGGCACCATTTATGTGGTACTCAATCGGGCATCATTTTTCTGGTCCTCACTCGGGCACCGTTTTCGGTCCTCACTCAGGCACCTTTTATTAGGCCTCTTTTGAGCACCATCTTTGGTCCTCACTCGGGCACCTTTTTGGTCCTCACTCGGGCACCATTTATGTGGTACTCAAATGGGCATATTTTATCTGGTCCTCACTCGGGCACCGTATTCGGTCCTCACTCAGGCACCTTTTATTAGGCCTCTTTTGGGCACCATCTTTGGTCCTCACTCGGGCACCTTTTTGGTCCTCACTCGGGCACCATTTATGTGGTACTCAATTGGGCATCATTTCTCTGGTCCTCACTCGGGCACCTTTTTGGTTGTCACTCAGGCACCATTTATGTGGTACTCAGTCAGGCATAATTTCTCTGGTCCTCACTCGGGCACCGTTTTCGGTCCTCACTCGGGCACCTTTTATTAGGCCTCTTTTGGGCACCATCTTTGGTCCTCACTCGGGCACCTTTTTGGTCCTCACTCGGGCACCATTTATGTGGTACTCAATTGGGCATAATTTCTCTGGTTCTCACTCGGGTACCGTTTTCGGTCCTCACTCGGGCACCTTTTATTAGGCCTATTTTGGGCACCATCTTTGGTCCTCACTAGGGCACCTTTTTGGTCCTCACTCGGGCACCATTTATGTGGTACTCAATTGGGCATCATTTCTCTGGTCCTCACTCGGGCACCGTTTTCGGTCCTCACTCGGGCACCTTTTATTAGGCCTCTTCTGGGCACCATCTTTGTTCCTCACTCAGGCACCTTTTTGGTACTCACTTGGGCACTATTTATGTGATACTCAATCGGGCATCATTTCTCTGGTCCTCACTTTTGCACCGTTTTCGGTCCTCCCTCGGGCACCTTTTATTAGGCCTCTTTTGAGCACCATCTTTGGTCCTCACTCGGGCACCTTTTTGGTCCTCACTCGGGCACCATTTATGTGGTACTCAATCGGGCATCATTTCTCTGGTCCTCACTCGGGCACCGTTCTCGGTCCTCACTCAGGCACCTTTTATTAGGCCTCTTTTGGGCACCATCTTTGGTCCTCACTCGGGCACCTTTTTGGTCCTCACTCAGGCACCATTTATGTGGTACTCAATTGGGCATCATTTCTCTGGTTCTCACTCGGGTACCGTTTTCGGTCCTCACTCGGGCACCTTTTATTAGGCCTATTTTGGGCACCATCTTTGGTCCTCACTCGGGCACCTTTTTGGTCCTCACTCGGGCACCATTTATGTGGTACTCAATCGGGCATCATTTATCTGGTCCTCACTCGGGCACCGTTTTCGGTCCTCACTCGGGCACCTTTTATTAGGCCTCTTTTGGGCACCATCTTTGGTCCTCACTCGGGCACCTTTTTGGTCCTCACTCGGGCACCATTTATGTGGTACTCAATTGGGCATCATTTCTCTGGTCCTCAATCGGGCACCTTTTATTAGGCCTCTTTTGGGCACCATCTTTGGTCCTCACTCGGGCACCTTTTTGGTCCTCACTCGAGCACCATTTATGTGGTACTCAATCGGGCATCATTTCTCTGGTCCTCACTCTTGCACCGTTTTCGGTCCTCACTCGGGCACCTTTTGTTAGGCCTCTTTTGAGCACCATCTTTGGTCCTCACTCGGGCACCTTTTTGGTCCTCACTCGGGCACCATTTATGTGGTACTTAATCGGGCATCATTTCTGGGGTCCTCACTCGGGCACCGTTTTCGGTCCTCACTCGGGCACCTTTTACTAGGCCTCTTTTGAGCACCATCTTTGGAATTCACTCGGGCACCTTTTTGTTCCTCACTCGGGCACCATTTATGTGGTACTCAATCGGGCATCATTTCTCTGGTCCTCACTCGGGCACCGTTCTCGGTCCTCACTCAGGCACCTTTTATTAGGCCTCTTTTGAGCACCATCTTTGGTCCTCACTCAGGCACCTTTTTGGTCCTCACTCAGGCACCATTTATGTGGTCCTCACTCAGGCACCTTTTATTAGGCCTCTTTTGGGCACCATCTTTGGTCCTCACTCGGGCACCTTTTTGGTCCTCACTTGGGCACTATTTATGTGATACTCAATCGGGCATCATTTCTCTGGTCCTCACTCTTGCACCGTTTTCGGTCCTCCCTCGGGCACCTTTTATTAGGCCTCTTTTGAGCACCATCTTTGGTCCTCACTCAGGCATCTTTTTGGTCCTCAGTCAGGCACCTTTTATTAGGCCTCTTTTGGGCACCATCTTTGGTCCTCACTCGGGAACCTTTTTGGTCCTCACTCGGGCACCATTTATGTGGTACTCAATCAGGCATCATTTCTCTGGTCCTCACTCGGGCACTGTTTTCGGTCTTCACTCGGGCACCTTTTATTATGCCTCTTTTGGGCACCATCTTTGGTCCTCACTCGGGCACCTTTTTGGTCCTCACTCGGGCACCATTTATGTGGTATTCAATCAGGCATCATTTCGTTGGTCCTCACTCAGGCACCTTTTTGATCCTCACTCGGGCACCTTTTATTAGGCCTCTTTTCGGCACCATCTTTGGTCCTCACTCGGGCACCTTTTTGGTCCTCATTCGGGCACCATTTATGTGGTACTCAATTGGGCATCATTTCTCTGGTCCTCACTCGGGCACCGTTTTCGGTCCTCACTCGGGCATTTTTTATTAGGCCTCTTTTGGGCACCATCTTTGGTCCTCACTCGGGCACCTTTTTGGTCCTCACTCAGGCACCATTTATGTGGTACTCAATTGGGCATCATTTCTCTGGTCCTCACTCGGGCACCTTTTATTAGGCCTCTTTTGGGAACCATCTTTGGTCCTCACTCGGGCACCGTTTTCGGTCCTCACTCGGGCACCTTTTATTAGGCCTATTTTGGGCACCATCTTTGGTCCTCACTCGGGCACCTTTTTGGTCCTCACTCGGGCACCATTTATGTGGTACTCAATCGGGCATCATTTATCTGGTCCTCACTCGGGCACCGTTTTCGGTCCTCACTCGGGCACCTTTTATTAGGCCTCTTTTGGGCACCATCTTTGGTCCTCACTCGGGCACCTTTTTGGTCCTCACTCGGGCACCATTTATGTGGTACTCAATTGGGCATCATTTCTCTGGTCCTCAATCGGGCACCTTTTATTAGGTCTCTTTTGGGCACCATCTTTGGTCCTCACTCGGGCACCTTTTTGGTCCTCACTCGAGCACCATTTATGTGGTACTCAATCGGGCATCATTTCTCTGGTCCTCACTCTTGCACCGTTTTCGGTCCTCACTCGGGCACCTTTTGTTAGGCCTCTTTTGAGCACCATCTTTGGTCCTCACTCGGGCACCTTTTTGGTCCTCACTCGGGCACCATTTATGTGGTACTCAATCGGGCATCATTTCTCTGGTCCTCACTCGGGCACCGTTTTCGGTCCTCACTCGAGCACCTTTTACTAGGCCTCTTTTGAGTACCATCTTTGGTCCTCACTCGGGCACCTTTTTGGTCCTCACTCGGGCACCATTTATGTGGTACTCAATCGGGCATCATTTCTCTTGTCCTCACTCGGGCACCGTTCTCGGTCCTCACTCAGGAACCTTTTATTAGGCCTCTTTTGAGCACCATCTTTGGTCCTCACTCAGGCACCTTTTTGGTCCTCACTCGGGCACCATTTATGTGATACTCAATCGGGCATCATTTCTCTGGTCCTCACTCTTGCACCGTTTTCGGTCCTCCCTCGGGCACCTTTTATTAGGCCTCTTTTGAGCACCATCTTTGGTCCTCACTCGGGCACCTTTTTGGTCCTCACTCGGGCACCATTTATGTGGTACTTAATCGGGCATCATTTCTCTGGTCCTCACTCGGGCACCGTTCTCGGTCCTCACTCAGGCACCTTATCTTTGGTCTTTACTCGGGCACCTTTTTGGTCCTCACTCGGGCACCATTTATGTGGTACTCAATCAGGCATCATTTTGTTGGTCCTCACTTAGGCACCTTTTTGGTCCTCAGTCAGGAACCTTTTATTAGGCCTCTTTTGGGCACCATCTTTGGTCCTCACTCAGGCACCTTTTTGGTCCTCACTCGGGCACCATTTATGTGGTACTCAATCAGGCATCATTTCTCTGGTCCTCACTCGGGCACTGTTTTCGGTCCTCACTCGGGCACCTTTTATTAGGCCTCTTTTGGGCACCATCTTTGGTCCTCACTCGGGCACCTTTTTGGTCCTCACTCGGGCACCATTTATGTGGTATTCAATCAGGCATCATTTTGTTGGTCCTCACTCAGGCACCGTTCTTGGTCCTCACTCAGGCACCTTATCTTTGGTCCTCACTCGGGCACCTTTTTGGTCCTCACTCGGGCACCATTTATGTGGTACTCAATCAGGCATCATTTTGTTGGTCCTCACTCAGGCACCTTTTTGGTCCTCAGTCAGGCACCTTTTATTAGGCCTCTTTTGGGCACCATCTTTGGTCCTCACTCGGGCACCTTTCTGGTCCTCACTCGGGCACCATTTATGTGGTACTCAATCAGGCATCATTTCTCTGGTCCTCACTCAGGCACTGTTTTCGGTCCTCACTCGGGCACCTTTTATTAGGCCTCTTTTGGGCACCATCTTTGGTCCTCACTCGGGCACCATTTATGTGGTATTCAATCAGGCATCATTTCGTTGGTCCTCACTCAGGTACCTTTTTGATCCTCACTCGGGCACCTTTTATTAGGCCTCTTTTGGGCACCATCTTTGGTCCTCACTCGGGCACCTTTTTGGTCCTCATTCGGGCACCATTTATGTGGTACTCAATTGGGCATCATTTCTCTGGTTCTCACTCGGGCACCGTTTTTGGTCCTCACTCGGGCACCTTTTATTAGGCCTCTATTGGGCACCATCTTTGGTCCTCACTCGGGCACCTTTTTGGTCCTCATTCGGGCACCATTTATGTGGTACTCAATTGGGCATCATTTCTCTGGTCCTCACTCGGGCACCGTTTTTGGTCCTCACTCGGGCACCTTTTATTAGGCCTCTTTTGGGCACCATCTTTGGTCCTCACTCGGGCACCTTTTTGGTCCTCACTCGGGCACCATTTATGTGGTACTCAATTGGGCATCATTTCTCTGGTCCTCACTCGGGCACCGTTTTTGGTCCTCACTCGGGCACCTTTTATTAGGCCTATTTTGGGCACCATCTTTGGTCCTCACTCGGGCACCTTTTTGGTCCTCACTCGGGCACCATTTATGTGGTACTCAATTGGGCATCGTTTCTCTGGTCCTCACTCGGGTACCGTTTTCGGTCCTCACTCGGGCACCTTTTATTAGGCCTCTTTTGGGCACCATCGTTGGTCCTCAGTCGGGCACCTTTTTGGTCCTCACTCCGGTACCTTTTATTAGGCCTCTTTTGGGCACCATCTTTGTCCTCACTCGGGCACCATTTATGTGGTACTCAATCAGGCATTATTTCTTTGGTCCTCACTCGGGCACCTTTTTAGTCCTCACTCGGGCACCTTTTCTTAGGCCTCTTTTGGGCACCATTTTTATGGACTTTTCTTTTTTGTCCTTTTAGGGCTCCAATTTTTTGACCCTTTAAGGTCTCAATGTGTTTTGCCTCTCTAGGGCACCATCCTTTTTAGGCCTCTTTGGACATCATGCATTTTTGACCTTTCTATGGTCCATATTCGGGTATAATTCTTTTTTCAACAATAACTTTTATAAGGGCTAGTTCACATGGGGTCTTTTGACAGCGGAAATTGATGTGGAATCTGCCTCAAAATCTGCTGCCAAAAATGTCTCCTATTGAGTAGCTAGTAGCGGAAAAATAAGCGAGCTGTCGTTGGCGAGGCTCCGGCCCATTCGTTTGGGCCTAATCTGGAGCAGCCGCGACGGAATATGTAAACGCAGAACTCGGTGTGAACTAACCCTGAAAGTTTTAATATTAGGAGAGATAAACAGTTACAAAATAATTACAACATTGTGAAAGTTTCTCCAGTAACAAATGATAAATTGAGAGACAGAGAGACAACAGACTAGAGAAGATGACAAGAAGGATGTCGCTGGCGTGTAGTGGAGGAGACGCTGGGCCGTATGGGTCGCCAAGTCCCTCCAATCTGCTGGAGCTGCCACTAACTGGCGGGCACAGCTAAGGAGGGCCGATTCACAAGACGAGAGGTAAGGCTCTGATTGTGGGGTAACAATGCTTGGCCTCTATCTGTCCTCTCCTTTCTGAGTCGCAGCGACAATGTAATGTAGTGTCCCCGCATGACTGTACTATAAGCCTCCTACAGAACAGCACCTGAAGCCGCTGACTCCCCATTCTCCATAAAGTAGTCAGGGGCACCCGTACTGTAGTTTAGGGAGTGGGTGATGTAAGTAGAGCCTCATTGAGGTGCCAATGGCAGCGTCTAGTTAGGACTGGGACAGGGGGCAGAGATATAGTCACCGGGGCATGATAGGACCGAGGGACTGAGCTCTACCTCAGTAAGCAGCGGAGGGCTGGTGCATTGCAAAATAAATAATCCGTTTTAGTGTGCGCGTTATGGGGGTGGGAAAAAATCGTATGAGTCCATAGGCGGGGGGGCTCAGCACCCGTGATAATGGTGAATCCAGTTGGGGGGGCACGTTACGTTTTCATGTTAAAAATAGTCAATAAAGTTATAGTAAAGAGTCACCTACCTCTTGTCACTTGGTTGGTCACATACCTGTAGGAGGACAACCAGAGGTGCAGCTTTCGGCTCCTGCCCCCACTGCAGTATCTGTAATGGAGACCAGATCAGCCTTGTGCCATATAACATTTTTGGAAGCTTCTCCAGGTTAATACTTGATGGGATATAATATATACACATTGGACCATATTCACATTGTGCTCCTGTTTACCCTTTTATTACCTTTGGATCGCTCAATGGACAGCAATAGAGGTTCATATATCATATGTCACATATTAGTATTGGACTATATTCATACTTGGTCCTGTTTTGGTGCTGTTTTCTCCCTTTTTCGGGTCTGTGTACATCAATATAAATTCCCATATACATTTATTGCTATTTCTCTCTGTCTTGTGTTGATTATGATATGGTGTATGATGTTGGATATATACAGCAGCAATCTCCATATACTGCTCAGTGACCCCCCCATGCTCTCATATACATGGCCCTCCATATACAGGGATATACCTCCCAATTATCCAGGATTCAGGGAGAACGTCCGGAGGTCTATTCTGGCTACATCTCATCTGCGTCCTCTGGGGGGCGTAGTAAGGGGCACATTACAATGTGAGGGACATATTAAGGGGGATACTAACCTGTGCAGGGGCCAGATTGAAGGGGACATTAAACTGTGGGGGCCACTATGAGGAGGGCATTATACTACGGGGGCTACAAGGGGGACACTATACTATATGGAGGCCATAAGAGGGCATGATGTCATGTCAGGGCTACCAAAGGGACATTGGCTGGAGGCCGGCCTTACCATACCGAAATACACCAACAACACCCCTAATATACACTGATATATAATAGGTCCCTCTATAGAGTAACAATTCACATATGCAATGATTTATTGTCACATGTCCTCATATACATGACCACCAGGGGGCATATCTGTAGAGAGGTTGTAACATCATACAGGCCCCCAAACCTGCAGGGGGCCTCTGTCTTGTATTAAGAAACAAATCCTTGTAAATATAGATCACCACTGAGCCGCTGCAGATTTTACATTGGGGCCCCGGAGCTTAAAGCTACTACATTTATACCATCAATATTCACCTACAAACAGCCATATACAATATCAGACACATCCCCCGTATACAGGAACATGTCACCATATATACAATGACAGATACTTGCCACTAAATACAGTGATATCCACATGTCCTTGTGTGTAGTGAGAATCAGATACTCATATATAGAGATGAGCAAACAGTAAAATGTTCGAGATTCGATATTCGTTTCGAATAGCCGCTCAATATTGGACTATTTGAACGAATATCGAACCCCATTATAGTCTATGGGAGAAAATGCTTGGCTACAGGGGATCCCACCATTCCACTCAGGAGAGTCACCAAGTCCACTAAGACACCCCAGGAAATGATGCCAACACCTCTGCAATGCAACTGGGCCAGCAGGGGGAGCATGTCTGGGGGCATCAAGTACCTTTATTATCTCGAGATCCCTGTCAGCTTGCGATATGCCGGAGCTGATCCCATAGGAATGCATTGACCAGCGTTGATTGGCCAGTCTACGACATTCGGCCAATCAATGCTGGTTCTGCCTGAAGAGGCGGAGTCTAAGAGCCGTCCACAGCAGTTTCCATTCTGGTCCGATTTTAGACTCCGCCTCCTCCGGCAGAACCAGCGTTGATTGGCCGAATGCTGTACACTGGCCAATCAATGCTGGTCAATGCATACCTATGGTGAAATGAAGCAGAGCTGGCCGTGCGCTCAGCTTGGCTATTCCTCCTGTCACACACATCTCTGGTGTAACATAGCTCAGCACACACTCAGCTCTCCTACATCTCTACACTCTGTTGTAGAGATGTAGTAGAGCTGAGTGTGCACTGAGCTCTGCTACACACGAGATATGTGTGACAGGAGGAGTAGATGGAGGGTTGGTTGGGTGTAGTGCAGAGCTGCTACACCAGAGATGTAGCAGAGCTGGCCGATGTGAGCAGAGCTGAGTGTATTAGTCTGCTGTATATCTGCCAGCTCTCCTACATCTCCTACACACTCAGCTCACCTACATCGGACACAACACGCTCAGTTTATCGGTATAGCCGAGCTGAGTTTGTAGTATCGGACACTACTGTTTGTTGAGTAAGCAGAGTTGGGATTGTAACAACTATTCTATTCACTACACAGCATGTACCCCACGCTGTGTAGTGATTAACCCCTCCCCCCCACCCCCACCGGTGTCTGCTTACCTGCAGCTCTTTGCTCTTGGTCCACTTCAATCCATGGTTCCGGTTTCAGGGCGCCCTGCCCCCCTCTCCCCAACTATTATTATAGAGAAGGCGGGGCTTAGGAGAGTGTGGGCGGGTACTGGGCAGGGAGACTCTCTTAAGCCCCGTCCCTCTCCCGACTAGTATTATAGAGAAGCCCCGCCTTCTCTATAATAATAGTTGGGGAGAGGGGGGCAGAGCACTCTGAAACCGGGACCATGGACCAAAGTGGGCCAAGAGCAAAGAGTTGCAGGTAAGTGGACCCTGGGGGGAGGGGGTTAATTACTACACAGCATGGGGTACATACTGTGTAGTTTATAGGATAATCTCCCACACTGCACACTCAGCTGGCTATTCCTTAGTAGTACTAACACACTAAGCTCAGCTATTCCTTAGTAGTACTAACACGCTCAGCTGGCTATTCCTTAGTAGTACTAACACACTCAGCTGGCTATTCCTTAGTAGTACTAACACGCTCAGCTCAGCTATTCCTTAGTAGTACTAACACGCTCAGCTGGCTATTCCTTAGTAGTACTAACACGCTCAGCTCAGCTATTCCTTAGTAGTACTAACACGCTCAGCTCAGCTATTCCTTAGTAGTACTAACACACTCAGCTCAGCTATTCCTTAGTAGTACTAACACGCTCAGCTCAGCTATTCCTTAGTAGTACTAACACACTCAGCTCAGCTATTCCTTAGTAGTACTAACACACTCAGCTGGCTATTCCTTAGTAGTACTAACACGCTCAGCTCAGCTATTCCTTAGTAGTACTAACACGATCAAGTCAGCTATTCCTTAGTAGTACTAACACGCTCAGCTGGCTATTCCTTAGTAGTACTAACACGCTCAGCTCAGCTATTCCTTAGTAGTACTAACACGCTCAGCTCAGCTATTCCTTAGTAGTACTAACACACTCAGCTGGCTATTCCTTAGTAGTACTAACACGCTCAGCTCAGCTATTCCTTAGTAGTACTAACACGCTCAGCTCAGCTATTCCTTAGTAGTACTAACACACTCAGCTGGCTATTCCTTAGTAGTACTAACACGCTCAGCTATTCCTTAGTAGTACTAACACACTCAGCTCAGCTATTCCTTAGTAGTACTAACACACTCAGCTGGCTATTCCTTAGTAGTACTAACACGCTCAGCTCAGCTATTCCTTAGTAGTACTAACACGCTCAGCTCAGCTATTCCTTAGTAGTACTAACACACTCAGCTGGCTATTCCTTAGTAGTACTAACACGCTCAGCTCAGCTATTCCTTAGTAGTACTAACACGCTCAGCTCAGCTATTCCTTAGTAGTACTAACACACTCAGCTCAGCTATTCCTTAGTAGTACTAACACACTCAGCTGGCTATTCCTTAGTAGTACTAACACGCTCAGCTCAGCTATTCCTTAGTAGTACTAACACGATCAAGTCAGCTATTCCTTAGTAGTACTAACACACTCAGCTGGCTATTCCTTAGTAGTACTAACACGCTCAGCTCAGCTATTCCTTAGTAGTACTAACACACTCAGCTGGCTATTCCTTAGTAGTACTAACACGCTCAGCTCAGCTATTCCTTAGTAGTACTAACACACTCAGCTCAGCTATTCCTTAGTAGTACTAACACACTCAGCTGGCTATTCCTTAGTAGTACTAACACGCTCAGCTCAGCTATTCCTTAGTAGTACTAACACGCTCAGCTCAGCTATTCCTTAGTAGTACTAACACACTCAGCTGGCTATTCCTTAGTAGTACTAACACGCTCAGCTCAGCTATTCCTTAGTAGTACTAACACGCTCAGCTCAGCTATTCCTTAGTAGTACTAACACGCTCAGCTCAGCTATTCCTTAGTAGTACTAACACGCTCAGCTATTCCTTAGTAGTACTAACACGCTCAGCTCAGCTATTCCTTAGTAGTACTAACACGCTCAGCTCAGCTATTCCTTAGTAGTACTAACACGCTCAGCTGGCTATTCCTTAGTAGTACTAACACACTCAGCTGGCTATTCCTTAGTAGTACTAACACACTCAGCTGGCTATTCCTTAGTAGTACTAACACGCTCAGCTCAGCTATTCCTTAGTAGTACTAACACGCTCAGCTCAGCTATTCCTTAGTAGTACTAACACGCTCAGCTCAGCTATTCCTTAGTAGTACTAACACGCTCAGCTGGCTATTCCTTAGTAGTACTAACACACTCAGCTGGCTATTCCTTAGTAGTACTAACACACTCAGCTGGCTATTCCTTAGTAGTACTAACACGCTCAGCTCAGCTATTCCTTAGTAGTACTAACACGCTCAGCTGGCTATTCCTTAGTAGTACTAACACACTCAGCTGGCTATTCCTTAGTAGTACTAACACACTCAGCTCAGCTATTCCTTAGTAGTACTAACACACTCAGCTGGCTATTCCTTAGTAGTACTAACACGCTCAGCTCAGCTATTCCTTAGTAGTACTAACACACTCAGCTGGCTATTCCTTAGTAGTACTAACACGCTCAGCTGGCTATTCCTTAGTAGTACTAACACGCTCAGCTGGCTATTCCTTAGTAGTACTAACACACTCAGCTCAGCTATTCCTTAGTAGTACTAACACACTCAGCTCAGCTATTCCTTAGTAGTACTAACACGCTCAGCTCAGCTATTCCTTAGTAGTACTAACACGCTCAGCTCAGCTATTCCTTAGTAGTACTAACACGCTCAGCCCAGCTATTCCTTAGTAGTACTAACACGCTCAGCTCAGCTATTCCTTAGTAGTACTAACACGCTCAGCTCAGCTATTCCTTAGTAGTACTAACACGCTCAGCTCAGCTATTCCTTAGTAGTACTAACACGCTCAGCTCAGCTATTCCTTAGTAGTACTAACACGCTCAGCTCAGCTATTCCTTAGTAGTACTAACACGCTCAGCTCAGCTATTCCTTAGTAGTACTAACACGCTCAGCTATTCCTTAGTAGTACTAACACGCTCAGCTCAGCTATTCCTTAGTAGTACTAACACGCTCAGCTTAGCTATTCCTTAGTAGTACTAACACGCTCAGCTCAGCTATTCCTTAGTAGTACTAACACGCTCAGCTCAGCTATTCCTTAGTAGTACTAACACGCTCAGCTATTCCTTAGTAGTACTAACACGCTCAGCTCAGCTATTCCTTAGTAGTACTAACACGCTCAGCTCAGCTATTCCTTAGTAGTACTAACACGCTCAGCTATTCCTTAGTAGTACTAACACGCTCAGCTCAGCTATTCCTTAGTAGTACTAACACGCTCAGCTCAGCTATTCCTTAGTAGTACTAACACACTCAGCTCAGCTATTCCTTAGTAGTACTAACACGCTCAGCTCAGCTATTCCTTAGTAGTACTAACACACTCAGCTCAGCTATTCCTTAGTAGTACTAACACGCTCAGCTCAGCTATTCCTTAGTAGTACTAACACACTCAGCTCAGCTATTCCTTAGTAGTACTAACACGCTCAGCTCAGCTATTCCTTAGTAGTACTAACACGCTCAGCTCAGCTATTCCTTAGTAGTACTAACACGCTCAGCTCAGCTATTCCTTAGTAGTACTAACACACTCAGCTCAGCTATTCCTTAGTAGTACTAACACGCTCAGCTCAGCTATTCCTTTAGTAGTTCCGAGCCATAGGAATGCATTGACCAGCGTTGATTGGCCACTGTACGGGCATTCGGCCAATCAACACTTGTCAATGTATCCCTATGGGAAAAAGTCAGCTCGTGCATATCGCAAGCTGACAGGGGTCCCGACAAGATAGAGCCCCAAAGAGCTGGGTGAGTGACACCCCCCTAAATAAAGGTAATCCCTAGCTAACCCTGTGTAAGTCCGGGCCAGCAGGTAACAAGGATCCGCGACTAGGAGACAGACGCACACTGGCAGGTATATAACACAATTTACTTATGGAAAATGGGAAGGAATCAACAAAATAAAACTAAGTTACATATAACAGTATGAGGATAACGCACGCTATAAACTGGCCCTAGCTGTCCCTGAGATACTTGTACGGTACCGGGTTTATACAGTCTCTCTCAGCTCTCTGTGGTGCTCCCTCGATGCAGGCCTGTCCAGGAACTCAGCAGACTCTGTCTTGCTTCTGTCTTGGGTGAAGGTCTGAACAAAGTCCAAGGCACAGTCCGGCTTTAGTCTCCAGAACAATCTCCACAACACTGCCGCTTTCTCCAGTCAGTCTCTGCAGTGTTTCAGGCCTTCTACTATGGCCTACAGCAGCAATGGCCTCTCACAGGTCCTCACAGCACACACTCTGGGCCCACACCACGCTGCTCACGTCACTTCCTCTGGACCGCACCATTTACCAAACAGAACAGGGTGATTATTGTCTCACAGTAGTACAGTCCCAGGCTATATTTCTTCACACCAGTAGATGGCAGCAAAACACCACTGTTAAGACAATAGGGGCTACTACTGACTGCTACACCTGCCTGTACATCTGTCCCTGTCTCACAGTCACATAGTTCACAGTCCCAAATTAGTCGAATGGTAAATCCACCATTCGTCTAAATTGGAGGTTATCTGTTTCAGGCCGCCAATTCCTTTTTCCGATTTTTTTTTCACTGCCTCCGTTGTCGTAGTTCCTGTCCCACCTCCCCTGCGCAGTTATTGGTGCAAAAAACGTGCCAGGGAAGGTGGGAGGGGAATCAAATTTTTAGAGAGTTTGCCACGTGGTGTTCGATTGGAATCGAACACCTCGAACGGCCTGATATTCGATTGAATATCAATTTGAATGAACACCGTTCGCTCATCAAAACTCATATATATATATATATATATATATATATATATATATATATATATACAGTATATATGTCCCCATATACAGTGTCAATGCCCTAATGTGCAGAACAAACAGACAATGACAGATCCATGCTCATATATAGTGATATCCACAAATCACCATATACAATGAGAAACATATGTACCCATATATATATAATGGCAGATATATACCGCCATAAAGTGATATACAGGTGCCCCCTCCATATACAGTGACAGACCCATATACCCATATATATAATGGCAGACATATACCACCATACAGTGATATACAGGTGCCCCCTCCATATACAGTGACAGACCCATGTACCCATATATATATAATGGCAGACATATACCCCCATACAGTGATATACATGTGCCGCCTCCATATACAGTGACAGACCCATGTACCCATATATATATATAATGGCAGACATATACCCCTACACAGTGATATACAGGTGCCCCCTCCATATACAGTGACAGACCCATGTACCCATATATATAATGGCAGACATATACCCCCATACAGTGATATACAGGTGCCCCCTCCATATACAGTGACAGACCCATGTACCCATATATATAATGGCAGACATATACCACCATACAGTGATATACAGGTGCCCCCTCCATATACAGTGACAGACCCATGTACCCATATATATAATGGCAGACATATACCCCCATACAGTGATATACATGTGCCGCCTCCATATACAGTGACAGACCCATGTACCCATATATATAATGGCAGACATATCCCCCATACAGTGATATACATGTGCCCCCTCCATATACAGTGACAGACCCATGTACCCATATATATAATGGCAGACATATCCCCCCATACAGTGATATACATGTGCCCCCTCCATATATAGTGACAGACCCATGTACCCATATATATAATGGCAGACATATCCCCCCATACAGTGATATACATGTGCCCCCTCCATATACAGTGACAGACCCATGTACCCATATATATAATGGCAGACATATACCGCCATACAGTGATATACAGGTGCCCCCTCCATATACAGTGACAGACCCATGTACCCATATATATAATGGCAGACATATACCGCCATACAGTGATATACATGTGCCCCCTCCATATACAGTGACAGACCCATGTACCCATATATATAATGGCAGACATATACCGCCATACAGTGATATACAGGTGCCCCCTCCATATACAGTGACAGACCCATGTACCCATATATATAATGGCAGACATATACCGCCATACAGTGATATACATGTGCCCCCTCCATATATAGTGACAGACCCATGTATCCATATATATAATGGCAGACATATACCCCATACAGTGATATACATGTGCCCCCTCCATATACAGTGACAGACCCATGTACCCATATATATATAATGGCAGACATATCCCCCCATACAGTGATATACAGGTGCCCCCTCCATATACAGTGACAGACCCATGTACCCATATATATAATGGCAGACATATACCCCATACAGTGATATACATGTGCCCCCTCCATATACAGTGACAGAGCCATGTACCCATATATATATAATGGCAGACATATACCCCTATACAGTGATATACATGTGCCCCCTCCATATACAGTGACAGACCCATGTACCCATATATATAATGGCAGACATATCCCCCCATACAGTGATATACATGTGCCCCCTCCATATACAGTGACAGACCCATGTACCTATATATATAATGGCAGACATATACCCCCATACAGTGATATACATGTGCCCCCTCCATATACAGTGACAGACCCATGTACCCATATATATATAATGGCAGACATATACCCCCATACAGTGATATACATGTGCCCCCTCCATATACAGTGACAGACCCATGTACCCATATATATATATAATGGCAGACATATACCCCCATACAGTGATATACATGTGTCCCCTCCATATACAGTGACAGACCCATGTACCCATATATATATAATGGCAGACATATACCCCCATACAGTGATATACATGTGCCCCCTCCATATACAGTGACAGACCCATGTACCCATATATATATAATGGCAGACATATACCCCCATACAGTGATATACATGTGTCCCCTCCATATACAGTGACAGACCCATGTACCCATATATATATAATGACAGACATATACCCCCATACAGTGATATACATGTGCCCCCTCCATATACAGTGACAGACCCAGGCTCACATATTGGTAATTGCCCCCATTCCCTCCTTCCTGTTCCCCTTTGTTGCCCAATAAGCAGGACAGTGTCCCTGACCGATCCTCCCCCTCTGAGGACCACTAAGGTCCTGAGGACGGCCTCTCTCGCTCCCCCTAATAATTACCCGCCCGCACCCCACTGTCATGGCTACAGGGGCAGAAGTCATTAGACTGCCCCCAATATAATCCATGGGCCGCCCAACTGAGCCCTGGGTAACCCAGTGAGGGGACAGGTGACCTCTACCCCAGCTCTCACCTGTCTTGCATGGATCCTCCAGACACAAATGGAGACTTCCTGCTCCTCCTAAATCCTGCAGTAACTGTGACGTCCTTCTGGTCAAGGCTCGGCTGTTCCTGGACAGACTTCTCCCTCCTCCTCCCTCCTCACAAGCAGGACACCTCAGTACTGGAGATCTTGATGGAGCGATTGCTTGATCTTGTGGGCTGAAAATGGCCGCCTTACTGGTCCTGGTTTCCATGGAATGACTGTGACAAGCCGAGTGATGGAAGTGTGACACTGTGATCTCATGATGTGACCAGTCCTGAGATTCTGATGAGCCCCTGCTGTCCTGTACTAGGCCGCAGCCTGAGCTGTAGTAAGCATGACACCGAGCATGAGCCGCCCCACAGCTTGTATAGGAAATAGCCTAATAATAATAATAATAATAATAATAATAATAATAATAATAATAATACAGGTTATTTCTATAGCGCCAACATATTCCGCAGCGCTGTACAATGTGTAGGGGTCAGATACAGACAGAAAGATACAAAGTCTGACAGTAAGAAATCTGCGGGGTGTGAGCGGTGGTGATACCGGGGGTGTATATAGTGCTGATAACTCCCCTCCCCCGCCCGGTGTATAGACACGTACACTGTAGAGCTGGCACTGGGCCACTGCTGCTTTGTCCCCATTCACATGGATAGGTACAGAGCCGCTTCCTGCCGTATATACTTTATGTTTTTTGGCTTCTGGGAGGTGAATCTGCAGATTGGTGCAATCTGATAGTGATGACGTCTCCTGGGGAGTGTAAGTCATCAGTGTCCATTATACCGGGGTCTGGGACAAATGTTTTAACCCCTTCCCGCCATATGAGGTCTTAATCTTTGCAGGACAAATTTTTCTTCCTGATGCCGCCGTTAACCCCTTCCCGCCGATGGCACTTTTTGACTTCCTGACCAAGCTCGATTTTTCAAAATTGACATGTGTCACTTTATGTGGCAATAACTTTGGAACGCTTTAACTTACCAAAGTGATTTTAAGATTGTTTTTTCGTAACACATTGTACTTCATGTTAGTGGTAAATTTTGGTTGATATGTTTTGTGTTTAATTATGAAAAAATTTGAAATTTGGTGGAAATTTTGAAAAATATGCATTTTATAAAGTTTGAAATGATGTGCATTACATACAGATAGTCAAACCGCCAAAATTACAGTCCTATGAAAAAGTTTGGGCACCCCTATTAATCTTAATCATTTTTAGTTCTAAATATTTTGGTGTTTGCAACAGCCATTTCAGTTTGATATATCTAATAACTGATGGACACAGTAATATTTCAGGATTGAAATGAGGTTTATTGTACTAACAGAAAATGCGCAATATGCATTAAACCAAAATTTGACCGGTTCAAAAATATTGGCACCTCAACAGAAAAGTGACATTAATATTTAGTACATCCTCCTTTTGCAAAGATAACAGCCTCTAGTCGCTTCCTGTAGCTTTTAATCAGTTCCTGGATCCTGGATGAAGGGATTTTGGACCATTTCTTTCTACAAAACAATTCAAGTTCAGTTAAGTTTGATGGTCGCCGAACATGGACAGCCCGCTCTCAAATGATCTGAAAACAAAGATTGTTCAACATAGTTGTTCAGGGGAAGGATACAAAACGTTGTCTCAGAGATTTAACCTGTCCGTTTCCACTGTGAGGAACATAGTAAGGAAATGGAAGACCACAGGGACAGTTCTTGTTAAGCCCAAAAGTGGCAGGCCAAGAAAAATATCAGAAAGGCAGAGAAGAAGAATGGTGAGAACAGTCAAGGACAATCCACAGACCACCTCCAAAGAGCTGCAGCATCATCTTGCTGCAGATGGTGTCACTGTGCATCGGTCAACTATACAGCACACTTTGCACAAGGAGAAGCTGTATGGGAGAGTGATGAGAAAGAAGCCGTTTCTGCACGTACGCCACAAACAGAGTCACCTGAGGTATGAAAAAGCACATTTGGAGAAGCCAACTTCATTTTGGAAACAAAGATTGAGTTTTTTTGGTTATAAAAAAAGGTGTTATGCATGGCGTCCAAAAAGAAACAGCATTCCAAGAAAAACACATGCTACCCACTGTAAAATTTGGTGGAGGTTCCATCATGCTTTGGGGCTGTGTGGCCAATGCCGGCACCGGGAATCTTGTTAAAGTTGAGGGTCGCATGGATTCCACTCAGTATCAGCAGATTCTTGAGAATAATGTACAAGAATCAGTGACGAAGTTGAAGTTACGCCGGGGATGGATATTTCAGCAAGACAATGATCCAAAACACCGCTCCAAATCCTCAGGCATTCATGCAGAGGAACAATTACAGTGTTCTGGAATGGCCATCCCAGTCCCCAGACCTGAATATCATTGAACATCTGTGGGATGATTTGAAGCGGGCTGTCCATGCTCGGCGACCATCTAACTTAACTGAACTTGAATTGTTTGTCCAAAATACCTTCATCCAGGATCCAGGAACTGATTAAAAGCTACAGGAAGCGACTAGAGGCTGTTATCTTTGCAAAAGGAGGATCTACTAAATATTAATGTCACTTTTCTGTTGAGGTGCCCATACTTTTGCACTGGTCAAATTTTGGTTTAATGCATATTGCACATTTTCTGTTAGTACAATAAACCTCATTTCAATCCTGAAATATTACTGTGTCCATCAGTTATTAGATATATCAAACTGAAATGGCTGTTGCAAATACCAAAATATTTAAAACTAAAAATGATTAAGATTAATAGGGGTGCCCAAACTTTTTTATAGGACTGTATATTGGGAAAAAGGGATTTTGGGGGCTTTATTTATTTATAATTTATTTTAAACTTATTTAAACTTTTTTATTTTTACTTTTTTCCAACTTTTTTTTTCTGTCCCCATGGGGGATTGAAGCAGTGATCGGCTGATCACCGCTTCACTACATATACGCTGCAATACACGTGTTACACGTGTATTGCAGTGTATAGGAAGCTGTCAGCCTGTGTAGACGCACAGGCTGACAGCTTCCTTTTTAGGCAGGATGAACCAGGTACGTGAAGGGGGTAAGTGATGGGGCAGACCCGGGGTCACTGATCAGACCCCAGGCTGCCCCCTACGAACACCGGCACCCCCCGAAACTGGCGCGGGGGGTGCCGATCGGCACCATTTTAAAACGAAACTCCGGAGGTGCCGGTGGTCATGTTGACTGCCGGCATATCAGGGGTTAACACCCGCAATCGGACCCGGTTCCGACCGCGGGTGTTACGGGGCATTGTCAGCCGTGTATTACGGCTGACACCCGCAGTGCATGGTGCGCACACAGTTTCTGTGTGCGCACCATGCATCCACAGTAATAGTACGGCGGTTTGTGGGAAGGGGTTAATTATTCTGTATAATGTACTGGGAAGCTGGAAAAACATTCAGAATGGGGTGGATTTGAAGAAAAAATGCATTTCTGCGACTTTCTTATGGGCTTCGGTTTTATGGCGTTCACTGTGCAGCCAAAATGACCTGTCCCCTGTATTCTGTGTTTCGTTACGATTCCGGTGATACCAAATTTATATGGTTTTATTTACATTTTAACCCCTTAAAAAAAATCCAAAATTGTGTTAATTTTTTTTTTTTTCTAAAAGTCGCCATATTCTGACAGCCGTAACTTTTTTATACGTCAGTGTACGGGGATGCATAGGGCGTCTTTTTTTGCGGGGCCGGGTGTACTTTTTAGTTCTACCATTTTGGGGAATTGCTTTTGCTTTGATCACTTTTTATTCAAATTTTTATCAGAATCAAAACAGTGAAAAAAAATGGCGGTTTGGCACTTTTGACTATTTTTCCCACTACGGCGTTTACCGTACAGGAAAAATATTTTTATAGATTTGTAGAGCGGGCAATTTCAGACGGTGGGTCACAAATAAAGGTACCTTGTCCCTTCTCCCTCAACCCTGTTAAAGCTCATGCCTTTGCTTTCTCCTGTCTTCCTTCCCTTGGTTTCGTCTTAAATATCTGTACTTTGTCTCTTTGTATCCTTTCCCTCTTTCCCTTTCTCTTTCTTTCTCCCCCCTCCTTCTATTTGTGGGCGTGTCTTGAGATGGTACGCTCCGGCTCCTCTTAAGGGGCAGCCGGCGCGGCCATCTTCCTCTTGAAACTGCACCTGCGAGAGAAACTTCTTCATCCCTCGAGGTATGGCAGACGAGAGTAGCCTGGTTGTGGCCCTTAAAGAGGACCTTTCACCATTTTGCCCACAGGCAGTTCTATATACTGCCGGAAAGCTGACAATGCGCTCTTTTCGGTGTTCCGGTGGCGGCGGACAAAACAGGGTCCTACGCAGTGTCTTTCCTTTTTAGGCATAGAGTTCGACACATTGTCGATGTGCTTCCGGTTGCCAGCGGACAAGCTGGATAAGCTTTTGGGATTGGTGCAGGGTTTTTTAGCGGTTGAAAAAGTGTCCCTTAGGCAGCTTCAGTCTTTACTCGGTTCCCTGGTTTTCGCCTGCCGGGTCATGCCCATGGGGAGGGTTTTTTCTAGGCGTCTCTCACTTGCTACTCGTGGGGCCCGCCTTCCCTCTCACAGGATCCGCATTACCCGGCAGCTGAAATCTGATCTATTGGTTTGGTGGGAATTTTTGATTAATTTTAATGGCAGGGCCATGTGGCAGCAGTCTGAGGTTACCAATGCGGATTTAAACTTGTTCACTGACGCGTCTGGCAGCAAGGGTTTTGGCGCCTGGCCTGGAGCGAGGCCGGTTTGTGTCGGAATCTTGCGCTCCTTGAACTCTTTCCCATAGTGGTGGCGGTTGAGTTGTGGGGTCAACAGTTCAGGGACTGCAGGATTCGCTTCTGGACGGACAACGTAAGTGTGGTACACGCCATCAATTCTTTGTCTTCGTCCTCTCCTCCAGTCCTGTCCCTCCTCCGCCACTTGGTGCTCAAGTGTCTTAGTCTGAATATTTGGTTCCGTGCCCGCCATATCCCTGGTCGTGAGAATGTGTTGGCTGATGCTTTATCGCGCTTCAATTGGCAGGTGTTCCGGGATCTTCTGCCGGAGGCTGCTCCGGTGGGTGCCTCCTGTCCGCCCCGGCTTTGGGACTTGGTGACCCTAGATTGATGCCGTTACTGCAATCCTCGGTGGCTCCTTCCACGTGGTCCGGACAATAATTTTTATATATTTTTTTATATATTTTTATTTTGTATTTATTAGACCCCCCAGGGGTCTTGAACCCCAGGGGGTCTGATCACTAATGTAATGCATTACAATGCTAATGCATTGCAAAAAATCATCCTTTCTTTTGCAGGCTGCATAGACCAGCCTGCAAAAGAAAGAGAAAGCAGACCGGCCTTTACAAGGCTCCCGGCTGTCATGAAAAAATGACGTCGGCCCTGGAGCATGCTCTAGGCGCCGGCGATCACTGGCAAAATGGCAGCGCCCATGCACCGCTGGGAAAATGGCGCTTCCGGCGCCTTTGACCGTGGCGCCGGAGGAGTTAATGTCTCCGATCAATCCAGGGACCGATCGCAGACATTAGCGCCGGTTATCTACTGCGTAAAGCAGGATAGGACGGTGGATGTCGGGAAAGGGTTAAAGGAAGTCTGTCGCCAAAAACCAACATACCAAACCCAACCCTGCAGATAGATAGGTTACCACCCACTGATCAAATACTGATGACCTCTCCTTTGGATATTTCCATTGAACTGTATGGAGACTGTGGTCAGTGCAAATGATTTCCTTCTCCAAATAGAAGAGGGTCCTAGAGGTGAGACCTGCACCTGTCAGCCATTTATAGCAGATTCGGGACATAGGGGGGTTTCAGTCTATGAAAATTTTGTGCAATGAATACGGAATCAAATTCTGCCCAAATACAGGAACAGAGCGGTCTCTAGTGGAGAAACTGCAGAATGCAGGGAGATAGAATTCCCTGATCTGGGATATTGGAGCCCATACTGTAACCTAGAAGAAGATTAGCAGGCACGGACACGTTTTGTGTTCTTATAGCAGGGTCGGCAACCCCTGGCACGCGAGGCAGATTTTGCTGGCACGGTCCCCAACCTTCATACACTAAATTGAGAGAGAGAGCGTCCCCTGCCACCAATCAGAGGTGAGCCTCTCACTGCACAGGATAAGGGCTCCCTGGAGCTGCTGTTACATGTGAGGAGGAGCTCCTGCCGTCTGCAGCCCTGAGGAGGAGAGGAAGCACCGGGGAGCAAAGTGACAGCAAACACAACCCCAGGTACGTGTGTGTTACTGACTATTCTTATTACTGTCAGGCATTCGGGGTTATTACTTTAGTGTTAGTAACTCCATGTGCCTCACATTAATAGCAGTTACCCCATCATGTCCCTCACATTAACCCCTGTGTGGCTCACATAAGGGTTACTGATATGTGAGACATATGGAGGTACTAATAAAGGAGCTATATAATGAAGATGTTCACTTATTACCTCCATATGTCTCACATATCAGTGTCCCTTATGTAAAGCACACAGGGGGTTAATGTGAGGGACATGATGGGGTTAATTGCTATTAATATGAGGCACATTGAGTTGTAACCTGCAATGCACATGACCAGACTCTTTATCTACAACTGCGGATAAAGTACAGACCTATATATTTCTATGGACCCATATATACAGCCATTCTTTTTGTGGCTGTGTATCTGGGCCAAATTGAAGAGCTGAAAACTATGGAGCAGGTCCTATATGTATCCTATACATACCCTATATCTGTCCTATAAATCCCCTATATGTGTCCTATACATCCCTTATATCTGTCCTATACATCCCCTATATGTGTCCTATATGCTCTTATTCTCAGCCCCGGGGGAGAAATCATTCTGTATATTGTGTATTTGTAGCAATCTAAAGTTGTGGCAGGTTTTATCCAAGGTGGCTTCTGTGAAAAAGCGCAGATAGAAAGCCCTAAGCAATGAGCATGAGTGGCCAATAGACCCTGGGGCCGAGGCCTAGCCCCGATACAGTCAGCATTAACCCCTAATAGCCCCGGAGATGTGAGCCAGGCCTTAGTGCACACTTCTCATAGTAACTAGATATCAGGCCACTAGTTTTTTGCATTGCTTACCAAAGTAAATGATGGTAAAGTGCAAGAGACAAGTAGCCATTCCCGACTTCTCTCCCTTTAGAAGAACAGACGGGGCCACTTGTTTGTCAGTGTGGGGGGAGGGGGAGCTGGGACACCTCTATACACATTAGATAATTGCTCCTTCTGGCTGACACTCATATGGCAGACATCACTTTTGTTGTCCACAACTATGGAATCGCTTTCTATGTGTATTGACTTGCATGCAGAGGAGGGAAACCATGAAGGTGACAAAGCTGGGCATCTGCATAAAGGGAAGGGAGTGTTCTCAGCCAGATATTGGTAGGGATTTCCTATTGGCAGATATTTGTGCCGCCACAGCTTTACTGCTGCTGTATTTTGGGCCACAATATTTCCATAGGGCAGTACAGCTAAGGCAGCTTTTACCTCTGACCTGATCCTAGAAATCCTCTTCCCATTGGTAACATGGAGGTTTTCTTCTCTGCTCTTGGCTTTATCAGGTGACCATATACCAAGCTGAAGAATCCGGAGACTCGTGTGATGAGGATACGGACATTTCTGACATTGCTGTAAGTGTGACTATGCCGAGCTCCCTCACAAAAAGAAGGACATTCCGTTTTAACCCTTTTTTATTCTGCGGCCATTTTCTTCTAACAACCATAACCTTTCCTTTTTTTCTCTCTGTGTAGACGGCTTGTTTGGGAGAGTTGTATTTCATTTCTCTCATTTTGGGGTCCATGCAGTGGATTAGAAAGCTCTCTTTTCATTACTGGGAGTGGAGCTGAAAATGCAGAACCACTAGAGATGAGCGAGTAGTATTCCATCGAGTAGGTATTGGATGGATTACTACGGGATTCCAAATACTCCTACTCCATCCAATACTATGAGCTATTCGCAGTAAATATTCCATTCAGAACCAGCGTTGATTGGCCGAATGCTATACAGTATATACAGTGTGTAGCATTCAGCAAATCAACACTGGTTCTGCAGCCGGCTCGTCTGTGAGGAGGCGGAGTCTGAGGTCGGACCACAGCAGTCTCCATTGTGGCCGATCTTAGACTCCGCCTCCTCACAGACGAGCCTCCGGCAGAACCAGCGTTGATTGGCCGAATGCTGTACACTGGCTAATCAACGCTGGCCAATTCATTCCTATGAGAAAAAGTAAGCTCCCTCGTAACAGCAAGCTGCCAGCTCTCCTGACTAGCAAGGACGAGCCTGCTGCTGAACCAGCGTTGATTTGTCGCAGGTTTATCTTTGCTAGTTGGTAGAGCTGGCAGCTTGCGGTTACGAGGGAGATTTCCTTTTGTCAGCGCAACGCAAGCGCTGAGCAGGTAAAGCGCACGGACCCCATAGACTATAATGAAGTCCGTGCGCTTTACCTGCACAGCGCTCCTCCTAAACACTCTCCTCCTGCTACTCCTGGACTTGGTGACTCTCCTTTAGTCGAATAGTGGATTCCCCTGAAACAGACATTTTCCCCATAGACTATAATGGGATTCGATATTCGATCGAGAAGTCGAATATTGAGGCTCTACTGGAAACGAATATCGAATCTCAAATATTTCACTGTTGGCTCATCTGTAATAACCACTGCACAGTGTATAGCAGCATCTGCTTCTAGCGCCCACCATTATCCGTGTGCCTGCTGGATGTTGGACCCCCGACCTATCTGATACTGTAGCGCCATCCTAAGGTTAGGCCAGAAATAGAAAATCATGGACACCCCCTTTACCCCATGTGTTTGTCAAGGAGGGGATGGGGGACAAATCTGCAATTCTTTCCTTGTTTTTTGGGCTTTGTTTTACAGCACAATCTTTATTGGGTGGGTTAGTAGGATTACACCAATCTCCTATTTATAAGGAATTCCTGTTTTGCAGGAATATTGTAACTTCAATATGTTTTTCTAAATGTCATTACAAGATTCCTGGAAATGTTCACAATGTGATGAGATGAATCCTCCTATTGCAAGACATTGTAAAAGATGTCGGTCTCTTGGTAAAGATCGGCTTCCAGACAAAACTGAGAAGACTAAGGCTTTAAAAAGAAAAGAGATGGAGGATTCCCAAGATGAAGGCATTGATGTCCCAGATGGCAAAAAAAACCAAACACACACAAGAGCTGCAAGATTGTGATGTCACTAAAAAACAGGATGAGCCAATAGAAAGCTGTGAATCCCGGGAAACGGAGGACTTCTCTCAGCCTTCCACATCTGGGAGCGTTGCATCTTGTAGTCAGGAAGAATACAGAGAAGTGGAAGCAGCTCACAATGAACGTTCAGAACAGAGTCTCCCACTTTCTAGCATTGCACCATGTGTAATCTGCCTGACTAGGCCAAAGAATGGATGCATTGTACATGGCAGAAGCGGGCATCTCATGGCATGTTTTCCATGTGCAACAAAACTGAAGAAGAGAAACAAACCTTGCCCTGTTTGCAGGCAGCCAATTCAGATGATCGTATTAACCTATGTCAGCTAAAAGTCAGGCCAATTCACGTCCAAGGACCCTTCATGAAAATGCAAGAAAAAAGAATTGAACTGCTTGGTCTCTAGGTGGATGGTGGGGAAAGGACGATCCGAATCTTAAGTTCTCACTTGACTTGAAGGAAGCCAAAATGTCTTCCCAAATGTTTCTACTACACTGGCTTATTGAAGCATTTGCACATCTGTAAATAGGTAACATGTATATAGGGCAGACATTACTATCTGATCTCCAGTAGACCAATGGCTTCAGTGTGTAGGAGTCACCGGCACCAGTCTAGGCCCTCATAGACTTTAGTAGAAAGTTCTAGGTACATGAAGGCTCAAACCAGACCTTGTCCAAATGCAGTTTTCTTTTTCGTTGTGGACACATAATGGCAAAACAAATGCTGTATTTTACTGTCCCAACAAAGTGCTGGAGATTATATTTCATCTCATCCCCACTTCGCTGAAATAAAATGTTGCGTTTTCCCCCTAGACTTATGAGGGTAGGCACAAATGCAAAACACAGCAGAAAAGTAGTGAAAGGCGCAGGCATCTTTGGGATTGTTTTTGCTGCTTTTATTCCATGGCGTTTTTTGGGCTACATTTTGCTGTGTGCTGCCTTAGCCAAAGGGCTCGTTCACATCTGCGCCCGGGACTCCGTTTTGCAGGTTTCTGTTTCCTGCGCAAAACAGGGCAGGAGACAGAAAAGACATTCAAAAGTGTCCGGCCGTGAGCGTTTTATGCTCTCCGTGGCGTTTCCGACCCGTGGGGCCCCGGCCTTAATGAGTCTTTTTTCCTAAAGCTAACTTAGTGTCTATCCTTACAATGTGTGATCAGCACTGGTGTGACCATAGGAACACCAAGTGCCAGGCAGAAGGGGGCAGCTGCTCTTTAGGGGGCTGTGTATTAGGCCCCCTCCCCCACGTGTGTGAATGCACTGCTGGTCCTGGGTGAACATTGGGGATACATTGCTTTCCTATTAGGGGGATACATAGAAACACTGCATACAGCCATCACAAAGCAGATCTCATCATTGGGCTTCAGCCATCGGCAAAGGTGTCTAATTCATGCCTGCAAATGTTTGTGACCCCGCTATAAGCAGGTTGTTATACTTCACATTGGTAAAGGTTGCTGAGACAACTGAGTGCCCTAAAAATCAATAAAAGCTGACTGAAAATGTTTGCCAGTAGCTGAAGTCTAGGCCAGGGGTGCTGACACTTTGTGAGCATGTGAGTTACTTTAGAAACTTACCAATGGATAAGATCTACTCTCCATTTCTTGTGGGCAGGGCGGAGCGTGAGAGCAGGAGACAGCTCTCCGGTGTCTGCTTTCTGACAGCGCAGGCGGAGAATCCTCTCCGGACACCGGCAGGCGGGGGCGCCCCAGCCCTGACTTCCAACGAGTGCAAGGCCCCGGCCTGCCAGTGTCCCGAGACCATTCTCAGCCTGCACTGTCAGAAAGCAGACACTGATCCCGCCATCGACCCATATGTCCTTCGCGATCGACTGATAGATGGCGATCGACGTATTGGGCACCCCTGGTCCTAGGCTCATTGGCTACCTGGTTTCTAGGATTTGTTCTGGCTAGTTTTCACAGTTTTGATGATGTCTTCTGTGTCAGTATATGAGTGTGTGTGTGTGTGTGTGTGTGTGTGTGTGTGTGAATGTGCACATACATACATACATACATACACTCATACATATACACATAAACATACACACAAAAAAAAAACAACAACATGAAAGTGAAGACAAAAATACGCCACCTGTTGGGCTGCTTCTGCATTTCAGGGCTTGTTCCCCTTACTAATAGCAGGAAAAGTTTTATAGAATTGTTGGTTTCTTTTGTGTTGCTGAAAATATTCTTTTTGTTTTCCCATTTCGTTCGCTCCTAGCCGAGGAGGTTTTCCGGGCACACATAGATTCCTGTCTATGGCCACTGCTTGAGCTGTGAGGCAATTTTGCTTTTTTTGGTTCCAAAATAAATAAAATGTTGTGACAAAATGCAGAATCCGCCTTTTATTTCCCTCCCAGCTGAACTGTTCTTGGTACAAAGTAACGGCGAATCTTCCCGCCACACACTATCATATCAATACGCCATGATCCCCCGGCACAAAAACAAATAAAATCACTCTGCCAACTCATCAAAATAAAGCTCCTTTAAAAGTAGAAAAAATATCTTACCAAGGTAAAAAAACAAGGAGGATGTTGCGTTCACACCGTGCAGTAACGCACAGCCCGGCTTCAATGTTATGGAGCAGTTTTAGAAATCTATTATTTGCTGGGCAGCAGAAACCAGATGAAAATCACAGCTTGAAGATTTTTGTGTCCATGATGGCCAAGACCAGTGCCCATCTACATTGGCAGAGACTGGGTGACCCTTAATACCTTAAATAAAGGATAAAACAAGTAAAATCTTTTCTCTTCTTCTTGTTCCCCTGACATGATGATGGAGACAAAACAAACGTAACTATAATGGCTTGTAAGTCTTCTATTCAATAAAGTCCTGAAAGAAAGGAAATGAGAATTGGATCTTATTTCTAGGCCATGAAGACATAATGGGGTCCTGGTAAATCTGCATGTAATAAATAGGCGGCCCTTTATAGGAGGAGGACATCCTCATAGAATCCGGTAAGGGGGCGCTATCATTCCGACTAAGCACATCCTTGCATAGCCTTTAGAAATGCTGGTCCACACCTACCTTTTGTATGTAAATCGCCTCAGTGGCTTTTGTATACGTCCGTTGTTATTCATATGCTAATTAGCTTCCAGCCAGAACAGGAAGTTCCCAGCAGCCTCCTCTCTGCTATTCTCTCCTATCTGTGTGTGCAAGCAGGAGGTCAGCGGCAGCAGCCTGTGCTATACATATAGATAGGAAAGAATAGGCCGAGGGTGCACAATGAGACTTCCGGGGTGCACCAAGAGGCTAATTAGCATATGAATAAAAATCACTGAGGCAATTTACATACAAAAGGTAGGTATGGAATAGCCTTTCTAAAGCCTATGCAAGGAAGTGCTTAGTTAAAACATGACTTTTCCCAATGATAGAGCCCCTTTAAGAGTGTTTATCCACACTTTGA
Organism: Leptodactylus fuscus; assembly: GCF_031893055.1. Classification (NCBI taxonomy): domain Eukaryota; kingdom Metazoa; phylum Chordata; class Amphibia; order Anura; family Leptodactylidae; genus Leptodactylus; species Leptodactylus fuscus. The sequence goes on along the minus strand of NC_134274.1, from coordinate 81,977,085 downwards.
TATTGAGGACCTATCCTAAGGTATCAGATGGAGGTGTAATGTCCCGGTACTGCTCGTCCCATTCCCTTTAATAGTCCTTGCAGACCGAGATGGTATGGACATTTGCATATAAGGTAAAGAGTTTCCTCCCCCTTCATTCCTTCTATATATTACCAGAGCCAGCACACAGGGGGTCTATTAATGCGCCATCTTGTGGATGTTTTTGTGAACTACACCTGCCTATACTTGCCATTGTAATTTGAGTTGCCAATGTGAAGGTGTGTCCATTATGAGCAGGTGACCTTCAGGACCAATCAAGCTCCCTTGACTGGCCTGGAGGAGGAGGAGTTACAGCCCCCTCTAGGGGGGTTGGGGACCTTTTGGCTGGGTCTTGGTATGGAGCCATCGAACACATGGGAAGCTGAAAATGTCAGCCAAGTCTCAGGGCACTCCAAACAGAAATGTCTTTTCCTCTGTACTAAAGACTCTCCTCAGAGAGTGTTTTCCTCTGGAGCTCCAAGCCTACAAGCACTAAAGCTTACGGACCTGCTTATCCATACATCTGGGAACCTCACACGTATCTCTCTATTCAAGTAAGTCTTTGGGACAAATTTATATTTAAGAAGCCCATAGCTAGTCTGGCAGAATTCAAGGGTCTCCCGCTGCTGACAAATTGTAATTGCTCTTCTACATACGTGTACCCAGTTTGTTGAGGACTAACCCCCTGGATACAGGCCATCTTTACAAGTATATACAAGTTTAAGAGAGTTGAGATTTTGTGCACATTTGGGACCCAGGGACCCCCTGAAAGCCGGCCACATCTGATATATTACCCGTGATACCAGCCCTGGCCCTCCTGAGTGTCACAGAGGTTCCACACAATTCACTCTTTGAAGCGAACATGGACTTTTGGATGAGCACTAGGGCTTCTTACACAAATACTAGGCAGTGCTGTACTTTGGGACTGAGTTGCAATACCGGGCAATGTCACTATACATACACATGAATGGGGCAGAGCTTCAAGCAGGCCATGTAACATATGTGATCGCAACGTCACATGTCTTACAAATAGATCATAGATATCAAACTCCCAAAAAGAGGAACTCTTGTACTCACTGTAAAATCCTTTTCTCAACGTTTTCACCGGAGGACACAGTGGGCATTAGCCTGGTTAATGGGAGACTTCACACAAGGGGAATAGAAAGTCTGCTGGCTCCGCCTCCGGGCAATACCGCTCTCACAGACACTGTGCTAAGTAGTTGTACCGCAGCAGTAATGGAACAGCAACAAACATGTCCTGAACCCAAAAAGAACCAATCTGACTGGAACAAATGTTATAACCTGGGTGGGATCTGTGTGCCCCGGTGAAAACGTTGAGAAAAGGATTTTACGGCGAGTACAAAAATCCCTCTCTCTCGCCTAATTTTCAGTGGGGGACACAGTGGGGTGTCACAAAGCAGTCCCAGAGGGTGGGAAATACACAGCCATGCGAAATAGCTAGCACACAGCTGCTTGCAAAAACTGTCACCCAGCATTGGCACAAGCCAGAGAGCGGATCTTGTAAAAATTTTGAAAAGGTATGTATGGAAAAAAAAACAGGTGACAGCCTTGCAGATGTGGACAGCAGTAGCCTGATGCCAAACAGCCCAGGGAACTCCAACAGCTCTCATGGAATGTGCTGTAGCGTGGAAGGGCAGAGCTTTACCCAATAAGCTTCTCTAATGACAGACCAAATCCATAGAAAAAGGAAACCTTGGAAACAGGCAAACCCTTCTGAGGACCCTCAAGGAGGGCAAACAAAGCATTTGAACTTCAGAAGGATGGGTGCGAGACAAATAGACCTCAATTTGCCTGGACAAGAGCCAGGCAGGAAGGGGACATTCACGTGGAAGAGGAGACTTCCTTAGATAGGAAAACTGTGGTGGACGGAGGATAAAATTATCCCTGTGGATAACCAGAAGGGGAGGATGCCATAAAAAGAGACAGCCAGCCCACAGACCCTACAAATAGAGAAAATAGCCACCAGGAAAGCACCTTCCCAAACAGGAGGTGGAGAGGAATATCCACAAAGGGGGGAGCCTGAACTACCTTGAGGACGAGGTTAAGATCCCATGGTTCCAAGAGAACAGAACACTGTCCTTAAGGAAAGACGACCCAGACCAGATTGGAGGGAAGGCCAGGATCCTGGGAAAAAAAGAATGGAGAAATTCCTGCAGAGGAAGAAGCCAAGGAGCGTCTGCCAGCAGGTACATGAGATCTGCATATCAGGGCCAATCTAGCACCACCAGGATGGCTGGAACCTCCTCGGTCTTGAGTCTCGAGGACACGAGGGAGAAGAGGAAGAGAATGGAACAGGTACAGAAGGCAAAAGTCTGACCAGGGAATGATGGGAGTGTCGGTGGCAATGGATGAGGATCAGAGACCTGGCAGCATAGCAGGGTAATCTTGTGGTTTAGACTGGAGGCGAAGGTCACAGCGGTGGGCATACCCCAACAGAAACACAGATGATTTAAAAAACAACAAAATAAAAACACACAAAAAAAACCTGCCTATTGTCCACGTCTGGAAAGTGGACCACTGAGTTATGGAACGCTCCGCAAAATTTTGAGTCATCCTAACAAAGGGCCAAGATAATCTTCTCTGTATCATTCCAATTTTAGTTAATGTGCTGACGAAAGGAGCATGAGAGTTGGAACGTGGCATTCTGCCCAAAGACAATGGGAGGCCTCCATAACAAAACTATCCGGCTTCTGGTGCCCCCTTGAAGGTTCAAGTAGACCACCACGGTGGAGAAGTCAGACTGGACTAACTGGATATCCTTGGAGGAGATAGGTCCATTGACATAGGGCTAAGAAGATGGCCCTCAGCTCTAGCAGGTTGATTTGGTGGGAGGACTCTGCCTAGGACCACAGGCCATGAATGGTCAAGGCACCAAGGATTGCTCCACAGCCTAAGAGGCTAGCATCTGTGAAAAATCACCTACAAACGGAAGGGCTTTCCCTGAGATATTCCTTTGGAGGAAAGCCACTAAAAGAGCTTTCATGAACCTGAAAAAGCAGAAGAATCAGGTGGACTGGAGAGGCCGAAGAACTGTCCCAGCGCCCAGAAATCGCCAACTACAGAGGACACGAATGGAACTGAGTGAAAGGAATGACCATGAAGGTCGAGATTATCGTGCCCTGGACCCACATGCAGAATAGAAGCGTGCATGTACACTTCCTCCGAAAGCTGAACACACCGGACCAAAGAGAGAATCTTGGAGGAGGACCTTGCCCTGGTTCATGTAGAGGATCATGCCCAGGAACTCCTTATGTTCAGAATGCTTGAAACAAGGCTTTCCACATTGATAAGCCAGCTGAATCTGCAAAGAAAGGTCCAAGGTAATGCGCAAGCTGGTCAGTTTGTCTGACTTGGAGGCGGCTTTCACCAGCAGGCCATCCTAGAATGGAATCATGGTGCCACCTGTGAAACAGAGGAGGGCCATGAGAACTGCCATCACTTTGGTAAATACTGAGGGGGACAGAGGCTAGTCTGAAGGAAAGAAGTGGGAACGGGGACGATGACTCCCTGCTATGGTAGAATGAAGACGGCCTAGAGAAACAACGGCCGCTCGAGCGGGGGGAAGGAGACAAATTGAACTATGGTATAACCGTATATACCATTTCTCGGACACAGGCACTGTCTACGCTGCCAAGCCAAAAGCTCTAGGAAGGAGAGCAAGAGATGGCAAGGAAGTGGAGGGCCTGGAGAACTAGCTGCAGGAACTGCCAGGCAGCTCCTAATGAAATGAGCTTTCATTAGCTAATAGCTAATTTGATCAAGAGTCCCGGGAAGCCTGTCCTCCAGAGCGAGAGGTGGAACCACAAAAGTAGGGAAAAAATGCTGAAAACGGCAGGAAGATGAGGCCTGGTGCTCCAGACACCTCCAGGAAAGGAGAGTTTTTTTCTGCCCGTGACTTCAGAGTTTTAGGCCTAGCTAAAAAGGTCAGCCCAGATAGTCCCAGCAAAGAGGAAAGGGCCACTACCGCCTCCTGGAGAAGATCTAAGTGTTCAGTGAGCGTATCCAAAAACTTGTGGCAAATAGCCACTGTAAGGATTGGAGTCGGGGTCAGGCAGTGCAAAACGACACAGCTGGGAAAGCAACACTGTGCAGCTAAGGACAAAAGGGGTCGCAGGCCCTGCAGCTATAACTATGCTGTAATATCTGAGATGAGGCAGACCAATGCACTTCCTAATTGAAGTGCGCCTACCACGGCTCCTAACCTTCTATCCGGCGGCTAGGATAAGGGGAGAGGAGTCCCTGAAAGTCCTAGGGACTGGAGTTACAGGGGTCACCCCTAAACAGAAAGCACAGTGTAACTGCAATGCAAAACAAAAGACTAAACAGCATGGAACCAGGGAGGACCACAAGTCCCAGCAAGACACAGAAGAGAAGGCGAGGTCAGACGAGCAAGAGGTCAAGCCAGGAGATATAATAAAGGTACCGAATCAAAAGACAAGGGATAGTCAAAAATACAAGCCAGGTAAATAAACCAAGAGAACAGACCGAATACAAACAGACAGGGAAACAGACTGAGCAGGGGGACCAGGAAACCCAAAGTGAATGGCTGGCAAGGATCCATGCCTGGGTGGGGTTTAAATAGCAGCAGACAACACACCTGATGGCTAATGACATGGAGACTGAAGGCAAGGAAAAGATTAACCCTTAATGACCTAAGCACACCCAATAGAACTCCTAACACGTCTCCCAGGGAGACGCCGCGCAGCAAGGAGACCGCCGCGACTCCGTATCCTGACAGTATGGCATTCGGCCAATCAACGCTGGCCAATGCATTCCTATGGGAAAAAGTCAGCTCGTGCATATCGCATGCTGACATGGATCCCAGACTACCTAGCGTATCCTGCAATAGAAGAAATAGAAGCAGCCTGATATTCGATTGAATGCTGTTCGCTCATCTCTAATGCTAATGCATTGCAAAATACCGGCTCTTCTATTGCAGACTACCTAGCGTAGCCTGCAATAGAAGAAATAGAATGATGGGCCGGGAGCCTTCACAAGGCCAATGTGACATCAGTCCATTAAATGCAAAGTGACCTTACTTGTATTTGCAAAGGGAAAATCATTATTATTGCCCCCAGTTTAATATCCCAAACCAGCTGTCCCCGGATTAATGTCACTGTCCCAGCATGATCTGACCCCCCCTCCCTGTTTAATGTTCCACTTCATCTCCCTCAATTTAATGGCCACTTAATCTTCCCCGAGTTTAATGCCCCCTTCATCTGCCCCCAGTCTAACATAATAAGACACTGATAGTTTCCTCTCCTCGCTCCCCTGCCGCTCTGTGCAGTCTCTTCTCATGGACTGTTCAGGGAGCTGCAAGTGCGATGTGAGTGATGTCATCACATTGCGCCCACAGCTCCCGGGGAAGGAGCACAAAGCTCTCTGCCCTGTCACGGGCTCCATCCACAGCAGTGTCTTTCATGGAATTAGGATACTACAGAGGATCAGACATCTTCAGGGGGCGAGCTGGAGGTTTTTTCTTCAATAGTTTTTGCCTTGAGGTTTCAATGATTTGAGTGTTGAGGGCAGATCAGAGCTTTTATTCCCTCCTATCTTCCCATCCTATCACAGGTATGTATGTGAAAGGTTGTCAATAGGGCACCGAGGGTCGGGCTGTGAATAAGGCAATTGGCCAGGATCTTCTTCTGAGTGAGTGGGAGAGCAACAGCAAGTCAGGGGAGTCCTGTGTCAGGAGGACAAGAGTCTCCCAGTGCAGCGCTCAGCCGAAAGCCTTCAGCCTGCAATAACACTGCCCCACCACAGCGCCATGTGAGCAGCCTCTCCCCTCAGCCACTGGATCTCTCCCCTTCCTTCATACATTGGAAGCTCTTGTGGGCTCTTCTAGCCCTCTGCTCCAGTCAGTCACTGTTAGGCTATATTCACACAGAGGAGCCACATTCCGCCTAGAAGAGAGCGGCCCCGCGCTGCGGCAGGATAGGGCATCTCGCTAGCCTAGAAAAAAAGCAATTGGCTCCCATTGAAGTCAGAGGCAGCCTGCAAAAAAAACTCTGTGTGAACTCGCCCTTTAGCCCGAAGTCTTTTCAGACTCCAGTCAAGGCCAGAGCTGCAATACAAATGTGCTGCTGTGAGCCTGTGCTATGGCTCTGAGGACCCACTAGAAACCAATAGAAGGCTGAGGCGCCACCTTGTGTATGAAAGCACAACAGCAACATATACAAGAAAAAAAACTACAGAACCCCCCCCCCCACACACACACACACGGTAACCGTCCTATGTAGTATCTGTGCGCCACCTGCTGGCTGGGATCCGTATATACAGGGTCTCCCGAGCTGTGCCGTTTGTTCCCCGCGCCCCCATCTGGATCAGCGTGGAACTGCACAGCCCGCACCCGGGGTTCACTATTCATAGACTGCTGCAGTCCACATGACAGAAGCGGCAGCCTCGCGGCTATTACCAGCGTGCAGACCAGGGCGTTACCCCAAAGCGGTTCTAGCCATGCAATGCCGCTGTTCCGCATTGGGATCGTGTTTCCCTCTTGTTCAGCAGTTGGATCCGGTTGCGGTTCTTATTCGGAGTGTGCGGTTCTCTGCAGTGGCCACACGGGGGTGATATGGCGCCACTTATTGGCCGCACTGACTGGTCACATAGCCAGCGGTACCGCACACACATACACACCAGGATACAAGCTGCGGCTGTGATGCGATGTGAGGCCGGCAGTGCAGAGGTGACTCCCCGGCACAGGATCAGGGCTCGGGCAGGGGGAGGGGCATGAGAGCTAATCCTGGGCCAATGGGATGGAGGGGGCGGGCTTTCCATGAGCCAATGAGGACGAGCCCCGGCTGTATAAATATGTCGCTCTTTCCGCTCCTCAGCTCATATCACCGCTGTGTAACGTCTATACAGAAGCGATGGCCAGAACCAAGCAGACCGCCCGCAAATCCACCGGAGGGAAAGCTCCCCGCAAGCAGCTGGCCACTAAGGCCGCCAGGAAGAGCGCTCCCGCCACCGGCGGAGTGAAGAAGCCTCACCGCTACCGCCCTGGTACAGTCGCTCTGCGTGAAATCCGCCGCTACCAGAAGTCCACTGAGCTGCTGATCCGTAAGCTTCCCTTCCAGCGCCTGGTCCGAGAGATCGCCCAGGACTTCAAGACGGATCTCCGCTTCCAGAGCTCCGCCGTCATGGCCCTGCAGGAAGCTAGCGAGGCTTACCTGGTCGGGCTCTTTGAGGACACCAACCTGTGCGCCATCCACGCCAAGAGGGTCACCATCATGCCCAAAGACATCCAGCTGGCCCGCAGGATTCGTGGGGAGAGGGCTTAAATCTGCCCAGGCACCGTCTGACAACACAAAGGCTCTTCTCAGAGCCACCAAATCCTCCCTCAGACGAGCTGTAGCCGTTGTCTTTCTCCTCTCGGGAGGGGAGAAGAGAAGCCTTCACTGGCTGCTAATAGAGAGGTTACCCTTTCCCTTACAGTCACTGAGTAGCGGCACCGGGTCTCGCTCCCTCCCTCCCTTATATATAATGATACATATCTATCTGCAGCGCCCTCTACAGTAACCTCACCGCTGCTGCCCCGATGTGTTGCTGACTCTTCCGCTCAGTCTCCCTTCTGAGGAGCGGAGGATGTAACTGACAGTGTCATGAGGGGAAATGCTGAGCGTTATTGAGTGTTTGAAATTCGCGCGCTTTCTCCCTCTGCACCACGTGACGCTGCCGGCTCTCGCGCTGCTTGTAACGGTCACAGAATAGAAATCGGCGATTTTCAAAATCACCAACCGTGTGAGAGGAGATAAAGCGGAGGTGAGCGCCGGATCCTGCGGTAGAAGCTTTGTATCAGCCCTTCACATACCGTTTCATCGCAGCTTCTCCTAAACCTGCCCCGGCGGAGAGTATTACCACCAGCCCGACCTGACACAAAACCCCGCGCCCGCACCACATCTCCCTACAGAGTGAATCCTCCTCCCGCTCAGTCACCCCACGGTGCTTCCCTGTAAGGGCCGCCGGTCTGGCCAGGAGTTGGCTTCAGAATAGACGGACAGCCCGTATTGTAGACAGGAGGCAGCTCTGCTGTAGACAAGGTGGTGGCTCTTAGAAGAGCCTTTGCTTGTATAGACGGATGGGGTGGGAGCGGCGCTCACTTGCTCTTGCTGGGCTTGCTGCTCTCGGTCTTCTTGGGCAGCAGCACGGCCTGGATGTTGGGCAGGACGCCTCCCTGGGCGATGGTCACGCCACCCAGCAGTTTGTTCAGCTCCTCGTCATTGCGCACGGCCAGCTGCAGGTGACGGGGGATGATGCGGGTCTTCTTGTTGTCCCGTGCAGCATTACCAGCCAACTCCAGGATCTCAGCGGTCAGATACTCCAGTACGGCCGCCAGGTAGACGGGAGCACCAGCACCAACCCTCTCGGCGTAGTTGCCCTTGCGGAGAAGCCTGTGCACACGACCGACGGGGAACTGAAGCCCCGCCCGGGATGAGCGGGTCTTGGCCTTAGCACGAGCTTTGCCTCCTTGCTTGCCGCGTCCAGACATCCTTCTTCTTACGAGTGAATCTCCGTGAAGCTCCAGCGCTTAGGCCGCCTCCTCATTTATACCCGCAAGGACAAGCAGCCGGCGCCAGTGATTGGTTGTTATCCAAGCCAATCAATGAGGCTCTATGGCATTGAAATAGCACCAATCAGGAGGAACATCGTTGTTGTGACGTAATCGCCGAGCACTTACAGGATTGGACATTTAGGATCAGCTGGCTCCGCCTTCATGAAGACGCCGGTGACGTCATTGCGTTGTCTATTTGAAATTCCATTGAATGAATGGTGAGGGGATCCCGCCAGAACTCCCGCTTGTGTTTCGGCGCCTCTAGTCCAGATTTATCCGGTATTTACTGCTCGTTATAGTGACCGAGGCTACAGATCTATGGCCTAATTCACACTGAGCTGTATGTGGCCGCCAAAGCTGACAATCTGCATCAGTGACATGCGCAAACCTATCACAATATATCGGGATAAGACACGCGCTGTACGATTGTTACGTGTGTGAGCCGGTCACGTACAATAAGCGGGACATTCCAAATGCCGAACAGTTGTGAGGTCAGCCAATCAGCGCCGAGATAGATGGCTTCAGCCAATAGGAGACGACTCCACTGTCCTTGTTCTCTTTCAGGTCCGCTAGTGTATAGAATGAGGATTGTCAGATTTAGGCGCCAACAGGACTGGCCCAGCTAGTGTATACACGCAGGGAGCGTAACGGGATCGGCCCAGCTAGTGTATACACACAGGGAATATAACAGGACTGGCCCAGCTAGTGTATACACGCAGGGAGCGCGACGGGACCGGCCCAGCTAGTGTATACACACAGGGAATATAACAGGACTGGCCCAGCTAGTGTATACACGCAGGGAGCGTAACGGGACCGGCCCAGCTAGTGTATACACACAGGGAATATAACGGGACTGGCCCAGCTAGTGTATACACACGGGGAGCGTAACGGGACCGGCCCAGCTAGTGTATACACACGGGGAGCGTAACGGGACCGGCCCAGCTAGTGTGTACACGCAGGGAGCGTAACGGGACCGGCCCAGCTAGTGTATACACGCAGGGAGCTTAACGGGACCGGCCCAGCTAGTGTATACACACAGGGAATATAACGGGACTGGCCCAGCTAGTGTATACACGCAGGGAGCGCGACGGGACCGGCCCAGCTAGTGTATACACGCAGGGAGCGTAACGGGACCGGTCCAGCTAGTGTATACACGCAGGGAGCGCGACGGGACCGGCCCAGCTAGTGTATACACGCAGGGAGCGTGACGGGACCGGCCCAGCTAGTGTATACACGCAGGGAGCGTAACGGGACCGGTCCAGCTAGTGTATACACGCAGGGAGCGTAACGGGACCGGCCCAGCTAGTGTATACACGCAGGGAGCGTGACGGGACCGGCCCAGCTAGTGTGTACACGCAGGGAGCGTAACGGGACCGGCCCAGCTAGTGTATACACGCAGGCAGTATAACGGGACTGGCCCAGCTAGTGTATACACGCGGGGAGTGTGACGGGACTGGCCCAGCTAGTGTATACACGCGGGGAGTGTGACGGGACTGGCCTAGCTAGTGTATACACGCAGGGAGCGTAACGGGACTGGCCCAGCTAGTGTATACACGCAGGCAGTATAACGGGACTGGCCCAGCTAGTGTATACACGCGGGGAGTGTGACGGGACTGGCCTAGCTAGTGTATACACGCAGGGAGCGTAACGGGACTGGCCCAGCTAGTGTATACACGCAGGCAGTATAACGGGACTGGCCCAGCTAGTGTATACACGCGGGGAGTGTGACGGGACTGGCCTAGCTAGTGTATACACGCAGGGAGCGTAACGGGACTGGCCCAGCTAGTGTATACACGCGGGGAGTGTGACGGGACTGGCCCAGCTAGTGTATACACGCAGGGAGTGTGACGGGACCGACCCAGCTAGTGTATACACACAGGGAGCGTAACGGGACTGGCCCAGCTAGTGTATACACGCAGGGAGCGTAACGGGACCGGCCCAGCTAGTGTATACACACGGGGAGCGTGACGGGACCGGCCCAGCTAGTGTATACACACGGGGAGCGTAACGGGACCGGCCCAGCTAGTGTATACACGCAGGGAGCGTAACGGGACTGGCCCAGCTAGTGTATACACACGGGGAGCGTAACGGGACTGGCCCAGCTAGTGTATACACACGGGGAGCGTGACGGGACCGGCCCAGCTAGTGTATACACGTGGGGAGTGTGACGGGACTGGCCCAGCTAATGTATACACGCGGGGAGCGTAACGGGACCGGCCCAGCTAGTGTATACACACAGGGAGCGTAACGGGACCGGCCCAGCTAGTGTATACACACGGGGAGCGTGACGGGACCGGCCCAGCTAGTGTATACACACAGGGAGTATAACGGGACTGGCCCAGCTAGTGTATACACACAGGGAGTATAACGGGACTGGCCTAGCTAGTGTATACACACAGGGAGTATAACGGGACTGGCCTAGCTAGTGTATACACGCGGGGAGTATAACGGGACCGGCCCAGCTAGTGTATACACGCGGGGAGTATAACGGGACTGGCCCAGCTAGTGTATACACACGGGGAGCGTAACGGGACCGGCCCAGCTAGTGTGTACACGCAGGGAGCGTAACGGGACCGGCCCAGCTAGTGTATACACGCAGGGAGCTTAACGGGACCGGCCCAGCTAGTGTATACACACAGGGAATATAACGGGACTGGCCCAGCTAGTGTATACACGCAGGGAGCGCGACGGGACCGGCCCAGCTAGTGTATACACGCAGGGAGCGTAACGGGACCGGCCCAGCTAGTGTATACACGCAGGGAGCGCGACGGGACCGGCCCAGCTAGTGTATACACGCAGGGAGCGTAACGGGACCGGTCCAGCTAGTGTATACACGCAGGGAGCGCGACGGGACCGGCCCAGCTAGTGTATACACGCAGGGAGCGTGACGGGACCGGCCCAGCTAGTGTGTACACGCAGGGAGCGTAACGGGACCGGCCCAGCTAGTGTATACACGCAGGCAGTATAACGGGACTGGCCCAGCTAGTGTATACACGCGGGGAGTGTGACGGGACTGGCCCAGCTAGTGTATACACGCGGGGAGTGTGACGGGACTGGCCTAGCTAGTGTATACACGCAGGGAGCGTAACGGGACTGGCCCAGCTAGTGTATACACGCGGGGAGTGTGACGGGACTGGCCCAGCTAGTGTATACACGCAGGGAGTGTGACGGGACCGACCCAGCTAGTGTATACACACAGGGAGCGTAACGGGACTGGCCCAGCTAGTGTATACACGCAGGGAGCGTAACGGGACCGGCCCAGCTAGTGTATACACACGGGGAGCGTGACGGGACCGGCCCAGCTAGTGTATACACGCAGGGAGCGTAACGGGACTGGCCCAGCTAGTGTATACACACGGGGAGCGTAACGGGACTGGCCCAGCTAGTGTATACACACGGGGAGCGTAACGGGACTGGCCCAGCTAGTGTATACACACGGGGAGCGTGACGGGACCGGCCCAGCTAGTGTATACACGCAGGGAGTATAACAGGACTGCAAACAAATATGGTATGCATTCAGCCCCTTAATAGTAAGATAGTTTTTGAGCAGTGTCCAAAATGAAAAGAGAAAAATTGTTGCCTTCCAGTTCCATATTTCCGGTGTTCTCCTGGAGAGTCCTCACGGATTGTCAGGTAAAAGACTCCCTCCGGTCGGAGCCGCAATGATGCAGTAAAGAAAAAAGGATCCAGCAGCCAGAACTCTTGTGTCGGGAGATTAGATTAAAACTTCGCTTTTATTTTTCACATTAAAAATTCGGACATCTCAGAGTAATGTAGTCCATGTACAGAGGTGGTAGTGTTTAACGCCGACGCGTTTCAGTGCCGAAGCACCTTAATCATGGCATGTTGGCAACTCTTCAATGAGAACTTATATACTAAAAGAACTAGGATGTGCATATGTCCGGAAGTACCTGCCTACTGCATAATAGCGGAAGTGGTCACCAGTCAGAGAAAAGAAGATAAAGAACAAACAGAAATAAAGTTTTCAATAACAAAATTGCTTATCTTTCTTTCCTAATTATATATCCTAATTTATCTCTTTCCAGGATGCAAAATTTGCCAGAAGAGTTCATAAGTCAATATGGTCATATTACATGCGTGTGCGGAGAGACGACACCGACACGGAGCAAGAATCCAGCCACTCTACATTGTCACATTTCCCATCCAGAAAAACACAAAACAAACATATAATAAAGTAATAGCAATAATGATCACAATCAAATAGTCAGAAACAATAATAAAAGAATGACATTTTACTGAAAACATGGCCGGCAGCATTTGTAATTAAAATGTTTAAAATGATACTGAAATGATCAATGTGTAATGAATAAGTTATGTTTCTGTATATATATATATATATATATATATATATATATATATATATATATATATATATAGTGGCTAGTTTATAAAATAGGGATGTATGTTAATAGAAAAATACTGTATAGATGTGGCCGTGTGCTTTTAAAGTTTGGAGCCAATCAGAATAGAGCGGCCCATCTTAAGCTCCGCCCCTATTTTATATCGATGGCGGACTTGAAAGAAAACATGTGGACAAATATGATTGGTCACTCAGACATCTTCTATAACCACGGCACATATGTGAGCCTACATATCCCACTATAGTCTATGAAGGTCCTAACAGCCAATAGGGGGACTGCCTACTATTTAAGTGACATGGGAAATGGCATCGGACCTGAAGGAGAACTTATGTATCCAAGAGCAAGATCGATCATGTGTTGTTATATAGCCAATCCCAAGACAGCCTACTTTTGTCCATAGTGTATATAGGAGTGACTGTAGCCAATCACAGAGTTGCCTATTTTCTATGGATTTTTACTATAGAAGGGTGCTTGTGCTTAGTTTGCAAAAGATCACATGTTGTTATGTGGCCAATAGCAGACTGGCCTACCTTAGCCCATAGTGTATATAGAGTTGAACCAGCCAATCACAGATTTGCCTACTTCCTATGAGTCTTGCCATAGTGGAATGCCCACTACTAGATTGTCAGAGGGTCACATGTTGTTATGTAGCCAATCCCATGACAGCCTCCTTTTGTCCACGTTGTATATGAAGATGACTGTAGCCAATCACAGGGTCGCCTATTCCCTATGGGTTTTTACTGTGGATGGCCACTAAGTAGTTTAACAAAGGTCACATGATATCATATGGCCAATCATGGAGTGGCCTACTTTCATCCATGATGTATATAGAGATAAACTGGCCAATCACAGAGATGCCTACTTCTTATGGGTTTTAAGATGATGGAATTATCTACTGCTTCATTATCAAAAAGTCACGTGTTAAGATGTGGCCAATCACAAAGCGGCCTACTTTATCTATAATAAATAGATTGAATGTAGCCAATCACAAAAATGCCTACTTCTTATGGGTTTTAACATAGTATGTTGTCGACTACTTCATTGTCGGAAGGTCACGTGTTGAAATATAGCCAATCACGGAACGGCCTACTCTGTCTATTGTAAGTAAAGGGCAGAATACAGATACTCACAGAAATACCTGTATCTTGTGGATTATATAATAAGGACTATAACAGGACTGGCCTAGCTAGTGTATACACACAGGGAGTATAAGATAAGATAAGAGATAAGATAATCCTTTAATAGTCCCACAGTGGGGAAATTTCAGTATGTTTCAGCTGCATAGTAATACAGATACAGGATAATACACAGTAATATATTACAGAAGTAGACACACATATGCTGAGAAAGATATACTAGGAGTCCATGGCAGCTAAGGAACAGAGAAGAAAGAAGGAGGACATTCATAGTCATTTAGTTCTCTGCGCAGAGTGCTCTTCGCTTGGTTTGATGTAGATTATACAGCCTGGTCGCGGTCGGAAGGAAGGACCTGCGATAGCTTCTTCTCACACTTGGGGTGAAGCAGACGGTCAATTACAGTGCTTCCAAGTCCCATCAAGGTCCCATGCATGGGGTGGGATTCTGATAAAAATTTGAATAAAAAGTGATCAAAGCAATAACATTTCCCGAAAATGGTAGAACTAAAGAGTACACCCGACCCCGCAAAAAAAGACGCCCTACACATCCCTGTACACGGACGTATAAAAAAGTTACGGCTGTCGGAATATGGCGACTTTTAGAAAAAACAAAATAAAACACAGTCTTGGATTTTTTTTTTAAGGGGTCGAAATTTAAATAAAACCGTATAAATTTGGTATCCCTGGAACCGTACCGAAACACAGAATACAGGGGACAGATCATTTTGGCTGCACAGTGAACGCCGTAAAACCAAAGCCCGTAAGAAAGTCACAGAAATGCATTTTTTCTTCAAATCCACCCCATTCTGATGGTTTTTCCTGCTTCCCAGTATATTATATAGAATAATTAATGGTGGCATCAGGAAGAAACATTTGTCCCACAAAAATTAAGACCTCATATGGCTCTGGGAGCGGAGAAATAAAATAGTTATGGGGTTTAGAAGGAGGGGAGTCAAAAACGAAAAAAACAAAAAATGCCATTGGCGGGAAAGGGTTAAAGACGATCGTCTAACGACAGAATTAGAGCCCCGGTAACCGTCCTATGTAGTATCTGTGCGCCACCTGCTGGCTGGGATCCGTATATACAGGGTCTCCCGAGCTGTGCCGTTTGTTCCCCGCGCCCCCATCTGGATCAGCGTGGAACTGCACAGCCCGCACCCGGGGTTCACTATAACTGCAGCCTCGCGGCGATTACACAAGGATGCCCATAGGGGGCAGAGAGGAGATACCGCAGCCGGGAGAAGAATTAGATCCGGGGAGGAGGGGGTGCGGCTCCGGAATACAATAGTCCTATTGACAGAGAAGAAGGTCTGGAGCAGTGAGAACAGCGCCCTGCATGTTATCTAGTAGGCCGGCTAGAAGGAGCCGCTGACCGCTGACCCTCGGCAATGGGAGAATGAGCGGGAAATTCAAAGTGATCCATTGTCTTATGTCAGCCAATCTGCGCGAGACAGAGGAGGGGCTTGTAGGAGTCACGCCGAAGAATTACGTCATCAAAGCAGGGTTCTCCTTCTGGTCCGACCACTCTCTATATAAAAAGGCGGCTGTGCGGAGGGACGCTTATTCTAGTCTGTCAGCAGCACAGAAGATGTCCGGTCGCGGTAAAGGAGGGAAAGGTCTCGGCAAGGGCGGTGCCAAGCGGCACAGGAAGGTGCTCCGGGATAACATCCAGGGCATCACCAAGCCTGCCATCCGCCGTCTAGCTCGCAGAGGAGGCGTCAAGCGCATCTCCGGTCTCATCTATGAGGAAACTCGCGGTGTCCTGAAAGTCTTCCTGGAGAACGTCATCCGTGACGCCGTCACCTACACCGAGCACGCCAAGAGGAAGACCGTCACCGCCATGGACGTGGTGTACGCGCTCAAGCGCCAGGGCCGCACTCTCTACGGCTTCGGAGGCTAATTCCGCCGCTCCCCGACTCTCTACTTCATAACCCAAAGGCTCTTCTCAGAGCCGCCACATCCTCCTGAGAACAGAGCTGTCCCCGCCACCCACCTCTCCTCTGCCTTGTAGGGCTGGGGCTGCAGACGCCTCCTGTAGGCTGTAATGTCATCACTGCTGGAATACTGGAGAGAGTAGAAGAAGAAAACGCTCCAAACCTTCGGAATCTAAGCTTTGTGAACAGGTCCCTAGAAGTAGTCCTACTGCGGCTCTGCAGTGTAACCCCCCCTGCCGGCAGCTCGGGCCGATAAGTAGCAGCTTAGTTTAACCCTCCAATCGCAGGTGCGTGCAGAGAGCACTGCACCTCGTAGAGATGTCAATGTAGCAAGCCGGAGATTAGAGCTTCTCTTTGGGTGTATAGTAAGTCTAGCAAGTACAAGAAAATAGCTGGAAAGAAAGGTTCTGGGTAGAAACACGTGCAGCAGCAGCAGCAAGAAGCCAGAAATGGAGGGCTCAGCAGCTCTAGTGTGGAAGGGGTGGGGGGCTCTTAGAAGAGCCTTTGGGGTGATAGTACAGAGCAGGTGATGGAGCCGATTACTTGGCGCTGGTGTACTTGGTGACGGCCTTGGTGCCCTCGGACACGGCGTGCTTGGCCAACTCTCCGGGCAGCAGCAGGCGCACGGCGGTCTGGATCTCCCGGGAGGTGATGGTGGAGCGCTTGTTGTAGTGAGCCAGGCGGGAGGCTTCTCCTGCGATGCGCTCGAAGATGTCGTTGACGAAGGAATTCATGACGACCATGGCCTTGGAGGAGATACCGGTGTCGGGGTGGACCTGCTTCAGCACCTTGTACACGTAGATGGCATAGCTCTCCTTCCTGGCCCTCTTACGCTTCTTGCCGTCCTTCTTCTGGGCCTTGGTCACGGCTTTCTTGGAGCCCTTCTTGGGCGCTGGGGCAGACTTGGCGGGATCAGGCATGGTATAACACGGAGATCTCTTTCACACGAGAATGAGAGAAAGTAATGTCTGTGCTCCTCCCAGCGCAGCCCTATTTATAGGCGGGCTATGCAAATGAGCGCCGCTGTCTGTGCGCTGTTCTACTGGACCAGCAAATCATGTGACTTTTGCAAGCCCCGCCTGCTGAAGCTTATTGGTGGTTCCACAAATCTGGCCTCTATTGGCGGCTTGAGATGTGTCCAATGAGAGTTGCAGGAGGGCGGGGCAGAACTATATATATAAGGCAGGAGGAGCCGGTACAGGGCAGGATATTCTCTGTTACATTACAGTAACTGACGATCCACGAACCATGTCTGGACGCGGCAAGCAAGGAGGCAAAGCTCGTGCTAAGGCCAAGACCCGCTCATCCCGGGCGGGGCTTCAGTTCCCCGTCGGTCGTGTGCACAGGCTTCTCCGCAAGGGCAACTACGCCGAGAGGGTTGGTGCCGGTGCTCCCGTCTACCTGGCGGCCGTACTGGAGTATCTGACCGCTGAGATCCTGGAGTTGGCTGGTAATGCTGCACGGGACAACAAGAAGACCCGCATCATCCCCCGTCACCTGCAGCTGGCCGTGCGCAATGACGAGGAGCTGAACAAACTGCTGGGTGGCGTGACCATCGCCCAGGGAGGCGTCCTGCCCAACATCCAGGCCGTGCTGCTGCCCAAGAAGACCGAGAGCAGCAAGCCCAGCAAGAGCAAGTGAGCGCCGCTCCCACCCCATCCGTCTATACAAGCAAAGGCTCTTCTAAGAGCCACCACCTTGTCTACAGCAGAGCTGCCTCCTGTCTACAATACGGGCTGTCCGTCTATTCTGAAGCCAACTCCTGGCCCGACCGGCGGCCCTTACAGGGAAGCACCGTGGGGTGACTGAGCGGGAGGAGGATTCACTCTGTAGGGAGATGTGGTGCGGGCGCGGGGTTTTGTGTCAGGTCGGGCTGGTGGTAATCTGCTAATGCTCTCTTCCCAGGCAGGTAGTATAAGCGGAGCTTAGATATAACGGACGGGCGCTGATACAAAGCTGAGGTGAGCGCCGGCTCCTCCGGGTGACGCTTTGTCTTTTCTCCCCGCTCACACGGTTGGTGGTTTTGAAATTCCCGCTCAGTCGCAGTGACCGTTACAACCCGCGCGAGAGCCGGCAGCGTCACGTGGCGCAGAGAGAAGGGGCGCGAATTTCAAAACCTCCCCAGAGCTGAGCCCTCTCCAACTGAAGAAGATTCAGCAGCGGACTGGGGCGGCGCTCAGGTTATTGTAGAAGGATGTGCGGAGTAGGCATATACTAGGTACGGAGAGGAGGGAGGGAGGGAGATGTGGTTGCGGGCGCAGGGTCTTGTCAGTTAGGGATAGTAATGGCTGTGCTCATCCTAATCCTCTCTCCCCGCCAGGGCACAGCCCACGGTGGCAGGCTTAGAAGTGCCGATGAAACGGGCTGATCCGGGTGAACCTTTGTCTATCTCCCCGCTCACACGGTTGGTGGTTTTGCAATTCCCATTCAGTGACCGTTACAACCCGCGCGAGAGCCGGCAGCGTCACGTGGTGCAGAGAGAATGGGCGCGAATTTCAAACCCTCCCCAACTGAAGAAGATTCAGCGGCGCTCAGGTCATTGTAGAAGGCGCTAGGGAGAGATGCGCGGAGTAGGCACATACTAGCGACGGAGAGGAGGGAGGGAGGGAGATGTGGTGCGGGCGCAGGGTCAGTTAGGGATAGTAATGGCTGTGCTCATCCTAATCCTCTCTCCCCGCCAGGGCACAGCCCACGGTGGCAGGTTTAGAAGTACCGATGAAACGGGCGTTAAAGGGCTGATCCGGGCGAACCTTTGTCTATCTTCCCGCTCAATCGTAGATTCCCATTCATTCAGTGACCGCGAAAACCGGCAACGTCAGGTGGTGCAAAGGGAGAAAGGACACGAATTTCAAGCCTCCGCCTGTCTATTACATCCTCCACTGCTGCTGATGCGAAGTAAGATTGAGTCAGCAGTCAGTGGGGGCGGCGCTCAGGTTACTGTAGAGGGCGCTGCAGTTACATATGTGCCTGTTATACATACAAAGGAGGGAGACGAGGTATCGCTAACTCAGTGACTGTAAGGGAAAGGGTAACCTCTCTATTAGCAGCCAGTGAAGGCTTCTCTTCTCCCCTCCCGAGAGGAGAAAGACAACGGCTACAGCTCGTCTGAGGGAGGATTTGGTGGCTCTGAGAAGAGCCTTTGTGTTGTCAGACGGTGCCTGGGCAGATTTAAGCCCTCTCCCCACGAATCCTGCGGGCCAGCTGGATGTCTTTGGGCATGATGGTGACCCTCTTGGCGTGGATGGCGCACAGGTTGGTGTCCTCAAAGAGCCCGACCAGGTAAGCCTCGCTAGCTTCCTGCAGGGCCATGACGGCGGAGCTCTGGAAGCGGAGATCCGTCTTGAAGTCCTGGGCGATCTCTCGGACCAGGCGCTGGAAGGGAAGCTTACGGATCAGCAGCTCGGTGGACTTCTGGTAGCGGCGGATTTCACGCAGAGCGACTGTACCAGGGCGGTAGCGGTGAGGCTTCTTCACTCCGCCGGTGGCGGGAGCGCTCTTCCTGGCGGCCTTAGTGGCCAGCTGCTTGCGGGGAGCTTTCCCTCCGGTGGATTTGCGGGCGGTCTGCTTGGTTCTTGCCATCGCTTCTGTATAGACGTTACACAGCGGTGATATGAGCTGAGGAGCGGAAAGAGCGACATATTTATACAGCCGGGGCTCGTCCTCATTGGCTCATGGAAAGCCCGCCCCCTCCATCTCATTGGTTTATTTCTACAGTCCAGCATTAGCGCTCATGCCCCTCCCCCAGACCCCGTGCAGCACGGCGCTGTACAGCCCCCGCCGGCATGCATCAGGCTACACAGGGGACAATCTGTGGCGTTCCCCCCCGCAACATAACGAGGCGATTAGAACCTGTAAACCTGAGGAGAGAAACGGAGGGAAATTCAAACCTGGTGGAAGCGCCAATCAGCTGCGGAGGGCGGGGATTATGATGCTGGCACTGGTCACATGACTTGCTGGTCCAGTAGAACAGAGCGCAGACAGCGGCGCTCATTTGCATAGCCCGCCTATAAATAGGGCTGCGCTGGGAGGAGCACAGACATTACTTTCTCTCATTCTCGTGTGAAAGAGATCTCCGTGTTATACCATGCCTGATCCCGCCAAGTCTGCCCCAGCGCCCAAGAAGGGCTCCAAGAAAGCCGTGACCAAGGCCCAGAAGAAGGACGGCAAGAAGCGTAAGAGGGCCAGGAAGGAGAGCTATGCCATCTACGTGTACAAGGTGCTGAAGCAGGTCCACCCCGACACCGGCATTTCTTCCAAGGCCATGAGCATCATGAATTCCTTCGTCAACGACGTCTTTGAGCGCATCGCAGGAGAAGCCTCCCGCCTGGCTCACTACAACAAGCGCTCCACCATCACCTCCCGTGAGATCCAGACCGCCGTGCGCCTGCTGCTGCCCGGAGAGTTGGCCAAGCACGCCGTGTCCGAGGGCACCAAGGCCGTCACCAAGTACACCAGCGCCAAGTAATCGGCTCCATCACCTGCTCTGTACTATCACCCCAAAGGCTCTTCTAAGAGCCCCCCACCCCTTCCACACTAGAGCTGCTGAGCCCTTCATTTCTGGTGTTTATTCCCCGGACCAGAGGCTTTATTTATCCCGATCCGTTTTGTCATTGTATTTATGGACGTTACACCGCACTGTTTGTATTATCCTCAAGGCGAAGGAACTTATCCGCCTGATAACCTCGTATCTATCTCGTGTGTGTGTGTATATCTGCGCACACCGGCAAAGTAAAGGAGAAACTTTAGGCAGTGCACACTGTACAGCGACGGGAACGCTCTAAGATTTATGCATTTGTTCACACGTTCCCTGAAGCTTAGGAGCGTTTATCTCAACGCTCTCCGGTATTCCTACAGTAGCCGCAGCGACAGCTCCAGCCCTAGAGGGCAGAGGAGAGGTGGGTGGCGGGGACAGCTCTGTTCTCAGGAGGATGTGGCGGCTCTGAGAAGAGCCTTTGGGTTATGAAGTAGAGAGTCGGGGAGCGGCGGAATTAACCTCCGAAGCCGTAGAGAGTGCGGCCCTGGCGCTTGAGCGCGTACACCACGTCCATGGCGGTGACGGTCTTCCTCTTGGCGTGCTCGGTGTAGGTGACGGCGTCACGGATGACGTTCTCCAGGAAGACTTTCAGGACACCGCGAGTTTCTTCATAGATGAGACCGGAGATGCGCTTGACGCCTCCTCTGCGAGCTAGACGGCGGATGGCAGGCTTGGTGATGCCCTGGATGTTATCCCGGAGCACCTTCCTGTGCCGCTTGGCACCGCCCTTGCCGAGACCTTTCCCTCCTTTACCGCGACCGGACATCTTCTGTGCTGCTGCTGACAGACTAGAATAAGCGTCCCTCCGCACAGCCGCCTTTTTATATAGAGAGTGGTCGGACCAGAAGGAGAACCCTGCTATGATGACGCAATTCTGGGGCGTGTCCTGAAGCCACTCCCCCTCCCACGCTTTCCTCCTCTGATTGGCAGAACTTTCACCCGTTAGTGATTCGGAGCTTTCCCGCTCATATCCTACAGTTCTCGCCGCCTCTCCCTGTCCCTGCTGCCGCTCTCAGCTCGGCCCCGGAGACAATGGACGTCTGCCGGCCTTCTCCACCCGCCCCAGTGTCATCACAAACCTACTGCTGGGAGCCGGAGCTCCCCCAGACAAGTCATTCAGCTGCAGCACAGACAGTGCGTTATAAATACAAGAGAACACGCTGAACAGGAGGCAGCAAAGATCCGAGTTTCTGGGTCCAGAAGTGACCCCGAAATAACGGTGTGCGCTCTCAGGGGAGAACGAGCCTGGACGCCGGGAGGTTGTACTGGGGGAGAAGGGGGATGAGGCTGGGTGACAAGAGCTCTCAGGGGAGCCCCCTCCTCAGCCTGTGTAGGAACGAGTAGTGTCAGGCGGGGGCTCCCCTGAGAGCGCTTGTCACCCAGCCTCATCCCCTTCTCTCCCAGTACAACCTCCCGGGCGTCCAGGCTCGTTCCCCGCTGATCTGATACAGACCTGGGAGTATGTATCGTTTGTCCCCCTACCACAAGCACGCACACAGCCGCCCGCCGTACACCGCAGCGACCCCCGGCATCAGGCTGCATTCGGGACTGCAGGGATTGTGTAGCTCAGACATACTGACAATTCCTCCTCCTCCTCCCCCCTTATCCAGACAGAGGCCCCCGCCAGTAACGAGGAGGATGCGCGGCCAATCTACTGGATTACTGCCCCTATAAACCCTCAGCGGCCTCAGCTTTTAGTCCTCATTACTACCCCGCTGGACCGGTCACCTGGAGAAACCTGCGGGGATGTTACCCTGTAGTGACCGCTCATGTGTCGGTGCGGATACGGGAATGGAGCCCTGGTCATAGGATTGCCGTTAATATGACGCCCCCGCTGGCTGGGGAGATAGCGATGATACAGCTCTGCCGGGACAAGGTGGTGGCTCTGAGAAGAGCCTTTGTGGGACAAGTACAGGGCTGCTCGGGCTTATTTCTTAGCCGCGGGCTTCTTGGCTTTAGCAGCCTTCTTAGCCGGACTCTTGGCAGCTTTGGGCTTGGCCGCCTTCTTAGCCGGGCTCTTCGTCACCTTCTTGGCTTTAGGAGCCGCCTTCGGCTTCTTGGGGCTCTTGGCCGCTTTCTTGGCGGCCGCGGCAGGCTTCTTGGCTTTCTTCGGGCTCTTGGCCGCGGTCGGCGCCTTCTTAGGAGACTTAGCCGCGGGCTTCTTGGCGGCAGCTTTCTTGGGCTTGGCCGCTGCAGGCTTCTTCTTGGCCGCCTTGTCCTTACTCTCCGCCTGCTTCTTGTTCAGCTTGAAGGAGCCGGAGGCGCCGCTGCCTTTCACCTGGATCAGGGTTCCCTTGGTCACCAGAGCCTTAAGGCCCAGCTTGACACGGCTGCGGTTCTTGTCTGTATCGTAGCCGCCAGCAGCCAGCACCTTCTTCAGGGCGGCCACAGACACCCCACTGCGCTCCTTGGAGGCGGACACGGCTTTGACGATCAGCTCGGACACGGTGGGACCGGAGGATTTCTTGCTCTTCTTGGCGCCCCCTGCGGCTGCTTTCTTCGGCTGCTTCTTGGATTTGGCGGCCGGTTCGGCGGGAGGGGGAGCGGCGGCGGCGGCGGCGGGCGCGGTTTCTGCCATGATACGAATCGAGCTCTAATTCCTTTCCTAGACGGGAAAACACTGGGGCCGGAGCAGCCGCCGCCTCTTATATGCACAGCGGTGCGCACTGATTGGCTGCTGAGCGGCCTCGGCCTCACCTCCTATTGGCTGTCACTCAGCACAGGGCCAGAGTCAAGCTCCGCTCTCCCCGTGTGCTTCCCTGCCCGGGATCAGAGCCCATTACCGGCTAGAACCGGACAGGAGAGCTTCCATTCTTCGTGTCTCCCCACTCCCCGACATCCTCCCTAACAGTCCCTGGCCGTCACTGGCGGAGGTGCGGGGGTGGTGCGGAGAGGAGGCCCCGGGATTTCCGCCATAGCACCCCCACATCTGTCCATCACTATCTATGCAGGAAGATGAAACCGCTGCGGGAGCTGCCCCCTTCTATTCCCGGCGCTTGTCACCATCCCCGGGATCTTTACCACAAGCTCTATGCTACAGGAAGCTGATTGTACGATGCGGGGACAAGCTGGAGCTGCTGAGAGCCGGGGAGGGTAACACAGGCGGCGGCTCCGCTCACTGCCGGCTCCCTGTCCTCACATCAGATAGATACATATATATATATATATATATATATATATATATATATATATATATATATATATATATATATATATATATATATATATATATATATATATATATATATATACACTGCAGACAGGGGGGCCGCTTCTCATGGGGCTCTGCCCTGCAGCAATGTCTATACACCGGGCAGAATAGAAAAGCGGGGACATTGTGTATATACAGCTGTCTGCACAGAGGCGTGTAGGATGGGATGATGGCTGGAGGTGATTTCAGTCTCCTGCAGTTACACGTATTATATAGGATGGGATGCATACAAGGTGATAGTGATCCAAACCTGACAATCACTACCATCATGAACTATTGAAAAGTTTGTCTTTGCTTCAATGTGTCAGTTTAGACCCTGTGCGATCTGTATGGCAATTACAATCCACAACCAACAGCACAGTAAGACACATTACAGATAGACACACGGCCATACAGCAAGTCGTTGTGTGGGGATTGCAGTCAGAAGTAGCAGCTCCAGGTGTCAGTGTGAAAGCGTGACTGCCCAAAAACTGGAAATAAAATATGATGACATCAATGACATTTCCGCCATATTTATGTTTTTATGACCATCCAGACGCCAGCAGATGATCCAGAAACCCTAACTATGTAGGAACCCTAAAATATGCTGGATATTGGCCAAGTGTCCCCAAGGGTTGCATCTGGGAATGGAGTATCATTGAAGCTGCAGGTCTGGCGTACCCCGACTTCTCAAAGCATTTGGGATCTCTTGTTAGGCACATTACACCGATATGTTTTATTCCCGGGAGTTATGGCGTATTCACAAAAGATGTATGATTTCTCTCTCTCTGGGCTTAATGCGGGACATTAGGTGGTCGGGTCAGTGGTGGAAGATTCCAGGAAGAGGGCAGAGCTGAGAGCCCTTTATAAACTGATGAGGTCCATGATTTCAGGGTCAGATGGATCGGAGGGGCGGCTTATTAGCCTGGAGATCGATAGAACTACATCCTGCTGACAATCTCTGCCAGGCTAGAAAAAGGTCTGATTGATTTTATTTCCATATTCAGACAGATATGATCTTTGCTCCTGTCTATCTTATTGTGCCACATGTGGTCACAGCTCCCAGCACTGCCCCTACTCAGCCAGACATGCCCTGAAACTAGTGGACATAAAACAGTGACAGGATGTATCATTCGCAGTGGCAGGGCTGTTGGGTACCATCACATGGTGCAGGAGGATTCAATGGTATGGGCTGTATCCTGTGATACTCCTTAGGACAATGTGATATTCTCTACATAGTTCATACCATCACCAATAGACAGATAAGCCAAAGTGGACAGCAAGAGCCCCGGGGACAGGCACCAATTCCAACATGGCAGCAGACTAGTGGTTATAAGCCAAGTTCCCTGTCGTCCTCAACAGCGGCACAATGTGGGGTATTTCTGCCCCTGTGTGCTGGTAGGACAGGCGGATATTTAATTAGCCAATCAAATGCGTGGCAGGCCCTATAAGAGGGCACAAGAACCTCCCCTCTGCGTGTTTTTTTCTGTCCTGTGTGGATAGAGGACAGGTGGGAGGACTTGTGTCCTCTTTGAGAAGCTCAGCAGGATCACTCACCTCCTGAGCGGTTGTTTTCTTCTTGTCACCTTCTGTGCCCTGCGGGGAGAAGGTGCTTGTTAGCCATGTGTGGCTACCCCCCTCTATCCCCCCTGCCCCCCCTCTCCTCCGCTTCCCCTGCTCCTTGTGACTTACCTGACATTTTGGTGAGAGTCCGGGGACTCCGCATGCCGCCTCTGGTGGCCGCGTGGACTGCCGGCGGGTGGAACCACACTGTTGTGTATCCTGTTCCCCGCCGGCCGCTGTAAGCGCGCATTTCCGGTTTCGCCGGAAGTATCATAGCGCCATGGCAACGGCCTGGCGCTGGCGGCCGCTCACTCAGGGAAGATTCAGGCCTTATTAAAGGCCGGAAAAGACGGGGAGATGTGGGGGTAAGTGCCCGTGTTAAGGGCCTCTTGGTGGGGGGGAATGTATATCTTTGCAGACCCCTGATTACAGGGTTAGTTGTCTGGGCAGGTTGCCTCACCTGCTTTGATTGTGGCTCCGCCCACTTCCAGCCGGCCAGAATTAAGAGGCTGGCTGGCCTGGTGTCAGAGACCTCCCTGCAGTATCTGCTGAAGGCGTGCGATTGTGGTGTTCATTGATCTTGAACTCTTTTCCAGTTTGCAAACTTTATTGGGAACCGGCTGTGATGGCCGAGTGGTTAAGGTTTTGGACTCGAAATCCAATGGGGTCTCCCCGCACAGGTTCAGATCCTGTTCACAGCGCCAGCCCGGCTAGCTCAGTCGGTAGAGCATGAGACTCTTAATCTCAAGGTCGTGGGTTTGGGTCGCACGTTGGGCGCCAAGTCACCTCTCTGTCCGGTCTACAGGACCTGGTAAGATTTACCCTTTTTTTTAAAAGCTGGTATGATGTCATGGTGACAGTGTTGCATGGTCTATTATCTCTCTCTGTAGGATATGTCATCCTCTACTACCCCTCCTGGGGATGGTAGGAGGAAAACCTCTTCCAAGAGGAAACATCTTTCCTGCTTCGATTGCGACACACCGCTCCCTGATGGTAGGTAGCGGCTTGAAAGGTTGTGCCCTGCGGGGTACTACTGGTCCTATAACTTGCCTATTTTCAGGCTATGAGTGGGCCCGTTGTCGCGGGTGCAGAGGTCCTCCACCTGTGGAGCCCTCTCCCAGAGATATGATGGCATGGGTCAAGGAGATGGTGAGGTTGGGCATCGCTTGGGTAAATAGTTTTTCCCTTGCTTGTACTCTCCTTTTTGTTTTGCAGGATGATTCCCTCAAAGGGATACATTGCACCTTGTCTCAGCTCACCAGGAGACCATGCTCTGAGCTCCGTTCCTCGTCTCTCCCCCCCCCCCCCTTGTAACACCTGCGGGTGGCAGAGGATGATTCCTCCGAGGACGACTCAGTTATTCCAGCAGAACTGCGTTCCATTATGAACAAACGGGCAGGCTGCTGAAGTCCATCCGGTCTACAGTGGGCCGAGATGTTGACGGGGAAGCCTCCACGTCTGCCTCTGGGGGACATATTGCCTTCCATGCGGACGCCACGCTGACCGACCTTATGGCGCAGCAGTGGAAACAGCCAGAGAAAGGACATTCGCTTTCCAGGATCTTCAAGAGTTTGTTTCCTATTAACACTACCCAGTGGGATTCCTGGGGGCCTCCCCCGAAGGTGGATTTGGCCGTAGCAAAGCTGTCCCGCAGAACCCTGGTGCCCTTGGAAGATGGTTCAAATCTTCAGGACCCTCTGGATCGTAGGGCGGACTCCGTTCTGAAGAAGGTCTACTCAGCTTCCTCCGCGCAAGCCTCTGTGGCCATAGCCTCCTCTATGGTTGGTGACTTTTTGCGCAACCGCTTAGCCGCCTTGGAGCGGGATATAGACTTGGGCGTAGACAGAGATGAGATTCTGGCCTCTATGAAAAGAGTTCATAGGGCTGCAGATTATTTGGCGGAATCCTCCTGCCATCAATTAAAAATCTCCGCCAAATCTATGGCGTTGTCTACTGCGGCCCGTAGACCCCTTTGGCTAAAGCCTTGGCGGGCAGATTTTGCGTCTAAAGCAGCACTCTGTGCTCTCCCCTTTGAGCCGGGAAGGGTGTCTGGCCAAAGCTTAGATGCCATTATGGAGGGATTAGCTGAAGGTAGGGGAAGGTCCCTACCTCAAGCATCCAGGGGCAGACGTGCTCCCTCTAGAGGCAGAGGTTCTTCCTCTAATTATAGACGCCCTTCCCAACAACGGCGTTTTAGATATCGCCCTAGGGGAGCTGGTCGTGGCGCTTCCAAGGAGGACACCAAGAGGAAGCCTGAGTTTTGACGTGGGGCAGCTCCCTGTGGCCCCCCTTCCTGGGAGGACGTCTTTCCTCCTTTTCCAGAGCATGGTTCACCCATATCCAAGACCCATGGGTGTTGAAGATCATACAACACGGGTATCACATCGACTTTCATCTTCCACCTCCAGATCGGTTCGTTTCCACCCAAACTCTTCCACCTTCTCAGCAGGCCAGTCTAGAAGCCTTGGTTGCCGAATATGTTACCAAGGGCGCCCTGGAGAAGGTACCAGCCTCAGACCTCGGTCTGGGAGTCTACTCCCCCGTCTTTCTGGTCCCCAAGGTCACCGGGGGCTGGAGAATGATAATAGATCTGAGGTACCTCAATCGGTTTATCAGGAAGAGGTCATTTCGAATGGAAACCGTGGATTCCGTGGCTGTGTTTCTTCAGCCAGGAGAGGTGATGGTTAACCTCGATTTGAAGGACGCCTATCTACATGTCCCCATTGCTCATTTCCACAGGAAGTTCCTCAGGATTGCCGTCGCTATGGCCGGCCACAGGGAGCACTATCAATTCACAGCTCTGCCATTCGGCACATCCGCCCCACTGGTATTCACCAAGGTGATTTCTCCGGTCGCCGCGGCCCTCAGACTTCAGGGTCTTTTCATCGTCCCTTATCTAGACGACTGGCTACTGAAAGCTCAGTCTCCTGCTGCTCTCCTCTAGCAGCTCAACCTTGCCATCAACTTCCTACAGGAGTTAGGATTATCAATTGGGAGAAGTCCGAAATCGTTCCATCCACCTGAAGAAAATTCCTCGGATTTATAGTGGATTCAGAAGCGATGCAGATCTTCCTCTCCAGTCCAAGGAAGGAAAGAATCCAAGCCAGTGCACGATTCCTATTGCGCACTCGGCAGGTAACCATCCGGAACGCCATGAGAGTCCTGGGCCTGATGTCATCCTCGGCCAGGGCGGTGCCTTGGACTTTATGGCATTTGCGTCCCCTGCAGATGGAAGTGTTGAGAACCTGGAACAGGTCTCCACGGGGATTGCACAAGAAGATCTGCCTTTCTCCCGCTACCCGTCTTTCCCTCAGATGGTGGATACACCTGAAAGACGGAAGGTCCACGGTCCCGACAGTGTGGACCCTGTTGACAACAGATGCATCCCAGTGGGGATGGGGAGCCCATTGTCAAGACAAAACTGTACAAGGATGATGGAGATGTCCGGAGCTGGGGTCATCCAATCTCAAGGAACTCAGAGCAGTGTACCTGGCCCTAGTACACTTTGCCCCAGAATTGAAAGGCAAGTCTGTCAAAAACCGGTCAGACAATATGACGGTGGTAGTCTATATAAACAAACAAGGGGGCACCAGGTCACCAACCTTGCTGAGAGAGACAAATCTCATATTTGCCTAGGCGGAGAAGAATCTGGTCCAGTTATCCGCTGTTCACATAAAGGGCTCCCTGAACATAGTAGCGGATCAGCTGAGTCAGGGTATTACCGTATCAGGAGAATGGTCTCTCAATCCAGACGTATTTCAACAGATCGTCCAGAGATGGGGTCTCCCGGAGGTCGATCTTATGGCTACCCGACTCAACGCCAAGGTGGGGACCTTCTGCTCTCTGTACCAGGAGGACAATCCCTTGGCGGTGGATGCCCTGTCCATCCCATGGAGGTTCAGGCTGTTTTACATATTCCCTCCAATTCCAATCATACCGAAGGTATTGATAAAAATAAGACAGGACCAAGCCTCGGGAATAGCCATAATCCCGTTCTGGCCAAAAAGGGCTTGGTTTGCTCAGCTCATACAAATGAGTCAGGGCATATATTGGAGGCTTCCCCCACTCCCAGACCTGGTAACCCAAGGAGAGCTGAGATGCCAGGATCTGAGGAGACTCAACCTGACAGCCTGGAGGTTGACCAGTCCCTATTGAGAAATAGAGGACTGTCACAAGCCGTCTTGAAGACCCTATCCAGCGCCAGAGCAGATTCGACTAACAGGAACTACCGTCGAATAGGTAACATCTTTAATGCCTGGTGTCTGCAGCATCAAGTGGACTCCACCGATCCCCCTACGGAGGCGATCCTGGACTTCCTTCAAGACGGACTAGACAGAGGTCTTGCTGCGGCCACACTCAAGGTACACGTAGCGGCCCTGTCCGCCTATCTGGGGAGGCGTTTGTCTCAGGATCCTTTAGTGAGCACCTTTATTAAAGGGGCAACTAGGCTGAGACCGGTGGTAAACACCCCTGTCCACCAATGGGACCTTATTCCGGTCCTGAACGCCCTATGTGGCCAGCCATTTGAACCTCTGGAAGAGGTCTCCCTCAAGTCGCTAACCGGCAAAATGGCGCTGCTATTGGCAGTCACACCTGCCAAACGCGTTAGTGAACTACAAGCTTTGTCCGCTGAGGAGCCATATACCACCTTTTTCTCTGACCATGTACAGCTTAGGTTCCTCCCTGGGTTTCGTCCCAAGGTGCCATCTGCTGTAAACAGGAACCAACTGATTTCCCTTCCAGTATTTTTTCCGTTCCCTTCTTCTGCTGAAGAAGAAAGATGGCACAAGCTGGATGTGGTTAGATGCCTGCAGATCTACTTGCAGCGCACTCGCCCCTTTAGGTGGACTGAAAACCTGTTGGTCAGCTACACGGGGAAAAACAAGGGCGCCAAAGCCGCCAAAGCTACAATATCCCAGCCCAAGGGCTGTCGGCTCCATCTTTCCTTCATGCCCATTCAACCAGGGCAGTGTCCACTTCTCGGGGAAAGAAGTGCTTTGTCTGTGGACCAAATATATGCAGCTGCCTCTTGGGCATCTGAATCCACCTTCATTCGGCATTACCGACTGAAGGACCAAGTGGCAGATTCCACTGCCTTTGCCCAGACCAGTTTAAGATCGGTCATGGGTTTGTCCCACCCATCTTGGGGACCTGCTTGCTATATCCCCACATTGTGCCGCTGTTGAGGACGACAGGGAACGAGTGATTATGAAGATAATCTTGTTTCCCTTAGTCCTAACAGCGGCACAAGATTTCCCACCCTGGGAATCATATCTTATGTATAAAACTGTATATAAATGTAATGGAGGTACTTTTGTATTTACACGCAGAGGGGAGGTTCTTGTGCCCTCTTATAGGGCCTGCCACACATTTGATTGGCTAATTAAATATCCGCCTGTCCTACCAGCACACAGGGGCAGAAATACCCCACATTGTGCCGCTGTTAGGACTAAGGGAAACAAGATTATCTTCATAATCACTCGTTGTTCATCTGAAGAGTCTGACTTTCCCTATGCCTATCCCGAAACACGCCATCAGGTATATTCTGTTACCCTAGACCATCCAGACTTCAGGGCTACTGGGTGTCAGATTAGCAGAACGCACTGTACTGTCATTTATGTGAGGCTTGTACTATAACTAGAACAGCCATAGCGACCCCTCGCTCCACCTTACTTAAGTCTATGCAAAGGAAACGGGTACCTCATGGGAGCTAAAGAGGAAATGAAGGTGGAGGAGTCAGTACTGCAAAAGTGTTATAACCTGAGCTGTGCCTACCAGGCAATAAGGCAATCGTTAGAAATCATGACAGATAACAGATTTATGACCGGAGCAGCCATTGACTCAGGCAAGCCAAATCAGATCATTTAGAGCTCCTTCTAACGCTTGGGGTGAAGCAGACGGTCACTTACAGTGCTGCTAAGTGCCATTAAGGTCCCATACATGGGGTGGGAGTTGTTCTCCAGCATGGAGCTCGCCACGGACAGTGTCCTTCTGTCACCCACTACCTGTACTAGGTCGAGGGGGGCGCCCCAGGACAGAGCTGGCCTTTCTGATCAGCCTGTGAAGTCTATTTCTGTCCCTGGCTGATATACTGCTCTCCCAGCAGGCCACACCGAAAAAGATGGCTGAAGCAACCACAGAGTCAAAGAAGGCCCTAAGTAGTGTCCCCTGGACTCCGAAGGCCGTCGGCCTCCTGAGCAGGTAGAGCCTGCTGTGACCCTTTCTGTGCAGCGCCTCCAGGTGATCAGCCCAATCGAGTTTATTATTGAGGAGCTCACCCAGGTACGTATAGGTCCTGACTATCTCAATGCCTGTCCCTTGGATCTCCACCGGGGATCTGAGCATTTCTCTGCTTACTAAAGTCCGCCACCATCTTCTTGGTCTTTCCAGCATTAATCCTGAGGTGGTTGTGCTGGCACCAGTCTAAAAAGTCCTGATTTAAGGACTTGGGCCCTGGCGCCGCCTTTAGTGGCTGCCTCGATTACAGAGCTCCAAGCTGACAGCAACCTTTATCTTTCCATTTTCACTCTTTTTCTCTGTATCTTCAAGAATCCTCTAACTAAGCAAACTAGGACTATGAATTAGCAACTATAAATCAAATGGAATGTCCTGTGGCGTTCACACAGAGAACTAAATGATCCTGCAGTGTGCCTGTGTTTCTTTTTTTTTTAGTTGCTATGATTCCTAGTATTTCTCTATCTGTCATGAGCTTGAATGTGTTTTTCTCTCTTGTTATATACTACTGTGCCATCTTTGAAACTTCTATCACTGAAATTTCCCCATTGTGGGACTATTAAAGGATTATATTTAAAGAGGACCTTTTACCACTTTTGGGCACATGCAGTGTCATATACTGCCAGAAAGCCGACAGTGCGCTGAGTTACGGTGCCGGTACCGTAGTGCTCTATGGTCAGAAGGGCGTTTCTGACCATTAGCCAGAGACGTCCTTCTGCCTCGCGGCGCCAATCGCGCTGTACTGTGGAGCGGGGAGGAACGCCCCCTCCCTCTCCTGATAATGCTCGTCTATGGACGAGCTGTGTGAGCAGAGGGAGGGGGCGTTCCTCCCTGCTCCACAGTACAGCGCGATTGGCGCCGCCAGGCAGAAGGACGTCTCTGGCTAATGGTCAGAAACGCCCTTCTGACCATAGAGCACTACAGTACCGGCACCGTAAGCTCTTTACACCGGGCACAGATCGGGAAAGCTGACAGTGCGCTGAACTCAGCGCACTGTCGGCTTTCTGGCAGTATATGACACTGCATGTGCCCAAAAGTGGTGAAAGGTCCTCTTTAAGTCTCTGTATTCCCTATCGCCGCCATCAGTGATAAGGCCGACTATAGCAGAGTCATCGGAGTACTTCTGTAAGTAACAGCTGGATGAGTTGAGCCTAAAGTCAGCAGTGTACAGTGTGAAGAGAAATGGGGCGAGAACTGTACCTTGTGGTGGCCCCGTACTACAGATCACATTATAGTTAACGGCTAGCCCAAACGGATAAAGCCATGCGTATTGGATACTCTTGGACCTCAGACATTCCAGAAGAGGGCGCACCGTGCACCGTTTGGCCAGGATTGACGGAGCCGGGTCCTGATATATAGAGACCTCCCCCTCCCTTAGTTGAATAGAAGGACAACTTCTAGCTGCTGCAAAAATAGCCGCTGCGTCGGGATACGCTAAAAGTCCATCTCTGGGCGGTTCACCCTGTTGGGGTTTGGGCCATAATGCTCTGTGGATGCGTTCGATGCGAATGGATGAGGTTCTTTTCGGGCCAAGGAATTCTTCAAAGAGATCAGCTGCCATTTTTAGCAAAGATAAGATAAGATAATCCTTTGATAGTCCCACAGTGGGGAAATGTCAGTATGTTACAGCTGCAAAGTAATACAGATACAGGATAATACACAGTAATATATTACACAAGTAGACACACATATGCTGAGAAAGATATACTAGGAGTCAGGGGTGAACCTGCCCCTTTCACCGCCCGAGGCGAAGGACAGGACAGCTTGTCCTGGACTGGTTTAGGTAAGGCAAAATGCTGCCCTCCCTGGGGCCCTGACATAGCGCCGCCTGAAGCGGTCGCTTCAGGTCGCCTCATGGGAGGTGCGGCGCTGCTAGGAGTCCATAGCAGCTAAGGAACAGAGAAGAAAGAAGGAGGACATTCATAGTCATTTAGTTGTCTGTGCGGAGTGTCTTCGCTTGGTTTGATGTAGATTATACAGCCTGGTCGCGGTTGGAAGGAAGGACCTGCAATAGGGGTGAAGCAGACGGTCAATTACAGTGCTGCCAAGTCCCATCAAGGTCCCATACATGGGGTGGGATTTGTTCTCCCGCATGTAGGTCACCACAGACAGTATCCTTCTGTCACCCACCACCTGTACTGGGTCCAGGGGGCTCCCCAGGACAGAGTTGGCCCTCCTGATCAGCCTGTCACGTCTGTTTCTGTCCCTGGTTGATGGACTGCACCCCCAGCAGGCCACACCGAAAAAGATGGCTGAAGCAACCACAGAGTTGAAGAAAGCCCTAAGAAGTGGCCCCTGGACTCCCGGCCCTCAGCCTCCTGAGCAGGTGGAGTCTGCTGTGGCCCTTTCTGTGCAGCGCCTCCAGGTGATCAGCCCAGTCTAGTTTATTATTGAGGAGCACACCCAGATACTTATAGGTCCTGACTATCTCAATGCATGTCCCCTGGATCTCCACCGGGGTCGGAGCACTCCTCCGTTTCCCAAAGTCCACCACCATCTCCTTGGTCTTCCCAGCATTAATCCTGAGCTGGTTCCGCTGGCACCATTCAACAAAGTCCAGGTTTAAGTCTCTGT
The DNA here is from genome assembly GCF_031893055.1 of Leptodactylus fuscus. Classification (NCBI taxonomy): domain Eukaryota; kingdom Metazoa; phylum Chordata; class Amphibia; order Anura; family Leptodactylidae; genus Leptodactylus; species Leptodactylus fuscus. The sequence goes on along the minus strand of NC_134274.1, from coordinate 81,942,948 downwards.
ATTCCGTATCGTCGCCATCAGTGATAAGGCCGACTATAGCAGAGTCATCGGAGGACTTCTGTAAGTAACAGCTGGATGAGTTGTGCCTGAAGTCAGCAGTGTACCGTGCGAAGAGAAATGGGGCAAGAACTGGACCTTGTGGTGCCCCCGTACTACAGATCACAGTGTCAGACACACAGTCCCGGGCTCTCACATACTGAGGGCAGGTTGTCAGGTAGTCTAGGGTCCAGTTGGACAGGTGATTGTCCACACCAGCAAGGTTCAACTTCTCCCTCAGTAGCCCTGGCTGAATGGTGTTGAACGCACTGGAGAAATCAAAGAACAATATTCTCACAGTGTCCCCGGGTTTCTCCAGGTGAGAGAGAGCTTTGTGAAGAAGGTGGATGATGGCGTCATCTACCCCAGTGCCTGGCCGATAGGCAAACTGGAGAGGGTCCACAGCGGAGCACACTAGGGGGCGTAGGTGTGTCAGGACCAGTCTCTCTAGGACCTTCATCAATTGGGATGTCAGTGCTACAGGTCGGTAGTCATTGTAGACCATTGGGTTGGGTTTCTTTGGGACTGGTACCACACAAGATGTTTTCCACCGTTGAGGTACCACTCCCAGCTTTAGACTCATATTGTACATATTGCGTAATAATACCACACAGCTGGTCACTGCACATTTTAAGAACTCTTGTGCTTATCCCATCGGATCCTCCAGCCTTGTCTGCCTTAATCCTCTTGAATAATAATAATAATAATAATAATAATAATAATAATAATAATAATAATAATAATAATAATAATAAATAATAATAATAAATTTTATTTATATATCGCCAACATATTCCGCAGCACTGTACATTTTGTAGGGTTCAAATACAGACAGATACATAACAAAGAACGTCATTTCACACAATGGGACTGAGGGCCCTGCTCACAAGAGCTTACAATCTATGAGGTAGAGGGGGTGACACAAGAGGTAGCAGGGGCGGCATTGCTTATACAGTATTCAGACACTTTTGTAATAGAGGTTACTGTCATTACACAAACAAAACCTTATGAGCCATCACTAGAGATGAGCGAACACTAAAATGTTCGAGGTTCGAAATTCGATTCGAACAGCCGCTCACTGTTCGTGTGTTCGAATGGGTTTCGAACCCCATTATAGTCTATGGGGAACATATACTCGTTAAGGGGGAAACCCAAATCCGTGTCTGGAGGGTCACCAAGTCCACTATGACACCCCAGGAAATGATGCCAACACCTCTGGAATGACACTGGGACAGCAGGGGAAGCATGTCTGGGGGCATCTAACACAACAAAGACCCTCTATTTCTCCAACATCACAGTCCATCACATAACAACTACACACTTTCCACATTCCAAAAAACCTCTATCAAAGTGGGAAAATACCTGGAAACCTTCTTTACTCCCCAAATGGATGAACACAAACCCCAATTTAAGCTCAACAAACAGTAACAACCACCCCTTTAAATCACGTTACCCATGACAACCACGGATGGAATAGACAATGGAAAATCCAAAAGCCCTCACCCTTAACTGTCATTTTGAGTGTGTGTGTGTGTGTGTGTGTGTGTGTGTGTGTGATGTGGTAAGACCTTCCAAAATTCACTTTTCTAGCCCTTAACATGAGCCCTTCCAAACAAAGTTACAGGACCTTAAGCTGAGCTACCAGCAGAGATTGAGGCCCTTGGCATGAGTAGAGCCTTGCACCAGCAGTGTTTTTGGCACTTAGGGTGAGTTGAGCCTTGTACCAGCGTGTGTCCCTTAACATCAGGCGAGCCCTAAGTTCTGCACTTTGCACAAAAGTTCAACATTAACCTTAGTAGCCTTAGTAGGCCCGAGAACCAGGAACAGGTCTTGCAATGGCTGTCGGATAACGCTTAAAGCACATTGTCCACCAGCCAGTCAGCCTCTACCTCCTCTTACCCAACAGTCTTGTCCTCCTTCCACCCAAAATTATCAATCTTCCCAGAACAATAACCCCAACTGTCCCTGCTCCCCAGAGCTGTTCTCCCTTCCTTTGACTGTACCGCAACCTGCCCCTCCATTTCGCGATTCCACGGACCTAACAGACGAGTATCTGTGTCCAGATGCTCAAACACTAGAGTCTCCTCCATCTCCGGTTGATTTGGTGGCGGATGACCAGCAACCCACCCTCATCGACGACGATGAGATGCAGTTGCTGTCAGGGCAGCCAGTTGACATGCGCATTGTGCAGGAGGAGGAGGCGAGACAGGAGTTGGAAGAGGAGGTGGTGGACGACGAGGACACCGACCCCACCTGGACAAGGCGGATGTCAAGCTGGGAAAGTAGTGTGGATGTTGAGGCAGGTGCAGCACCAAAAAGGGTAGCTAGAGGCAGAGGTCAACAGCTTTGCCGAAGCCAGGCCAGACCCGGAATGTCCGAAGATGTTCCCTTTTGTACCCAGCCCAGAAAAACTCCCCCATCGAGGGCACGTTTCTCGAAGGTGTAGAGTTTTTTCAAGGAATGCGCCGAGGACAGATATAGTGTCGTCTACACAATTTGCCTCTCGAAATCGAGTAGGGGCCCTGAGAAGAGCAACCTGTCCACCACTTCAATGCACCGTCATTTGGAATCCAAGCACTGGACTCAGTGGCAGGCAGCAACGGCAGGACAAACGTCGCCCGCCGTTCATGCCACTGCCTCTGCTCACAGTGCTGGCGATGCACTCCAGAGGACGAGCCAGGACATCACTTCATTTGCCTCCGCCACTTTGTTGACTTCTCCTTCATCCTCTCCTGTTTCTGTCTTATCTCCTTCTCCTGCACCATCAAAGGCACCATCAGGCGCTTCTTTACAACAACCCACCATCTCTCAGACATTGGAGCGCCGGCAGAAATACACCGCTAACCACCCACCCACGCAAGCCTAGAACGCCAACATCGCTAAACTGCTGGCCCAGGAGAGGTTGGCGTTCCGGCTTGTTGAAACTCCCGCCTTCCCGGACCTGATGGCAACTGTGGCACCTCACTATGCCGTCCCTAGCCGTCACAACTTCTCCCGGTGTGGCGTCCCCGCCTTGCACCAGCACGTGTCACTCAACATCAGGTGGGTCCTTAGTTCCGCGCTTTGCTGCAAGGTCCACTTGACCACCGACACTTGGACAAGCGCCTGTGGTCAGGGATGCTGCTTATCTTTAAGGACAGGCAGGGTGAATGTGGTGGAGTCTGGTCCCGGGGTGCAAACTGAGGTACCCTATCTCCTCTCCCAGGCCAAAATTCATGGCAGGAGTAGACTGAAACCCTACGACGCTGCAACCTCCACCCTAGCTACTAGCGGCAAACGCTAAAACACTGGTGTGGGGAGACGTCAGCAGGCAGTGCTGAAGCTCATCAGCTTGGGGAACAGACAGCACAGTGCCTCCGAGGTCAGGGTTGCCATCCTGGCTGAGATGGCATTTTTTTTCCCCTGCTACACCTGGGGCCTGGCATTTTTACGCCTGTGATAATGGCTGGAACCTGGTAGCGGCTCTGGAGCTTGCCAGCCTCCAACACGTTCCATGTTTGGCCCACGTCTAACCTAGTGGTGCAACGTTTTTTGAAAACATACCCAAATGTACCGAAGCTACTGTTGAAAATGCGGCGCTTCTGCGCCCACTTTTGCAAGTGTACAGGAGTCGCTGCTAGCCTAAAAACACTCTAGCAAGGCCTACATCTGTCCAAACACAGGCTGTTGTCCGTCATTCACACACGCTGAAACCCTACAATACCATATCTTGAGCAGGGTGTGTGAGCTGCACAGACCTTTGATGGAGTTCCATCTACAAAACCCAAGGGTTCCTCAAAGTCAGCTCCCAAAGTTTCTGCACCATGAGTTTCCAGGGGTGGCAGAGTTTTGGCTAGGGGAAGAGGCATGGATAGGGATGATGTCTAGGGGCAAAAGCAGTGTGGATGTGGAGGCAAGCTAAGCAGCAAAAACTGGGGGTACAAGCTAAGGCATGGACTGGGGTGATGTCTAGGGGCAAAAGCAGTGTGGATGTGGAGGCAAGCTAAGCAGCAAAAACTGGGGGTACAAGCTAAGGCATGGACTGGGGTGATGTCTAGGGGCAAAAGCAGTGTGGATGTGGAGGCAAGCTAAGCAGGGAAAAAGGTGGCTAGAGGCAAAGGGATGTCCAGAGGCAGAAGACAGCTGCATGACAGAAGCTAGACCTGAGCCAGCAAGGCCCAAGATGCCCTCTTTTCTAGCTTCCTTAGAAAAATTCCCCCATCGAGGCCACGTTCCTCGCTGGGGGAGATCATTTCTAAATGTATAGGTCGAGGACAAACTGAGTGTGGTTTACACACTTTGCAATGCGACTCCCCATCTCCCAGGCCTTTCATTCCAGGCTAAAGTACAGCACAACCCACCCACATGCCCAAGGCTTCAACGGCCTCATCTCAAAAATTCTGGCCCAGGAGATGTTGGGGTCCCGGCTTGTGGACACTCTGCCCTTTTTGGGCCTGCTGGCTACTGCGCCACCTCACTGTGCCGTCCACACCAGCACTTTTCCCCAAACATGAGGCGGTCCCTAAGTTCAGCGCTTTGCCCAAAAGTTCCACGTGACCAGCTATGAATGGACAAGTGCATGCGGACAGGGACGCTAACTTTTAATTTTGGCACAGTGGTTGAATGTAGTTGAGGCGTGGACCGGGTCACAAAATGTGGTGGACTGACTTGTCTCCCCACACAACATTCCTGGGAGGAGGGCTGAAACACCACCCTCTTCCTCCGCTGTTAGATTGACCCCAGCTACGAGCTGGAAACGCAGCAACACTGGTGTGGGGAGACATCAGCAGGCCGGGCTGAAGCTCATCAGCTTTTGGGACGGACAGCACACTGCCTCTGAGGTCAGGGATGCCATCCTGGATGAGATGGCAATTTGTTTATCCCCGCTGCCCCTGGGGCCAGGCTTTTTTGTCTTGTTGGAGGGCTCTGGAGCTTGCCAGCCTCCAACACGTTCCATGCCTGGCCCACGTGTTCAATCTAGTGGTGCAACGATTTTTAAAAACATACCCCAAATTAGCAGAGATAAGGGTGAAAGTGGGGCACTTGGACACCCACTTTCCCAAGTCTACAGTACCTGGAGCTAGCCGCAATACACTCCAGCAAGGCCTACATCTGCCTGAAGCACCTACTGTTGTGCGAGGTCACCACACGCTCAAACCCTAGATACCGTATGTTGAGCAGGGTGTGTGAGCAGCAGAGACCTTTGATGGAGTACCAGCTACAAAACCCAAGGGTTCCTCAGAGTCAGCTCCCTCACTTTCTGCACCATGAGTTTCCATGGGTGGCAGAGTTATGGCTAGAGGCACAGGCATGGATAGGGGTAATGTGTAGGGGCAAAAGCAGTGTGGATGTGGAGGCAAGCTAAGCATAAAAAACTGGGGGTAAAAGCAGAGGCATGGACTGGGGTGATGTCTAGGGGCAAAAGCAGTGTGGATGTGGAGGCAAGCAAAACAGGGAAAATGGTGGCTAGAGGCAAAGGGATGTCCATAGGCAGCAAGGGCAAAGATGCAAAACTCTCCCCTGTTTCAAGAATTTTCCTGACTTGTCTCCCCACAAAACATTCCTGGGAGGAGGGCTGAAACCCCACCATCCTCCTCCTCCGCTGTTAGATTGACCCCAGCTACGAGCTGGAAACGCTGCAACACTGGTGTGGGGAGACGTCAGCGGGCCGTGCTGAAGCTCATCAGCTTGGGGGCCAGACAGCACACTGCCTACAAAGTGAGTCATGCCATCCTCGATGAGACGGCAATGTGGTTTTGGCCACTGCACCTGGGCCCAGGCATGTTGTCATGTGTGATAATGGCCGTAACCTGGGATCGGCTCTGTAGCTTGGCAGCCTGCAACATATTCCATGCCTGGGCCACGATTTTAACTCATTGCTGCTAATCTTTTTGAAAAGGTACCCCAATGTTCCTGAGCTACTGGTGAAAGTGTGGCGCTTGTGCGGATAGTTTTTAAAGTCTATAGTTGCCGCTGCTAGCCTCTATGCACTCCTACAACGCCTGTACCTGCTGGAACAATGGCTGTTGTGCGACGTCTCCACACTGCTGGCACTAAACATATCATGTGTTGAGCAGAGTGTGTGAGCAGCACAGACCTTTGATGTAGTTCCAACTCCAAAACCCTCGGGTTCGTCAAAGTCAACTCCCTCAGTTGCTCAACCATGAATGGCCATGGGTGGCAGACTTATGTGAAATCCCATCCCATCCATTGCACTGGACACGAAACATTAGCATGCGCTCAGCACAACTCCGGATATGGTAGCTGCGTTAAGCAGGGTGCAGGGTACAACACAGACCAGGCCCGAGCACCAGGAACAGGTGTTAGAAATACTGCAGCATCCGCCATTTCCTTCCAATTTTGGGGTTTTGGACCCGCCACCGACTTGTCTGGACCTCAGTGGGGATCATGAGACACAGTTGCCATCAGGGCAAGCTGTGGTCATGTGCGGTTTGCAGTAAGGGGGCAGTGCGCAATTGGAAGAGGAGTTGGTGGATGACGAGGCCACCGACCCCACATGGACAGGGGTGATGTCTAGGGGCTAAAGCAGTGTAGATGTGGAGGGAAGCTAAATCAACAAAAAACCTGGGTAGAAGCAAAGGCATAAACTGGGGTGATGTTTAGGGGCTAAAGCAGTGTAGATGTGGAGGGAAGCTAAGCAGCAAGACCAGGCGGAATGTGGTACAACTACAAAAGGGGGACCTCCTCCAACGGCAGTTAACCCCAACGTACAATAAAACTCTGACACACTCTTGGATGGTAAAATAGTGGGGGTCGGCCACAGCTTTATTAAACCATAAACATATCGGCAGGCCCTGCTATCCCCCTCCCCTTTACTCTTTGACCAAGCGCGTCACCGGAATGCCCCGCCACCGCCTGCGGTGTGCATGTGTATGATGTTCAACGGGTGACGCGCTCCATCTTCTACCACCGATGACCAGAAGGGGAAGGGAGGGGAAAGGCGCAAGGTCCCGCCAACATGCAAGCTGTGACACCTGAAAAAACAAACCGGAATAAATAACAAGGCAAAGAAACAACGAAAACAATAAATAATAAACAACCATAATAACGGAAAGAGAACAAACAAGAGTGGGGAGGGCGGGAGGGAGCACGTCTTGTTCCGACGCTGGCGGGGATCCGAAAGGAAGTCCCCGCCCAGCGCCAGAAATTACATCAGACGCGTAAACATCGCCTCCTCCGAAAACCCCGCCCCGGTCAGCAACAGCCGCCGGGAGGGGAAAAAGGAGGAAGGGGGGGGAGCCACACGCCCGGTCAAGACCCGGACAGCTTAGGCAGCCGTCCGGGTCACAAAACAGTGGGTAGAAGCAAAGGCATGCAAAACTCTACCCTGTTGGAAGACTTATTCCTAGGTCTGGAACACGTTAATGCCCCCCCCCCTGGACAAATTACTGCCACTCAGGGGCCTAGTGTCACCAGGAGGGACAAGTATAGGCGCATGTTGTGGGAATACCTGGCCGACACCAGCTCTGTCCTCTCCGATCCCTCTGTGCTCTACTGCCTACACTTATTTTTTCATCTTTTTTTTCTGCACTGCACATCTCTTGCCTACTTCCTTTGGGATCTTAGAAGTGGTGGTCCACTTCCAAAGGTGGTAATTTCAGGGCTGGAGTTGTCAATAGACAGTGTAACGGGAGTAGCTGAGGTATTGCTGTCTTAACCACTTTTTGGCACAAAATTAACTTCCAAAGCCAAGTATGGTGCAAGTATATGATGCAAGGACACCTACACACCTATCTCTGACACATTGGGGAGTTCACCCTCATGCGCCCTTTTGGCCTGCACCATCATACGCCTCTTCCCAGCCACTCCACATCTCCCAAGCTTTTCATTGCAGGCAGAAGTACAACACAACCCACCCCCATGCCCAAGCCTTTAACGGCCTCATTGATAAACTGCTGGCCCTGGAGATGTTGGTGTTTGTTTATGCTTCTGGACACCCAGGCCTTCCGTCAGCAGATGGCAGCTGGGGCACCTCCCTATGCTGGGCCTAGCCGTTACTACTTCTCTTAGTGTGCTGTCCCTGCCTTGCGCCTGCATGTGTCCCATAACATCAGTCGGGCCCAGAGCTCTGCGCTTTGCTGCAAGGTCCACTTGACCACCGACACATAGACAAGCGCCTGTGGTCAGGGATGCTGCAGTGCTTATCTTTAATGACAGGCAGGGTGAATGTGGTGGAGTCTGGTCCCCGGGTGCAAACTGGGGTGGCCTATCTCCTCTCCCAGGCCAAAATTCATGGCAGGAGTAGACTGAAACCCTACGATGCTGCAACCTCCACCCCAGCTACTAGCGGCAAACACTGTAACACTGGCGTGGGGAGATGTCAGCAGGCCGTGCTGAAACTGATCAGCTTGGGGGATAGATAGCACAGTGCCTCCGATGTCAGGGATGCCATCCTGGCTGAGATGGCATTTTTTTTCCCTGCTACACCTGGGGCCTGGCATTTTTGCGCCTGTGATAATGGCTGGAACCTGGTAGCAGATCTGGAGCTTGCCATACTCAAACACGGTCCACGCATGGCCCACGTTTTTCAACTTGTTGGTGCCATGTTTCTTTGAAACCTACACCATTGTGCCTGATATACAGGTCAAAGTGGGGCCATTTTCGTAAGTGAGAACTAGCCTCTGCTAGGCAGAAAACATTCAGAGCACACTCCTCTCATCTTCGCACCGTTGGCTGGCGGAGGAAGACGAGGGGGTTGGAGTGGCATCTGATGTCCCTGTCCCACACGAGGCTAGAGGGTGCACTTCAGTGCATCCCATTGCTTCACTACAAATGGTGTGAAGGGGAGTGGAAAATGGAGGAAATGGAGAGTGACCCTTACAGTTGGTGCCAGCAAAGGCATGCCAAGTAACACACTGGCACACATGGCTGACTTCATCTTGGGTTGCTTTTCAACACATATTTCACATCATGAAGAACAAATAATACTGGATTTTTACAAGCCTCGAAACCCGGTCTAGGTCTAATGTCTGTTCCTTTCTTATATTAGGGGAGAGGGAAAAAAAATTACTTCAGTGATACGTTTAGCGTACATAGACTGACTATTAATGTGTATCCCACTTAGTGTTGTTAGGGTTACACACCGTCACAACCTGGCTAAAGCTTCTATAGCTGTTAATAAAGTCAACATAACTTTACGGTATCCAAAAAGACAGCTGGTACCGAGAGAGAGCAAGACAAATGTCAACCAAAGCTGTGAGCTCTGAACACCCACAGTGACTTTGGCGTCATCATCATTATAAGGGAGCGGGTGGTAATAAATAACTTGGCAGTGCCTAAAACCCAAAAAGCTTATACAACTATATTAACATTAAGATACACAAATGACACTTTTCAGTAGCATGTCATGAGACAAGCTGATAAGATCTTCCTTTGTGCAGTGCTATTTGAAAGTTAAACGCTGCCTTTATTTTAATTCTGGAGAAGGTGCAGACATTAGATTTAGAACATGTTGTCTTCATTGTCCAAATCCTCTATATAGGTAATGTGTTTTTCGGGCCGAGCTGTCTGGGAACGAGCTGGTGCAGCACTGACAACCTGGGTGAATATGGCAAGAGCCTGAGATGTAGGGTGAATGAATCCCCAAATTATTTGGGGAATTTCCACTCAGAAACTGGCACTATATACCAGTAGCAAAAATTGGGGGTGCACGTAACCCCAATATATTCTTTGAATTCCCAGTCAGACAATGGCACTATATGGCAGTGGCAGGACTTGAAGGTATTTATAACCCCAATTTATTATTTGAATTCCCAGTGAGAAACTGGCACTATATGGCAGTGGCAGGACTTGAAGGTATTTATAACCCCAATATATTCTTTGAATTCCCAGTCAGACAATGGCACTATATGGCAGTAGCAAAAATAGTGGGTGTATATAGCCCCAATTCTATTGCTAGGGGACTTGCATGGTATTTCTGGGGTGAAGGTGGGGGGGGGGGGCACACCGTTGGAACGGGGATTTGGGGTGTATATATGGGGTATACGGGAATACACTGTCAGTGTATTCCATTCAGGATCCTGGGAAAGCTGGGTTGCGGCGATTGAGCCCGTCAGTGCCACGTTACACTGACAAGATTCTCCCTGGAATTTAGCTCTTACAAGAGCTGTTGGTTGTCTTCTCCTTCCTATCCTAGCCTGTCCCTGCCTACCCAGAATCTAAGCCCTAGCTAACTGGACGGAAACCTCCGTCCCCGGTGAATTGCAAGCTCAGAATGACGCGAACCTGGGCGTCGCTGTTCTTTTAAATTAGAGGTCACATGTTTTCGGCAGCCAATGGGTTTTGCCTACTTTTCTCAACGTCACCGGTGTCGTAGTTCCTGTCCCACCTACCCTGCGCTGTTATTGGAGCAAAAAAGGCGCCAGGGAAGGTGGGAGGGGAATCGAGTAATGGCGCACTTTACCACGCGGTGTTCGATTCGATTCGAACATGCCGAACAGCCTAATATCCGATCGAACATGAGTTCGATAGAACACTGTTCGCTCATCTCTAGCCATCACTAGTGGTGTCCTGTAACATGTGGATGGAGCTTGGACAAATAAAGTTAGCCTGAAAAGAGATCATATCATGTGGGGTAATATGGGAGCGGGGACAGAGGAGGGTTAAAATTTGGGGATTCTAATTATAGTATGGAAGGGTTTACATTAGAAATTGTGATAGGCCTGTCTGAAAAGATGTGTCGTTAGTTTGCATTTGAAACTGTAGAAATTGGGAGTTGATCAGATTGTCCGGGGTAGAGCATTCCAGAGAAGTGGTGCAGCTCGGGAGAAGTCTTGTGTACGAGCGTGGGAGGTTCTGATAATAGGGGATGTAAGTGTTAGGTCATTGAGTGAGCGGAGAGCACGGGTTGGGCGGTAGACAGAGATGAGGGAGGAAATGTAGGGAGGTGCGGCATTATGGAGAGCCTTGTGGGGGAGGGGGATAACTTTATATTTTATTCTATAATGAATAGGCAGCCAATGTAGCGACTGGCACAGACCGGAGGCCTTGCTGTAGTGTCTAGCCTGATAGATGAGCCTGGCCGCTGCATTCAGAATAGATTGTAGAGGGGAGAGTTTAGTGAGGGGAAGACCGATTAGTAAGGCGTTACAGTAGTCAAGGCGAGAATGAATCAGAGCGACAATAAGTGTCTTTAATGTATCTCTGGTGAGGAAAGGGCGTATTCTGGAGATGTTTTTGAGGTGGAGGTGACATGAACGTGCGAGTGATTCAATATGAGGGGTGAAGGAAAAGTCTGCGTCAAACATGACCCCGAGGCAGCGGGCATACTGCCTAGGAGTTATAGTAAGGCCTGAGACTGCAATGGATATATCAGGGACAGATCTATTAGATGGTGGAAACAGTAGTAGTTCAGTCTTAGAGAGATTTAGTTTCAGATAGAGCGAGGACATGATATTAGAGACAGCAGAAAGACAGTCACTAGTATTCTGTATGAGTGCAGGGGTGATGTCACGGGAAAATGTGAATAATTGGGTGTCATCAGCATAAAGATGGTACCTGAAGCCAAATCTGGCGATGGTTTGTCCAATGGGGGCTGTGTAGAGAGCAAAGAGCAGGGGGCCTAGGACCGAGCCCTGGGGAACCCCAACAGCAAGGGAAAGAGGGGAAGAAACAGAGCCCGCAAATGATACACTGGAAGTGCGGTCTGAGAGATAAGAGGAGAACCAGGAGAGCGCAGTGTTATTGAGGCCGACTGAGCGGAGCATAGGGAGCAGGAGATGATGATCAATAGTGTCAAAAGCTGCAGAGAGGTCCAGAAGAATAAGAAGAGAAAAGTCGCCATTGGATTTAGCCATTAGGAGATAATTGGAGACTTTTGCGAGAGCCGTTTCAGTAGAGTGCAGAGCGCGGAAACCAGATTGTAAGGGGTCAAGCAGAGAGTTAGCAGAGAGATAACGGATTAACCGAGAATAAACCAGGCGTTCCAAAAGTTTAGAGATGAAGGGCAGGTTAGAGAAGGGTCGATAGTTAGCAGCACAGGACGGGACCAAGGAGGGTTTTTTCAATAGCGGAGTTATAACAGCATGCTTGAAGGAGGATGGGAGGATTCCAGAAGAGAGAGAAAGAGAGAGGTTAAATATTTTAGTAAGGCAAGTCGTGACAGCAGGCGACAGAGGTTGGAGAAGGTGCGAGGGGAAGGGGTCACTACTGCAGGTTGTGGGGGAGATGAAGAAAGTAGCTGAGAGACTTCCTCTTCTGTAACAGGTTGAAAAGATGAGAAAAGACAGTCTGAAGTGCGGTTGGTGAGGGGATCAGTACTATGGTAGGTGATGGGATCAATGCCACCTGGGGCTTTGGCAGTTATTTCCTGATGGATCTTATCAATTTTATCATGGAAATACGTGGCCAGGTCATCAGCACTAAGGACTGTGAATGGCGTCTGCACCTTGGCTGTGAGTAAGGAGTGAAAAGTTTCAAAAATCCTTTTAGGGTTGCTGGAGAGAGAGAAGAGATGAGGGCGGTGAAGTAGAGTAAGAGAACAATCGATGTAATCTTTGTGCAGGGCCAGCTGAGACGTAGTGAGGTCATTATGAGATTTAATTGAAGGATATGCGCTTTCTAGAGTAGAGACTCGACTGTCTATATGATGAAGTTCCGCTCTAATATCCTCAAGTTGCTGAAGAACTGGGTCTAGGGCGGCTGACAGAGCTTGTTGTAGAAATGTTCTTAAGAAGGTGCTATCCTCCAGGCGGTCCTGGTCAATATTACTCTCAGCATCCGAGTCATCACCTGTGTCAGGCTCCCTATTGTGGTCAGGCGCCATTTTCAGCGATCCGGCGGGAGATTGTCGATTTTTCTTTCTAAGATACTTTTGCAAGTCACTTTGGAGTTTAGTTTGATTGGGAGTACCAGCGAGGTCTGTGCCTTTGTCTTTATTTGGTTTAACCATCTTGATGGATGCAATATAAGTGAGGGAGAGGGACGAGGTCAAGACTATAACATCTAGCAAATAGAGAGCATCAGTCTAAATGACAACATAGACAAGAGTGTTCTTGGAGATTCACTTAGGTACAGGGAGGGGAGAGGTCCCCAAATATCAATAGGTAAGGTTGACAATCTCAGCGTCTAGGCAGACAGTCGTCCTCTGCAAGCGAGGTATCAGGTATAATTGGGTTCTACGTCTCTTAGTGCAGTAGTGGGGATGATATTCCTGTAGGTAAGACAGCCTTTCCCAATCTTAACTGCTACGACTAATCCACAGGGGAGGTTCGGATGAGACCCTGTTAGAGAAGGCGGCAGGGGGCTGCAGGGGAGGGCAAGAAAGCCCAGGTGTGGGAGTGCGGAAAGAATGTAGAATAACTCTAGCCGAGGACCGTAGATATCGAGGGTCAGGGACACCACTTATGGGATATGAATGTAAAACTTTCCGGAGAGGAGATATAGGGGAGGAGGGTAGCAGAAGGGTTTATTAAAGCAGACAAGGCCGGAGGACCTGATGGTATAAGCGCAAGAGTTCTTAAAATGTGCAGTGACCAGCTGTGTGGTATTATTACGCACATGTACAATACGAGTCTAAAGCTGGGAGTGGTACCTCGACTGTGGAAAACATCTTGTGTGGTGCCAGTCCCAAAGATACCCAACCCGGTGGGCTACAATGACTACCGACCCGTAGCACTGACATCTCACCTGATGAAGGTCCCAGAGAGACTGGTCCTGACACACCTACACCCCCTAGTGAGCTCCGCTCTGGACCCCCTCCAGTTTGCCTATCGGCCGGGCATTGGGGTAGATGACGCCATCATCCACCTTCTTCATAGAGTTCTCTCTCACCTAGAGAAACCCGGGAACACTGTGAGAATATTGTTCTTTGACTTCTCCAGTGCGTTCAACACCATTCAGCAAGGGCTACTGAGGGAAAAGCTGAACCTTGGTGGAGTGGACCATCACCTGTCCAACTGGACCCTAGACTACCTGACAACCCGCCCTCAGTATGTGAGAGCCCGGGACTGTGTGTCTGACACTGTGATCTGTAGTACGGGGGCACCAAAAGGTCCAGTTCTTGCCCCATTTCTCTTCACACTGTACACTGCTGACTTCAGGCACAACTCATCCAGCTGTTACTTACAGAAGTCCTCCGATGACTCTGCTATAGTCGGCCTTATCACTGATGGCGACGATAGGGAATACAGAGACTTAAACCTGGACTTTGTTGAATGGTGCCAGCGGAACCAGCTCAGTATTAATGCTGGGAAGACCAAGGAGATGGTGGTGGACTTTAGTAAACGGAGAGGTGCTCCGACCCCGGTGGAGATCCAGGGAATATGTATTGAGATAGTCAGGACCTGTAAGTACCTGGGCGTGCTCCTCACTAATAAACTAGACTGGGCTGATCACCTGGAGGCGCTGCACAGAAAGGGCCACAGCAGACTCTACCTGCTCAGGTGGCTGAGGGCCTTCGGAGTCCAGGGGACACTTCTTAGGGCCTTCTTCAACTCTGTGGTTGCCTCAGCCATCTTTTTCGGTGTGGCCTGCTGGGGGTGCAGTCCGTCAACCAGAGAAAGATACAGACGTGACAGGCTGATCAGGAGGGCCAGCTCTGTCCTGGGGAGCCCCCTGGACCCAGTACAGGTGGTGGGTGACAGAAGGATACTGTCTGTGGTGACCTCCATGTGGGAGAACAAATCCCACCCCATGTATGGGACCTTGATGGGACTTGGCAGCACTGTAAGTGACCGTCTGCTTCACCCCAAGTGTGAGAAGAAGCTATCGCAGGTCCTTCCTTCCAACCGCGACCGGGCTGTATAATTTACATCAGACCAAGCGAAGACACTCCGCACAGACAACTAAATGACTATGACGATGACCATGAAGTCTTCCTTCTTTCTCTTCCGTTCCTTAGCTGCCATGGACTCCTAGTATATCTTCTCTTCTCAGCATATGTGTGTCTGCGTCTGTATTATATTACTGTGTATTATCCTGTATTACTAGGCTGCTGTAACATGCTGGAATTTCCCCAATGTAGGACTATTAAAGGATTATCTTATCTTATCATAGGTCCTCAAGTGCAGATTAATGTGGCCTGCTACTGTTTCCAACTCCAGGGGAAGGGAGAAATGCAGATTCGGCTCACCTCCATGTCAGGATACGAGTGGGTTAAACTGAAGGGCAGCTGCAGGCGTCTCAGTGTAGTTGGTCTGTAGCTGCTGCTTCATGCAGAGAGGCAGGCTGCGCTCCAAGATGGGTAGGTCTGGAGCTGGGCGCAAATCACAGCCGGATAGCTGTCCGGCAAGTCACACCCCTTCTTCCGGATCTGGGTTCTGCGTAGAAGTCACATCAGGGGCCGGCCCTTACACTTTAGGCTAGGGATCCTAGTGAGGCCTACTCAAAATGGCTGCTGGGTCTGGGAGAAGAGATCCAGAATCTGAGTTCCGTACCTCGAAATACCTCCTCTCCAGGCTGCTCCAGAACCAGAAGCAGCTGTGATGTCGCGGGAGATGTCTCCTGCGCTCCGCAGGCCGTGGTGACTCCAGAAGAAGGCAGGCCGCAAAAAAACAAAATGGCGGTCGTGACTCCTATGATCAGCTGCCCGGTAAAGTAAGAGAGCTGGATGAAGGCAGTAAGTGGCTGGAACGCGCCAGAGGTCCTCTCCTGGGTCGGATGAGCGGTCCAGAGCTGCGAGGGACTACGCCGGGAGCTGGAACAAGTCGGCAGCAGGTAAGTCCAAAAACAAGATGGCGGCCGGGTCCTGTGGGACAGAAGGCCGCAACAGTTTATATCCTCAGGAGCGCTGTAAAAGTGTGAAATAACACCCCAAAATAGCAGACAGAGGCTTGGAGGAGAGCCTCGGGGTTGTTATCTGTATGGATGGCTGAGATCACCGCCGGTAAGCAACGGATGAAAGTGTCCAAGTCAAGAGCTCACAGCAGATGCGACCGCTCTGGTTGCCGGCTAGCCATGCCCCCTCCCCCTCCCACAGTATATCTATCCCTGTCTCACAGTCACATAGTTCACAGTCTCATATGAACCGAATCTGAAATCCCCCATTCATATGAAGCGGAGGTCACCTGATTCAGCCAGCCAATTACTTTTTCTGACTTTTTTTTTTTCGATGCCGCGGTTGTCGTAGTTCCTGTCCCACCTCCCCTGCACAGTTATTGGTGCAAAAAAAAAAAAAAAAAGAAAAGAAAGAAAAAGCGCCAGGGAAGGTGGGAGGGGATACAAATTTTTAGTGCGTTTGCCGCGTGGTATTCAATTGGAATGGAATATCTTGAGCAGCCTGAATACCAATTCGATGGAACGCTGTTGGCTGATCTCTAATCCCTACTGATCCCTTAGACTGTTAGGACCCCACAGATCAACTGTTTCTCGGAGCAGGCAAATCCCATTATTGTTTAAATGTGGGGCGCTGCTTATTCGCTGTGTTCTTACAACCGCAGTTGTGGGTACTGTAGTTGTACCCTGTTCAAGTGTATGAGATGCCGCTGCAGCACCCATAACCATTTCAAACAAGAATATGTTGTAGGGAGGGGCCCCAGTCAGTAGAACATCCCGTCAGAGGGCCCCCACATAATATAGTGCCATGCTTAAGTGATATGCAGGTTATTTGGGAGCCACCGCCAAAGGACTGTGAGACAGCACCTGGAATTTGGGACTGTTCTGCTGTATTCAGGAGGGCCGAGAGGGCTCCCTCGCTGCCATAGGGTACAGTTCGGGTTCACTAGTTGTCCTATATTTAAAGTAGTTCTGTGCACAATCCTTTTGGGTGATGTTATTCAGCTCCTGCATATGATGTACAGCATTACCTAGAATCGAACAGGAGGGCTGGTGGAGGATGGAGCAATTGGGGAATATATCATTGCCTGTCAGCCATTGCCTGTTGGAATAATCCAATCGGTATTGGCCTAATGGTCATCAGTCTTTGGGGACGGCATTATGTGGTGCGGAACAGGTCTGTGTAAAATGTAGAGGGGTGCAGCATAAGGCGCGGGGCGCCGTACCAGGCGAGACGACGTAGCAGCATACTGCACTATTTTGCCTTTTCTTTTTTTTTTCTCCCCTTATTCTGCAGATGACACCTTCTGTACGTAAACCTGAGCTGTAAAGCCGGAGGAGATATAGGCAGTGACGGTGACGGCTCCTACAGGTTTATGTTTGTGTAAAGACAGTCACCACTATTACAATATTGTCTGACCCCTGTATAAGCAATGCCGCCCCTGCTACCTCTTGTGCCACCCCCTTTACCTCACAGATTGTAAGCTCTTGCGAGCAGGGCCCTCAGTCCCATTGTGTGACGTGACTATTTCTTTGTAATGCATTTTTCTCTCTGTATTTGAACCCTACAAGTTGTACAGCGCTGCAGAATACGTTGGCACTATAAAAATAAAATGTATTATTCTATTATTATTCATCATCTGTTTTCCCTTAGTCCTAACAACAGCACAAGCTCCTTTTAGTTCATTCTGTTCATGCCCCTCTTCATGGGGCGTGTAGCACAGCGTCGGATGAGTACGCAAGGCAGAGTGTCAGGAGATGAATATGAAGAGGGGCGTGAAGAGAATTAAGAACTAAGGGGCGGCGAGAGGTTATGACGTGGGGGTGCTCGGAGCAAGAGGGGCAATCCCCCTGAGTTCCATGAGCGGGATTTGCATACTGCAATAAACAGATTTTGACAGAAACAGCAAAGAGGAGAAGAAGAGACTGGAAGGTGGGAGTAGAATGGCCTTTTTAACCCCTTCCCGACATGCGCCGTAATAGTACCCCCGCGTCCAAAATTGCCCGCTCTAAAAATCTATAAAAATATCTTTCCTGTTCGGTAAGTGCTGTAGCGGGAAAAATAGTCAAAAGTGCCAAAGTGCCGTTTTTTTTTTTTTTTTTCAGTGTTTTGATTCTGATATAAATTGGAATAAAAAGTGATCAAAGCAATAACATTTCCCGAAAATGGTAGAACTAAAGAGTACACCCGGCCCCGCAAAAAAAGACGCCCTACACATCTCTGTACACGGACGTATAAAAAAGTTACGGCTGTCGGAATATGGCGACTTTTAGAAAAAAACAAAACAAAACAGTTTTGGAATTTTTTTTAAGGGGTCGAAATTTAAATAAAACCATAGAAATGTGGTATCCCTGGAACCGTACCGAAACACAGAATACAGGGGACATGTCATTTTGGCTGCACAGTGAACGCCGTAAAACCAAAGCCTGTAAGAATGTCGCAGAAATGCATTTTTTCTTCAAATCCACCCCATTCTGATGGTTTTTCCTGCTTCCCAGTACATTATATAGAATAATTAATGGTGGCATCAGGAAGAAAAATTTGTCCCGCAAAAATTAAGACCTCATATGACTCTGGGAGCGGAGAAATAAAAAAGTTATGGGGCTTAGAAGGAGGGGAGTAAAAAACGAAAAAAAAAAAAAAATGCCATTGGCGGGAAAGGGTTAAAGACGATCGTCTAACGACAGAATTAGAGCCCCGGTAACCGTCCTATGTAGTATCTGTGCGCCACCTGCTGGCTGGGATCCGTATATACAGGGTCTCCCGAGCTGTGACGTTTGTTCCCCACGCCCCCATCTGGATCAGCGTGGAACTGCACAGCCCGCACCCGGGGTTCACTATAGCTGCAGCCTCGCGGCTATTACACAAGGATGCCCATAGGGGGCAGAGCGGAGATACCGCAGCCGGGAGAAGAATTAGATCCGGGGAGGAGGGGGTGCGGCTCCGGAATACAATAGTCCTATTGACAGAGAAGAAGGTCTGGAGCAGTGAGAACAGCGCCCTACATGTTATCTAGTAGGCCGGCTAGAAGGAGCCGCTGACCGCTGACCCTCGGCAATGGGAGAATGAGCGGGAAATTCAAAGTGATCCATTGTCTTATGTCAGCCAATCAGCGCGAGACAGAGGAGGGGCTTGTAGGAGTCACGCCGAAGAATTACGTCATCAAAGCAGGGTTCTCCTTCTGGTCCGACCACTCTCTATATAAAAAGGCGGCTGTGCGGAGGGACGCTTGATCTAGTCTGTCAGCAGCACAGAAGATGTCTGGTCGCGGTAAAGGAGGGAAAGGTCTCGGCAAGGGCGGTGCCAAGCGGCACAGGAAGGTGCTCCGGGATAACATCCAGGGCATCACCAAGCCTGCCATCCGCCGTCTAGCTCGCAGAGGAGGCGTCAAGCGCATCTCCGGTCTCATCTATGAGGAAACTCGCGGTGTCCTGAAAGTCTTCCTGGAGAACGTCATCCGTGACGCCGTCACCTACACCGAGCACGCCAAGAGGAAGACCGTCACCGCCATGGACGTGGTGTACGCGCTCAAGCGCCAGGGCCGCACTCTCTACGGCTTCGGAGGCTAATTCCGCCGCTCCCCGACTCTCTACTACATAACCCAAAGGCTCTTCTCAGAGCCGCCACATCCTCCTGAGAACAGAGCTGTCCCCGCCACCCACCTCTCCTCTGCCTTGTAGGTCTGGGGCTGCAGACGCCTCCTGTAGGCTGTAATGTCATCACTGCTGGAATACTGGAGAGAGTAGAAGAAGAAAACGCTCCAAACCTTCGGAATCTAAGCTTTGTGAACAGGTCCCTAGAAGTAGTCCTACTGCGGCTCTGCAGTGTAACCCCCGTGCCGGCAGCTCGGGCCGATAAGTAGCAGCTTAGTTTAACCCTCCAATCGCAGGTGCGTGCAGAGAGCACTGCACCTCGTAGAGATGTCAATGTAGCAAGCCGGAGATTAGAGCTTCTCTTTAGGTGTATAGTAAGTCTAGCAAGTACAAGAAAATAGCTGGAAAGAAAGGTTCTGGGTAGAAACACGTGCGGGAGCAGCAAGAAGCCAGAAATGGAGGGCTCAGCAGCTCTAGTGTGGAAGGGGTGGGGGGGCTCTTAGAAGAGCCTTTGGGGTGATAGTACAGAGCAGGTGATGGAGCCGATTACTTGGCGCTGGTGTACTTGGTGACGGCCTTGGTCTACTAAATATTAATGTCACTTTTCTGTTGAGGTGCCCATACTTTTGCACCGGTCAAATTTTGGTTTAATGCATATTGCACATTTTCTGTTAGTACAATAAACCTCATTTCAATCCTGAAATATTACTGTGTCCATCAGTTATTAGATATATCAAACTGAAATGGCTGTTATAAACACCAAAATATTTAGAACTAAAAATGATTAAGATTAATAGGGGTGCCCAAACTTTTTCATAGGACTGTATATAATTAGCATATACACATTTATGTACATTCATATACCATATATACTATATATACTCACATATATACATACACTCACATATTATTATAGAATGCTGTATATACACACACACATACCTGTATACAAACATACAGTCCTCACACAGTATACAAGACACATGCTTTAACCCTTAAAGAGGACCTTTCACCATATCCGGGCACATGCAGTTCTATATACTGCCGGAAAGCTGACAGTGCGCTGAGTTCAGCGCACTGTCGGCTTTCCCGATCTGTGCCCGGTGTGAAGAGCTTACGGCCCGGTACCGTAGCTCTTCTATGGTCAGAAGGGCGTTTCTGACCATTAGCCAGAGACGTCCTTCTGCCTCGCGGCGCCAATCGCGCTGTGCTGTGGAGCCGGGAGGAACGCCCCCTCCCTCTGGTCACACAGCTTGTCCGTAGACTAGCATTATCAGGAGAGGGAGGGGGCGTTCCTCCCGGCTCCACAGCACAGCGCGATTGGCGCCGCGAGGCAGAAGGACGTCTCTGGCTAATGGTCAGAAACGCCCTTCTGACTGTAAAGCGCTACGGTACCGGGACCGATAGCGCTTTACACCGGGCACGGATCGGGAAAGCCGACAGTGCGCTGAATTCAGCGCACTGTCAGCTTTCTGGCAGTATATAACACTGCCTGTGCCCAGATATGGTGAAAGGTCCTCTTTAAGTACTATCATGGTGTCTATCATAATGATATGTGTATGGTAGCGGTGTATGATAGACACCATGATAGGACTTAATGGTTAAACAAATGTACACATATACATATTAAACATTACATTTTACTAAAAAAAAGGAAAAAATATACTCACATTTGTGGATCATTGCAGCAGCAGACTCCTCTGTCCCCACACAGGCCGATGTAAGCGATGACTCACTGCTGGGAGGGGGAGGGGAAGGAAGTCCGGGCTGCAGAGAGATCGCTTCTAAAGATTGCAGGGAGAGCTGCTGCCCCTGGTGTGCTCTGTCCTCCGGATGTATACTTTCCTTATATTAATAGGAAAAGTATAGCATCGGCAGGAGGCCCCTCGGTGTAAGTGTCGGGGCCCTGGGAAACTGGCAGCCGGGCATCTTTAGTAATTACAGCGCTGCCGGCATCCTGGGGCCTCGAGCTTACCGATCGGGCCCCTGCCACTAGCAGTGCTCAGTTTATCAATGCAAATGCATTGGACAGGGGCCCGAACCAGCCCCTGACATCCCGATCGGGCCCCTGACCAGTGCTTCTGCATTGACGAAATGAGCACTGTCAGTCCAGGCTGGGGCCTACCGGGGGATTCCCCGGTACTCCGGCGGGCCAGTCCGACCCTGCTCCAGGAGAGAAGATAGAGCTGACACTTGAACCTTGAGGGTGGCAGGTGCTAGTCCTCTCTCCAGGCCGTTCTGTAAGAGCTCCAGGACTGCATATCTGTCTGGATCGCGGTGGCTGCCTGTACACCAATCTCGGAATATCCGGGCGATCCTTCGGTAGCTCTGATTGGTTGCCTCTGCTCTTGAATGGGCTAAGGTACTTAGCACTCCCTGGGACAATCCTCTGTCTGCGCGTATGGCGCGGTTAGCCTCCAGGCAGTGAGGTTGAATTTGTCTAGGCCCAGGCACGGCCGACTGTTCAGTGACACCAGGTTCCTGACTGGTGGAAGCCTCCAGTAGTTCCCCCGACTCATAAGGATAAGGTCGGTGAACCATGCCCTTTTTGGCCAGAACGGCATGATCACTATTGCCGAAGTCTGGTCCTGCCTGAGTTTCGCCAATACCTTCGGTATCATCGGGATGGGAGGGAACACGTATGCCAGTACGAACCTCCATGGTATTGACAGGGCATCCACAGCCAAAGGGTTGTCTTCCCGGTACAGGGAGCAAAACCTTTCTACTTTGGCATTGTGTTGGGTGGCCATCAGATCCACCTCGGGGAGACCACACCTCCTGGTCAGGTAGTGGAAGATGTCCTGATTCAGGGACCATTCGCCTGCGGTCGGCCGGCCTCTGCTGAGTTGGTCCGCTAGGATGTTCAGGCGGCCCTGGATATGTACCGCGGCCAGCTGGGAGAGGTTTCGTTCTGCCCAGGAGAAGATCAGGTTGGTGACTTGCATGAGCGAGGGGGACCTGGTTCCTCCCTGCTTGTTGATATAGTGGACTGTCGTCAGATTGTCTGATCTTACTTTGACCGCTTTCCCTCGTAGAAGTGGTGCAAATGACAGAAGGGCTCGATGAACTGCGGTAAGCTCGCGCCAGTTGGATGAGTGCATCCTCTCCCGCTGATTCCATGTACCTTGAACCGGGGTCTCCCCCAGATGAGCTCCCCAGCCTGTGAGGGAGGCATCTGTAGTCAACAGGGTCCAGGCGGGCTGGACCGAGGACTTCCCATCTCGCAGATGGGTCCACCAGGGCAAGGTTTGCCGGGTGCTGATGGTTAACTGGATTGGCTTCTGTAAACCTGAAGGACTGTGATTCCAGACTCTCAAGATCTCATTCTGTAGAGGGCGCATATACCATAGGGCCCAAGGAACTGCATCTAGGGCAGCGGACATCAATCCAAGGACCTTCATAGCCGTCCTGATGGTGACCTTCCGTGTAGAAGACAAATAATGTGCTGCTCGAGCAATTTTCCTTTTGCGAGGAGAGGGTAGAGAGACCGTCATGTTGAGAGAGTCTAGAATAAGTCCCAGGAACTGAACTCGTGTTGATGGCACCATCACTGACTTCTGCCAGTTTACCAGCCACCCCAGCTTGTCTAGTAGAGCTATGACGGTCTGCACCTGCGTGGTAAGAACCTCCTTTGAATGAGCCTTCAGAAGCCAGTCGTCCAGGTACGGGACTATGAATATGCCTTGAAGGCGCAGGGCGGCAGCGACCGGAGCTATAACCTTTGTGAAGGTGTGGGGGGCGGAGGATATGCCGAACGGGAGGGCTGCGAACTTGAAGTGCGCCTCTTTCCCTTGTATGTCTACGGCAATCCTTAGGAACTTTCGGTGTGCCAGAAAGATGGGTACGTGGAGGTAGGCGTCCTTCAGGTCCAGAGTGACAAAGTGATCTCCAGGGTGCATGAAAGGTAGTACTGACCTTATGGTTTCCATGCGAAACCGCAGCCTGCGGATGAAGTGATTCAGATACCTGAGATCGATGATCATACGCCACTTGCCTGATGGCTTGGGGACCAAGAAGACTGGAGAGTAGACGCCTGTGCCTTACTCTGCGCGAGGAACCATCTCCAGCGCGGCTTTGTCCACGTACTCCTGAATCAATCTCTCCAGATGAAGTTGTTTGGGGCCCTGAAGAGGGCGGGTTCTTACCATCTTCTCTGGCGGCTGGGAAACAAAATTAATTTTATAGCCTTCCTGGACCGTCTGGATGACCCAGGGGTCCCGAATATTCTGCCGCCAGGCCTCCACATAGTGGGAAAGACGACCGCCCACCCCGGGGGAGGGGGGGGTAGGAAGGGGGGGGGTATACTGAGAGGGAATTAGAAGGGGGCATTCTTACGGCCACGAGATGAGCCCCGACATCTTCCTCTCCCGGATCGCCGCTGGCCTCTGGTGCCTCTCCGGGTGCCTCTTCCTCAAAAGGAGGTACTCAGACCTTCAAGGGGCTGTGGCAGGTTCTTGCCCTTGGAGTCGGCCCAGCCTTCCATGATGTGGTCGAGCTCCCTTCCGAACAGTCGTCCGGGCTCAAAGGGGAGACCACAGAGGCTATTTTTGGAAGTAAGGTCAGCCTTCCAGGGCTTCAGCCATAGGGGTCGGCGAGCCACAGTAGCCAGTGCCATGGATCTAGCCGCCATGGGGTTCCTGAGGCCCGAGCCCTCCTCTGATGGAAGGATGGAGCGCCTTGATAACTTGGCCACGGCGACGTCCACCTTTGGTGGGGGACCCCACGCCTTTAGTTGACTTTCAGAGATGGGAAAAAGTGCCTTGAAGCGTGTGGATGGCGCAAAGGATCTCTCCGGGTGCCTCCATTCGCCCTCCATCAGGCGGAGCATCTCCGAAGAGGGCCTGAAGGTACGAGACCTACGGCTAGAGCCTTCCTCGCCTTCCCGGTCTCTGATTCTTAGGGTCTTGAATACTCTGGACCTTTTGTCCAGGGGAAAAATCTCCTTCTCCTCCTCCGTACTAGAAGACGACTCCACATCCCTGAGGCGCAGCTTTTCCAGAGGCGGCAGGGACAATTCACAATCCAGCCGTGGCCTCTTGGCCAGGGAGACGGCTTCCATCCTTTTCATGGAGTCCTGGACGTACCCCTTCACCCAGGAAACCATCTCTCGCATGGGAATTGTTTCAACAGAGGGGAACCTGCACCCCTGACAGAACCGATATTGGGAGTCATCAGGCAGCAGCACTCTACAGGAAGCGCACGCCAGATGCTTCCTTTTGGAAGAAAAGGATACACTAACTACTTACTGCCCCCAGGGATGCAACTCCCCAACCTCCCTCCCCCCCCCCCCTGGCCATGTCCACCAAACCTTAGTCAATGAAGACAGCTCTCCAGCAATGAAATGACCAGGGAGCTTCACCAACTGATGTGCTTGCAACCGGAGCGACAAGCACTAACTGAAGCTCTAGGGGGACTTAAATAGGCCAGGGGGCAGGGGCTACAACGGAGCCAGAATCTCCATGAGAAAAGGGGAGGGGGGAAGACAGGGTGGAGGGGGGGGGTGACCCGACTCAGGTATGGTCCTAAGGACCGGGCCCCCCCCCGAACTACCACGGCAATGCTCGTGTCTAGGGGTTATTCTCTTTCCGTCCGCCGCGAGACCCCCGCACTGCGCATGCGCGCCGGACCCTGCTAGACGGGGGACCCGAGGAACCTGAGAAAGGTTCCTAGGTCTAGCGTTCCTATACCCGGGGAAAGCCCCGACCCGGCGCCAGCCAGACAGGAGCGCGCACGAGCCGGCAGGGTCCCCGCCGGGAGAAGAGGACCCCTGCTGAAAAAAGAAGAGGATGTCCAAGAAAAAGATCTTCCGCCATCAGGTACGGATGGGGGAGAGTAGTGGACCCCTATAGGAGGTCAGAACACCTGCTCCCCCCTGACCACCTGTCCTGTCCCACAGGACAGAAAAAAACACAAGGGAGGAGCATGTCTTCCGGCCTCTTATAGGGGTCAAAAGCTGTTAGGTAATTAAAAATTCCACCTGTCCTAACAGCTCATTAGGGGCAGGAATACCCCAGTTGTGCTGCTGTTGGGCGTAGGGGGAAAGAAATATATTGGGGTTACAAATACACTCAAGTCCTGCCACTGCCATATAGTGCCAGTTTCTGACTGGGAATTCAAGGAATATATTGGGGTTACAAATACACTCAAGTCCTGCCACTGCCATATAGTGCCAGTTTCTGACTGGGAATTCAAAGAATATATTGGGGTTACATATAACTTCAATTCCAGGGAGAAGCTTGTCAGTGTAACGTGGCACTGACGGGCTCAATCGCCGCAACCCAGCTTTCCCCGGATCCTGGATGGAATACAATGACAGTGTATTCCCGTATACCCTATATATACACCCCCGATCCCCGTTCCAACGGTGTGCCCCCCCACCTTCACCCCAGAAATACACTGGAAGTACCCTAGCAATAGAATTGGGGCTATATACACCCACTATTTTTGCTACTGGTATATACTGCCATTGTCTGACTGGGAATTCAAAGAATATATTGGGGTTGTGTGCACCCACAATTTTTGCTACTGCCATATAGTGCCATTGTCTGACTGGGAATTCAAAGAATATATTGGGGTTACGTGCACCCACAATTTTTGCTACTGGTATATAGTGCCAGTTTCTGAGTGGAAATTCCCCAAATAATTTGGGGATACATTCACCCTACATCTCAGGCTCTTGCCATATTCACCCAGGTTGTCAGTGGTGCACCAGCTCGTTCCCAGACAGCTCGGCCCAAAAAACACATTACCTATATAGAGGATTTTGACAATGAAGAAAACATGTTCTAAATCTAATCTGTCTGCAACTTCTCCTGAATTAAAATGAAGGCAGCTATTAACTTTCAAATAGCACTGCACAAAGGAAGATCTTATCAGCTTGTCTCATGACATGCTACTAAAAAGTGTCATTTGTGTATCTTAATGTAAATATAGTTGTATAAGCTTGTTGGGTTTTAGGCACTGCCAAGTTATTTATTACCACCCGTTCCCTTATAATGATGATGACGCCAAAGTCACTGTGGGTGTTCAGAACTCACAGCTTTGGTTGACATTTCTCTTGCTCTCTGTCGGTACCAGCTGTATTTTTGGATACTGTAAAGTTATGTTGACTTTATTAACAGCTATGGAAGCTTTAGCCAGGTTGTGACGGTGTGTAACCCTAACAACACTAAGTGGGATACACATTAATAGTCAGTCTATGTACGCTAAACGCATCACTGAAGTAATTTTTTTTTCCCTCTCCCCTAATATAAGAAAGGAACAGACATTAGACCTAGACCGTGGTTCGAGGCTTGTAAAAATCCAGTATTATTTGTTCTCCATGATGTGAAGTATGCGTTAGACTCTTGAAAAGCAACCCAACATAAAGTCAGCCATGTGTGCCAGTGTGTTACTTGGCATGCCTTTGCTGGCCCCAACTGTAAGGGTCACTCTCCATGACTGGGATATTCCCATGTCATTGATGTAATGAACATTAACTAACATGTGTAACCCACACTCTCACCCACCCAATGGAAATAAAACAGTCACACACCAATATACGATGGGATAAGAGGGCCACAACAGCCAATTTATTGAAAACATAATAACAACAACAACATTTTGTTATTGGAAGGTCGAGCAGGGCCAGCATAGTGATAGGCAGCCCACGCGCAAATCTCCCAGCCGCAACGCGCCGACACGGGAGAGGACAAAAATCCTGGTACTGCCTTAACTCCCTTTACATGTTCATAACTTTATTATAGTGATACACAAAACACTCACAGAGGTACCCTTCACCATGGGTCCCCTGTATTTCGCTGGAACTTCGGCTTACAGCGTGCCCTGCCAGACCTTCCACCGCCGGCTGTCGTGACAGAAATGACGGGAAACCTGAAAAAGAAAACAGAAACAGCAAGAATGCAAAACCACAAAGCAAATGTATAAAGGGGGGAAATGGAAAAGAGGGAGGGCGGGCGGGAAAGGTCCAAGGTGAGGAATAACAGAGGGGGCAGAGAAAGGGATTATTAAATAGACCCCCGTATTGTAAACAAACCCACCCCTTGGCCCAGGACTAACCCTAAACAAAACCCAAATCCCCGCCATAAAATTAACCCTTGACAAGCTACTACCTCTGTTCATGACTATAGAAATCCCTGTCATGCCGGGCCTTTTGCTATATTTATGCTCCGGCCCTTTCTTGACTGGGATATTCCCATGTCATTGATGTAATGAACATTAACTAACATGTGTAACCCACACTCTCACCCACCCAATGGAAATAAAACAGTCACACACCAATATACGATGGGATAAGAGGGCCACAACAGCCAATTTATTGAAAACATAATAACAACAACAATATTTTGTTATTGGAAGGTCGAGCAGGACCAGCATAGTGATAGGCAGCCCACGCGCAAATCTCCCAGCCGCAACGCGCCGACACGGGAGAGGACAAAAATCCTGGTACTGCCTTAACTCCCTTTACATGTTCATAACTTTATTATAATGATACACAAAACACTCACAGAGGTACCCGTCACCATGGGTCCCCTGTATTTTGCTGGAACTTCGGCTTACAGCGTGCCCTGCCAGACCTTCCACCGCCAGCACTAACATGCGTGATTCCTTACGCATGGTAGTCCGCCCACACACGAACTGCTTTTTCAACACCCTCCTGCAACGCTAGCGACCAGATGTCATACCCAACATCATTGAGGTGAACCCCATCCCGGCTCATATGACCACTGTGTGGCACCTCCAAATGCCGGTGACGAACGACTATACCCCCATTACGAGCGACAAAGGCAGAAACTGTGGTATTAACTTTACGTCAGGCTTTATTTAGCTTAGCAACCGACCGGGCATGTCGCCAGGACAGCCTGGCAACTATTTCTGACCACACTAGTACAATTCCTGGGTACATAGACCAAATACGAAGAAGGTCGTACTTGATATCCCTCGCCAGCTCAAGAGACGTACGGACACCAAGGTCATTACCGCCCGCGTGAATGACCAGGACGTTTGGAGGCCTATCCATCTGGGAATGAAAATGTAACACCGGCAGCAATGCACTCCACAGCATCCCCCTCCTACCTATCCATCTCACTAAGGCTTGAGAACGGGACAAACCCAATTGCCTACCATTAGGCCTAACATCAGCTCTGATGGCTCCCCAGTGCACATACGAGTGCCCAATTATCCAAACGAGGCACAGGGTACAAAAAACACTGAAGAGCAAATTGGAAAAAAACGTAATATTAACAATATCAAAACAGTTACAGCATGAGTGGTTCTACAGCAGATTCGGACGAACATATATGCGATAACGTTTGGAAGCCCAATGACCGACGCGCATAACCGTGGACTCCGGCAATCCGCATCTCGTAGCCTCCGTTGCAGCCCCGATGCGAAATGAATGCGAATTATAGTGACTAGACGAAATGCCCAAACTGTCCAAGACTTTACGAAAAACCGCAACAAACTGGAAGCGAGAAAGAGCTTTACCCGACTCATGGATCAAAAAGGCCCCGCCGACAGCAGGCCGCATATGTAAAAACCTGCTAACAGCAGCAACCGGACAAGAAGACGCGCCAGGCACAGAGAACAGGCGAACCGTAAAACCTCTACCCCCTTGATCTGTCTTGCTATGCAGCACCCGGCAAGAAACCCCTCCCCCATCCATTGAAACATGGGACCTCAACAAACCATCATGGGAACTACAGGACGAACTGACTAACTCGCTGATACGGAATGCCCCAAAAAACGCAAGGGAGAATGCCACCCCAAACAACTGAGTCTCAAAAGCATTTTTACAGACCAATGGTAGCTTTGAAAACATGTCCTCCAATAAGGTAAATGACACCGGGCACCTAGGATCAGGCGTTGGGGGAGAACGGCTGAAACCCGCAAGGGCCTGACGGACCAAAAAATGCTTGGTGGTATCAGGTAACCCGTAAAATTTTAGCCAAAAAGAGAGGGCCGACAGGCTCCTGCGGGCAACAGACTTAGACCTACCCTGAGAAAAGCAAGAACCCAACCAAGAAAGAAGCAAGGAAACAGGAGCACTTGCGTAGCAATCATGCCCTACCGTACTACAATGACATGACCATTCCTGCCAGAACCGTGTATATGCCTTCCACGTAGATGCGCAAAGGGAGCGCCCAACCAAGGTCAGAGCTGTCCGAACGCCAGATCCCATAGGTGAGCCGGACAAGGAGTTCCGTGAAGTGCCGCCCCCAGCGCCAAGGCCCGAAATCGGTCCCACTGGAAGCGAGAAAGAGCATCCGCAATGGAATTAGTCACCCCTGGGACATGGCGTGCGGACAGCCAAACATTAAAAGACAAACAAGTAAGCACCAAATGA
The DNA here is from genome assembly GCF_031893055.1 of Leptodactylus fuscus. NCBI lineage: Eukaryota > Metazoa > Chordata > Amphibia > Anura > Leptodactylidae > Leptodactylus > Leptodactylus fuscus. The sequence continues at coordinate 81,913,262 of NC_134274.1, read as the reverse complement.
CGTACAAGACGAATGACTGGAGGAGACGAGGAAGACAAGCTGCGTAATACATCAACAACCGACATATTATCACACAAAAACCTAACTCGTTTGTTTCTGAAAAGAGGACCCCAAACTTCCAGGGCTGCAACAATTGGAAAGAGCTCGAGTAAGGTGAGATTACGGGTGAAAGCAGCTTGTTTCCAAGAAAGGGGCCACTCGCCAGCAATCCACTGTCCCTGAAAATATGCACCAAACCCAAAACTGCCAGACGCATCTGTGTGCAAAGAGATGTCAACATTATCACACCATGTCTCCTGCCAAACGGACTTGCCGTTGTAGGCAGAAAGAAAGGACGACCGCACATGCAAATCAGACCTGTGCTCCGCTGTGAGTCTCACAAAGTGCGCAGGGCTAGAAATCCCCGCCGTTGCCTGGGCCAAACGTCTGCAAAATATCCTCCCCATAGGGATAATTCTGCAGGCAAAATTTAGTTTACCAAGTACGGACTGCAACTGGCGCAACCTCACCTTACGATATGTGATCAACTGATCCACAACCTTCCTCAAATCCACAACCTTCTCAAAAGGCAATCTGCACTCCATAGCAATGGAATCTATCTCAATTCCTAAAAATTGTAGCCTGGTGGTCGGTCCCTCCGTCTTCTCGGGAGAGAGAGGGATGCCAAAACGACAGGCAACCTGCTGCAAGGTAGACAGGAGAACTGAGCACACTGATGAACCGGCTGGACCGATACACAAAAAATCGTCTAAGTAATGCAGGATGGAGTGCAAATTAGCCTCTTTCCTAACTACCCATTCAACAAATGTGGCAAAACGTTCAAAGTACGAACAGGATATAGCACAACCCATCGGGAGGCACCTATCGACAAAATAAGATCCTTCCCACCGAAATCCCAACAAGTATAAACTGTCAGGGTGAATTGGAAGGAGGCGAAATGCCGACTCTACGTCCGCTTTGGCCATAAGGGCCCCTGAACCGCAGCGTCTCACCCAATCCACCGCCCTGTCGAACGACACGTATGACACAGAGCACAACTCCTCGTCAATACCGTCGTTTACTGACAGTCCCTTAGGGAACGACAGGTGGTGGATTAGGCGAAATTTATTCGCCTCCTTCTTGGGAACAACGCCTAAAGGAGAAATGTGAAGATTGTGCAAGGGGGGATCAACAAAAGGCCCTGAAATGTGACCTAGTGACAACTCCTTTTTCAATTTGTCTAACACTACATCAGGCCGCAAGCGTGCGGATTTCAAATTCCTCAGACATGGGACAGAAACTGGAACAACAGAGGGTATGATAAAACCGTCTCTAAAACCTGCCAACAAAAACTGAGCTGCATTTCTATCAGGATAACTATTTAGATAAGGAAGCATCGGATCTAGCTGAACCGGTGTCATCCCTTTTTGTAGCAGAGTCTGCTTGCTTGGTCCTATGCTTTCTAAAACACTGGGACCCTGTGTGAGACCCTCCACAATGGCAACATTCGTGTTTGAAGCGGCAAGTGCTGCCGAAGCGGCACTGCCCTTCATTAAATTGCCAGCAACAACCGGGACGCTGCACTGTTGAGGACGCCTGTCCCGAAAAAGACCCCCCTGTGCTGGACCGAAACGGCTGAGAAGGCAATCTAGCCGCTACCATGAGGCTCATCCACAAATTAATATCTTTGTGATCCCACCGGATTGATGGTCAGACCGCCTTCCTTTGACGAAACTGCTCGTCGTAGCGAATCCAAGCGGTCCCGCCATAAACCCGGTAGGCCTCACCTATGGACTCCTCATAGCAAAATAAAGCAGAACAGTGCTGGGGGGCCTTCTCACCAATAATGCTAGCCAGTATATGAAACGCTTGGAGCCAGTTCGAGAAAGTGCGCGGAATCAAACGATACCGGCGTCTTTCCTCCTCCTCTTTTTTTGACTCAGTGAGCTTAACTCTATCTAAGTTGAATTTTTCTAGAGGCAAGAGAGAAAATATCTCGACGTATTCGTCTCTCCATATCTTTTCTCTCACCTCCTGTTTAACATGAGCCCCCAAGGGGCCATCAAAACAGAGATAGATTTCACCCTTCGCTGCATCGCCGAGTCGAACCGGGTCAACCGGCACCTCACCCTGCGAATTCCCCCCCGCATCAGGTGCGGTGGCAACAGGTGCGACCGAGGCCGCGGGAGCCGTCGCAGGAGGAGGAGCCGAAGCCGGAGCAACCCAAGCAGCAGCAGGAGAAGGGACACTAACTGATGGCACATAACTATCAATAAACTGACGCACACTAGCAAAGAGAGTAGCTAAAGGGTCAGGGGAGGGGGAAACATTAGCTGATGGGCAAGGATGGTTCAGGGGTGGGAGAAACCCTGACCGTAAAGGAATAAGAGAGTGTTGTGACTCACCAAGCTGGCTCCGGTGGAGCGCCGAGGCAGCCGTCGTCCCGTAGACGTCTGGAACGTAATCCACATCTGCGGCGTCTTCATCTTCATCATCATCAGTGTGGGGCTCGGCCGTAGTGGACCGTAGCTGGCGGTGATGACCATGCTGGGCTCCATCTTGGCAGACATCCGGCACCTGGGACAAAGGTGTGGGAGGCTCCGCCCCCAGTGGGCGTGCCGCTGCGTGCGATCTCCTGGATGATTTCCTATGGGCCCTGGTGCTGGTGGTTGTAGAAGGCTGGGTGGAGGCAGAGGAGCAGGCAGGCAGGCGGGCCTCAACGTCCCGAGGCTCCGCCCCCGTATCCCCGGCAGCAGCGCGGCGTCTCCGGATGCCTGTAGCTGCAGATGATCGTGTTGTAGCAGAAGAGCAGGGAGGTAGGCGGGCACCAGGATCCCGAAGCTCCGCCTCCGTGTCCCTGGCAACGGTGCAACGTCTTCTGAGGGGCGGGACGAAGGATCCGGAGGTCCGGGCAGCGTCGCTGGAGGCCGACGCACCCGCTGACGTCACCGCGCCGGAAGTGGGCGGAGCAGGAGCGTCTAGGCCGGAAGCGGCTGTGGGAGCAGTGGATATGTGGCGCCGTGCGGCTGGATTCCGACGCCTCCGCACTGCCTCACCTGTGGAAGGGAGCGCATCGGAGGCAGCTGCAGGAGGCGGTGGGTCCCGTGAGGGGCTCCGAGCACGGCGCCGACGCTGGGGAGAAGCAGAAGGGCTGAGCCGCTGCGGAGGTCGAGAAGGCCGGATGGGCCTGGAAGAGACTTGCGGGGGAGACGCCACAGCAGGAGGGGAGGCAGGGTCCGGCAAAGCCTCCAGGAGAGTGCGGCGGAGCCAATCTGTTCCGTGGACGGTGGCCAGGCGCCGCATGGAGTCTTGGAGAAGCTGCTCATCCGACATGGCTGCAAAAGGTCCAAGGTGAGGAATAACAGAGGGGGCAGAGAAAGGGATTATTAAATAGACCCCCGTATTGTAAACAAACCCACCCCTTGGCCCAGGACTAACCCTAAACAAAACCCAAATCCCCGCCATAAAATTAACCCTTGACAAGCTACTACCTCTGTTCATGACTATAGAAATCCCTGTCATGCCGGGCCTTTTGCTATATTTATGCTCCGGCCCTTTCTTTTCCTCCATTTTCCACTCCCTTTCACACCATTTGTGGTGAAGCAATGGGATGCATTGAAGTGCACCCTCTAGCCTCGTGTGGGACAGGGACATCAGATGCCACTCCAACCCCCTCGTCTTCCTCCGCCAGCCAACGGTGTGAAGATGAGAGGAGTGTGCTCTGAATGTTTTCTGCCTAGCAGAGGCTAGTTCTCACTTACGAAAATGGCCCCACTTTGACCTGTATATCAGGCACAATGGTGTAGGTTTCAAAGAAACATGGCACCAACAAGTTGAAAACGTGGGTCATGTGTGGACCGTGTTTGAGTCTGGCAAGCTCCAGATCTGCTACCAGGTTCCAGCCATTATCACAGGCGCAAAAATGCCAGGCCCCAGGTGTAGCAGGGAAAAAAAACATTGCCATCTCAGCCAGGATGGCATCCCTGACCTCGGAGGCACTGTGCTGTCTGTCCCCCAAGCTGATGAGCTTCAGCACGTCCTGCTGACATCTCCCCACGAGCTTGAAAAAGTATATTCTGTATACGAAACAGCTGTCGCCCGGTTGCTGAGTGTGCCTCCTCCCGCTTTTAAACTTTGTATGGACATTCTTCAATAAAGTTTCAACTTAGCACGAAACCATCTGCAAGGAGTTTGTATGTTCTCCCCGTGTTTGCATGGATTTCCATCCCATATTCCAAAAAGACATACTGATAGGGAAAAATGTACATTGTGAGTTCTGTGTAGGGCTCACAATCTACATTTAAAAAAAATAAATAAATAAATAAAGTTTCAACTTTTTACGCTACTGTTGGTGAGTGCCAAGCAAATTCTTCTATTTATTTTTTCATTAAAAAAAAATTGCCATCTCATCCAGGATGGCATCCCTGACCTCAGAGGCAGCGTGCTGTCCGTCCCCCAAGCTGATGAGCTTCAGCCCGGCCTGCTGACGTCTTCCCCACACCAGTGTTGCAGCATTTCCAGCTCGTAGCTGGGGTCAATCTAACAGCGGAGGAGGGTGGTGTTTCAGCCCTCCTCCCAGGAATGTTGTGTGGGGAGACAAGTCAGGCCACCACATTTTGCGACCCGGTCCACGCCTCAACTACATTCAACCACTGTGCCAAGATTGAAAGGTAGCGTCCCTGTCCGCATGCACTTGTCCATTCGTAGCTGGTCACGTGGAACTTTTGGGCTAAGCGCTGAATTTAGGGACCGCCTCATGTTTGGGGGAAAGTGCTGGTGTGGACGGCACAGTGAGGTGGCGCAGTAGACACTCTGCCCAAAAAGGGCAGAGTGTCCCCCAGCCGGGACTCCAACATCTCCTGGGCCAGATTTCTTGAGATGAGGCCGTTGAAGCCTTGGGCATGTGGGTGGGTTGCGCTGTACTTTAGCATGAAATGAAAGGCCTGGGAGATGGGGAGTTGCTGGGAAGAGGCGCATGATGGCGCGGGCAAAAGGAGAAGTGGCAGGAAAAGGGGAGGATGAGGGTGAACTCCCCAAAGTGTCAGAGGCAGATGTGGAGGTGTCCTGGCTGCTGGTCTGGACTGCAGCGCCAGCCCTGTCAACAGTGGGAGAGGCAGTGGCCGCAAGGCCAAACGACGATTATCCTGTGCTTGCTCTCACCCACTGAGCCCAGGGCTTGCCTTCCAAATGATGGCACCCGCAAGAGGTGGTGAGATTCCTCTCTGCAGATCTCCAACCCATGTTGGACTTGTAAAGTGCACTAAATTTATCATGTAACTGACATGTATATGATGAGTCTATCCATTGTCTGTTCATTTTGGTGAAAGTCAGCCTGTCAGCTGACAGACAGCTGTGCTTGTCAGTGATGATGCCACCGGCTGCTTGTACCCCCAGTTTTTGCTGCTTAGCTTGCCTCCACATCTACACTGCTTTTGCCCCTAGACATCACCCCAGTCCATGCCTTAGCTTGTACCCCCAGTTTTTGCTGCTTAGCTTGCCTCCACATCCACACTGCTTTTGCCCCTAGACATCACCCCAGTTCATGCCTTAGCTTGTACCCCCAGTTTTTGCTGCTTAGCTTGCCTCCACATCCACACTGCTTTTGCCCCTAGATATCACCCCAGTCCATGCTTCTGCTTGTACCCCCAGTTTTTTCTGCTTAGCTTGCCTCCACATCCACACTGCTTTTGCCCCTAGACATCATCCCTATCCATGCCTCTGCCCCTAGCCATAACTCTGCCACCCCTGGAAACTCATGGTGCAGAAACTTTGGGAGCTGACTTTGAGGAACCCTTGGGTTTTGTAGATGGAACTCCATCAAAGGTCTGTGCAGCTCACACACCCTGTGTGAATGACGGACAACAGCCTGTGTTTGGACAGATGTAGGCCTTGCTAGAGTGTTTTTAGGCTAGCAGCGACTCCTGTACACTTGCAAAAGTGGGCGCACAAGCGCCGCATTTTCAACAGTAGCTTCGGTACATTTGGGTATGTTTTCAAAAAACGTTGCACCACTAAGTTAGACGTGGGCCAAACATGGAACGTGTTGGAGGTTGGCAAGCTCCAGAGCCGCTACCAGGTTCCAGCCATTATCACAGGCGTAAAAATGCCAGGCCCCAGGTATAGCAGGGAAAAAAAATGCCATCTCAGCCAGGATGGCATCCCTGACCTCGGAGGCACTGTGCTGTCTGTCCCCCAAGCTGATGAGCTTCAGCACTGCCTGCTGACGTCTCCCCACACCAGTGTTTTAAGCGTTTGCCGCTAGTAGCTGGGGTGGAGGTTGCAGCATCGTAGGGTTTCAGTCTACTCCTGCCATGAATTTTGGCCTGGGAGAGGAGATAGGGTACCTCAGTTTGCACCCCGAGACCAGACTCCACCACATTCACCCTGCCTGTCCTTAAAGATAAGCAGCATCCCTGACCACAGGCGCTTGTCCAAGTGTCGGTGGTCAAGTGGACCTTGCAGCAAAGCGCGGAACTAAGGGCCCACCTGATGTTGAGTGACACATGCTGGTGCAAGGCGGGGACGCCACACCAGGAGAAGTTGTGACGGCTAGGGACGGCATAGTGAGGTGCCACAGTTGCCATCAGGTCCGGGAAGGCGGGAGTTTCAACAAGCCGGAACGCCAACATCTCCTGGGCCAGCAGTTTAGCGATGTTGGCGTTCTAGGCTTGAGTGGGTGGGTGGTTAGCGGTGTATTTCTGCCGCCGCTCCAATGTCTGAGAGATGGTGGGTTGTTGTAAAGAAGCGCCTGATGGTGCCCTTGATGGTGCAGAAGAAGGAGATAAGACAGAAACAGGGGAGGATGAGGGAGAAGTCAACAAAGTGGCGGAGGCAGATGAAGTGATGTCCTGGCTCGTCCTCTGGAGTGCATCGCCAGCACTGTGAGCAGAGGCAGTGGCATGAACGGCGGGCGATGTTTGTCCTGCCGTTGCTGCCTGCCACTGATTCCAGTGCTTGGATTCCAAATGACGGTGCATTGAAGTGGTGGACAGGTTGCTCTTCTCAGGGCCCCTACTCGATTTCAAGAGGCAAATTGTGTAGACGACACTATATCTGTCCTCGGCGCATTCCTTGAAAAAACTCTACACCTTCGAGAAACGTGCCCTCGATGGGGGAGTTTTTCTGGGCTGGGTACAAAAGGGAACATCTTCGGACATTCCAGGTCTGGCCTGGCTTCGGCAAAGCAGCTGACCTCTGCCTCTGGACATGTCTCTGCCTCTAGCTACCCTTTTCGGTGCTGCACCTGCCTCAACATCCACACTACTTTCCTAGCTTGACATCTGCCTTGTCCAGGTGGGGTCGGTGTCCTTGTCATCCACCACCTCCTCTTCCAACTCCTGTCTCGCCTCCTCCTCCTGCACAATGCGCATGTCAACTGGCTGCCCTGACAGCAACTGCGTCTCATCATCGTCGATGAGGGTGGGTTGCTGGTCATCCGCCACCAAATCGACCGGAGATGGAGGAGACTCTAGTGTTTGAGCATCTGGACACAGATACTCGTCTGTTAGGTCTGTGGAATCACGAAATGGAGGGGCAGGTTGCGGTACAGTCAAAGGAAGGGAGAACAGCTCTGGGGAGCAGGGACAGTTGGGGTTATTGTTCTGGGAAGATTGGGAATTTTGGGTGGAAGGAGGACAAGACTGTTGGGTAAGAGGAGGAGAGGAGGTAGAGGCTGACTGGCTGGTGGACAATGTGCTTTAAGCGTTATCCGACAGCCATTGCAAGACCTGTTCCTGGTTCTCGGGCCTACTAAGGTTTGTACCATTCAGCCTAGTTAATGTGGAACTTTTGTGCAAAGCGCAGAACTTAGGGCCCGCCTGATGTTAAGGGACACACGCTGGTACAAGGCTCAACTCACCCTAAGTGCCAAAAACACTGCTGGTGCAAGGCTCTACTCATGCCAAGGGCCTCAATCTCTGCTGGTAGCTCAGCTTAAGGTCCTGTAACTTTGTTTGGAAGGGCTCATGTTAAGGGCTAGAAAATTTTGGAAGGTCTTACCACATCACACACACACACACACACACACTGACAGTTGAGGTTGAGGACTAAAGGATTTCCCATTGTCTATTCCATCTGTGGTTGTCATGGTTTAAAGGGGTGGTTGTTACTGTTTGTTGAGCTTAAATTGGGGTTTGTGTCCATCCATTTGGGGAGTAAAGAAGGTTTCCAGGTATTTTCCCACTTTGATAGAGGTTTTTTTGAATGTGTAAAGTGTGTAGTTGTTAGGCTGTGATGTTGGGGTAATAGAGGGTCTTTGGTGTGTTAGATGCCCCCAGACATGCTTCCCCCTGCTGTCCCAGTGTCATTCCACAGGTGTTGGCATCATTTCCTGGGGTGTCATAGTGGATTTGGTGACCCTCCAGACACGGATTTGGGTTTCCCCCTTAACGAGTATATGTTCCCCATAGACTATAATGGGGTTCGAAACCCGTTCGAACACACGAACATTGAGCAGCTGTTCGAATCGAATTTCGAACCTCGAACATTTTAGTGTTCGCTCATCTCTAATAATAATTGTTCTTGTATATAATAATAATTGTTCTGGTATATAATAATAATTGTTCTCATATATAATAATAATTGTTCTGGTCTATAATAATAATTGTTCTCATATATAATAATAATTGTTCTGGTATATAATAATAATTGTTCTGGTATATAATAATAATTGTTCTCATATATAATAATAATTGTTCTGGTATATAATAATAATTGTTCTGGTATATAATAATAATTGTTCTCATATATAATAATAATTGTTCTCGTATATAATAATAATTGTTCTGGTATATAATAATAATTGTTCTGGTATATAATAATAATTGTTCTCATATATAATAATAATTGTTCTGGTATATAATAATAATTGTTCTCATATATAATAATAATTGTTCTCATATATAATAATAATTGTTCTCGTATATAATAATAATTGTTCTCATATATAATAATAATTGTTCCTTTCAACAAACACAAATTCTATTGATCACTGTACTTTATTATTATTCTTTACAAAGGCGTCTGGAGGGCTGTCTATTCCTTAGATGCATCTTGGTGACCCTTCTGGATTTCGGGAGGACATGGGAATGTAAAGTGATGGCCACAGATGACAGGTGCATCCTTCAGTGAGGGCGGTGGATCTTATACGCTCCTTCTATAGATTCTCCAGGACCAGCTTTATGTCCTTGCTCTGGGATCTTCCATTTCTCCACAGGGGACGGCAGCTACTCGGCGAGCCGACCTATCCCTACATCTGAGAATGCCGCAACTATTAGAATATACGGAACAGTATTTATCCCATACGCTGAAACACATTCATACCTGAGCAATTAGCTCAGCAAAAAAAAAAACCCAAACCTTATGACGCTCCATAGTAAGAAAAATTAAAAAAAGCTATGCAAAGTTATTTATTTTTGCAGTTTTAATTTTTTTAATATTGAAACAACAAAAACTTTACACATTTGTCAGTATCACACATGGCCACAGGTTTTCTGTGGTATTACAGCTCGGCTGCATACACTTCAGTTGAGCTAAAGTGCAGTACCACAGAGAACCTATGGATAAGTGTGGCGCTGTTTTCCAAAGAAAGCAGATTTGTTATTCTATGTCCGTATGCCAAGTCATCAAACATGACATCCACTGGAGATATTACACAACTACAAGTACTGAGAAGATGGCTCCATTCTAGCTATAGTACTGTACCAGAGATGCCACCTTCTGGGCTGGAGAATGGTCCTTTAGTCCTTCCTCAGGCTGAATTGCAGTCCATGAAGTGTAGTGCCTGGATGGCTGATGTTGCTGTTCCATGTTCTTGTCATCTGTAGACACAACCCAAGGCTGACCTACCACCATAGGTAAACCCAGCGTTACACATGGAATAATATAACAGTAGCATAACCTAATCTACCCCATAAGGAAAGTGAGTGCCCAGATAGCTTACGTGGCTCCGTGGACAGCGCCATAAGACGGAACCTATAAAAGGCCAAACTAACGTATCCCCCATGTATTGTCCCAACTGCCTTGTCCCTTGTCCTGTCCCAACTAATAAAGCTCCTAGACCTGATCCTTGTCATCTTCTACATCGTCTTTTGGTATCTCCACCGGCCAACTCCTGGACCCTGTCATTGGCATCTTCTGTTTCTACCTCTGGTCACAACTCCAAGTGTCGCCTGTTCCATCCAAGGACTTCTCTTCTGGTCACTGCTCCTGGTGATCTTCTTCTTCCATTTGAGGTCTGCTTTGGCTGCTCCTCCTGGGTCAAATACAACTTTAATACTTCCATTTTGACAAATCCAGCAGTGCCATTCCCATGTTCCCAAGCCTGACTCTACCACTACTATATGACCAAATCCAGCTCTGCTACATGTATTGTGACCGTCATATTGTACATCACATCCAGTCACTGCTTCACACTCAGACAAACTCAGCTCAACCATAGACAACGCCAAACTCACCTCTGCTATACAGACTTATCTGGTGTCTTCTCTGACCTTGTCCATATCCCAATCCCGGCTGAGCTCACTGCCATAGCAAATACTGGAAATAGATAAGACCACTTACCCATATACTATAGGGCCAAGGTCTGTGGCCATGCCTGCACCTTCTATGCCTCCTCCGTTGTGAGATCTGGTCCAAACATGGCGGCTTATCATGGGTCATGTGACCTGACGTGCCCATCAGTGGCCTCAATAGAAATACCGTATGCACATGTGTAGTGCTCTGCGTATTGTATCTCTGTGGAGGTGACTGAATGCGGTCTGTGATATAAGCCATCCAATGAGTCCATGTTACAGTCCCCGGAGGGGATGAGGGATAGAAAAAGCTTAAAAACAGTAAAAAAACCTTTGATAAAATATATAAAAACATAAAAATTCTAATCACTACCGTAGTTCACATATCAAATAAGTAACCATTGACTTTGTGACCGGAAAAGTAAAAAAGCTGTAAATTTTAGAAAGCCGGGAGTAAAAAACAAAAATGGCAAAAAGGAAAATGCCGAATCCTCAAGAGGTTAATGTAAAAAGTAAGAAGTTCTGTGTCTCAGAGTGGGATGGTAAGAAAACAAAAGTAAAAAAAAATATTGCTGACTATTTAAAGGGGTTGTCCTCACTCGGGCACCTTTTTGGTCCTCACTCGGGCACCTTTTATTAGGCCTCTTTTGGGCACCATCTTTGGTCCTCACTCGGGCACCTTTTTGGTCCTCACTCGGGCACCATTTATGTGGTACTCAATTGGGCATCATTTCTCTGGTCCTTACTCGGGCACCATTTTCAGTCCTCACTCGGGCACCTTTTATTAGGCCTCTTTTGGGCACCATCTTTGGTCCTCACTCGGGCACCTTTTTGGTCCTCACTCGGGCACCATTTATGTGGTACTCAATCGGGCATCATTTCTCTGGTACTCACTCGGGCATCGTTTATGGTCCTCACTCGGGCACCTTTTATTAGGCCTCTTTTGGGCACCATCTTTGGTCCTCACTCGGGCACCTTTTTGGTCCTCACTCGGGCACCATTTATGTGGTACTCAATCGGGCATCATTTCTCTGGTCCTCACTCGGGCACTGTTTTCGGTCCTCACTCGGGCACCTTTTATTAGGCCTCTTTTGGGCACCATCTTTGGTCCTCACTCGGGCACCTTTTTGGTCCTCACTCGGGCACCATTTATGTGGTACTCAATTGGGCATCATTTCTCTGGTCCTCACTCGGGCACCGTTTTCGGTCCTCACTCGGGCATCTTTTATTAGGCCTCTATTAGGCACCATCTTTGGTCCTCACTCGGGCACCTTTTTGGTCCTCACTCGGGCAACATTTATGTGGTACTCAATCGGACATCATTTCTCTGGTCCTCACTCGGGCACCGTTTTCGGTCCTCACTCGGGCACCTTTTATTAGACCTCTTTTGGGCACCATCTTTGGTCCTCACTCAGGCACCTTTTTGGTCCTCACTCGGGCACCATTTATGTGGTACTCAATTGGGCATCATTTCTCTGGTCCTCACTTGGGCACCGTTTTTGGTCCTCACTCGGGCACCTTTTATTAGGTCTCTTTTGGGCACCATCTTTGGTCCTCACTCGGGCACCTTTTTGGTCCTCACTCGGGCACCTTTTATTAGGCCTCTTTTGGACACCTTCTTTTGTCCTCACTCGGGCACCTTTTTGGTCCTCACTCGGGCACAATTTATGTGGTACTTAATTGGGCATCATTTCTCGGGTACTCACTCGGGCACCATTTTCAGTCCTCACTCGGGCACCTTTTATTAGGCCTCTTTTGGGTACCATCTTTGGTCCTCACTCGGGCACCATTTATGTGGTACTCAATTGGGCATCATTTCTCTGGTCCTCACTCGGGCACTGTTTTCGGTCCTCAGTCGGGCACCTTTTTATTAGGCCTCTTTTGGGCACCATCTTTGGTCCTCACTCGGGCACCTTTTTGGTCCTCACTCGGGCACCTTTTATTAGGCCTCTTTTGGACACCTTCTTTGGTCCTCACTCGGGCACCTTTTTGGTCCTCACTTGGGCACCATTCATGTGGTACTCAATCGGGCATCATTTCTATGGTCCTCACTCGGGCACCGTTTTCGGTCCTCACTCGGGTACCTTTTATTAGGCCTCTTTTGGGCACCATCTTTGGTCCTCACTCGGGCACCTTTTTGGTCCTCACTCGGGCACCATTTATGTGGTACTCAATCGGGCATCATTTCTCTGGTCCTCACTCAGGCATCGTTTTTGGTCCTCACTCGGGCCCCTTTTATTAGGCCTCTTTTGGGCACCATCTTTGGTCCTCACTCGGGCACCTTTTTGGTCCTCACTCGGGCACCATTTATGTGGTACTCAATTGGGCATCATTTCTCTGGTCCTCACTCGGGCACCATTTTCAGTCCTCACTCGGGCACCTTTTATTAGGCCTCTTTTGGGCACCATCTTTGGTCCTCACTCGGGCATCTTTTTGGTCCTCACTCGGGCACCATTTATGTGGTACTCAATTGGGCATCATTTCTCTGGTCCTCACTCGGGCACCGTTTTCGTTCCTCACTCGGGCACCTTTTATTAGGCCTCTTTTGGGCACCATCTTTGGTCCTCACTCGGGCACCTTTTTGGTCCTCACTCGGGCACCATTTATGTGGTACTCAATTGGGCATCATTTCTCTGGTCCTCACTCGGGCACCGTTTTCGGTCCTCACTCGGGCACCTTTTATTAGGTCTCTTTTGGGCACCATCTTTGGTCCTCACTCGGGCACCTTTTTGGTCCTCACTCGGGAACCTTTTATTAGGCCTCTTTTGGGCACCATCTTTGGTCCTCACTCGGGCACCTTTTTGGTCCTCACTCGGGCACCATTTATGTGGTACTCAATTGGGCATCATTTCTCTGGTCCTCACTCGGGCACCATTTTCAGTCCTCACTCGGGCACCTTTTATTAGGCCTCTTTTGGGCACCATCTTTGGTCCTCACTCGGGCACCTTTTTGGTCCTCACTCGGGCACCATTTATGTGGTACTCAATCAGGCATCATTTCTCTGGTCCTCACTCGGGCATCGTTTATGGTCCTCACTCGGGCACCTTTTATTAGGCCTCTTTTGGGCACCATCTTTGGTCCTCACTCGGGCACCTTTTTGGTCCTCACTCGGGCAACATTTATGTGGTACTCAATCGGACATCATTTCTCTGGTCCTCACTCGGGCACCGTTTTCAGTCCTCACTCGGGCACCTTTTATTAGGCCTCTTTTGGGCACCATCTTTGGTCCTCACTCAGGCACCTTTTTGGTCCTCACTCGGGCACCATTTATGTGGTACTCAATTGGGCATCATTTCTCTGGTCCTCACTCGGGCACCGTTTTTCGTCCACACTCGGGCACCTTTTATTAGGTCTCTTTTGGGCACCATCTTTGGTCCTCACTCGGGCACCTTTTTGGTCCTCACTCGGGCACCATTTATGTGGTACTCAATTGGGCATCATTTCTCTGGTCCTCACTCGGACACCTTTTATTAGGCCTCTTTTGGGCACTATCTTTGGTTCTCACTCAGGCACCTTTTTGGTCCTCACTCGGGCACCATTTATGTGGTACTCAATTGGGCATCATTTCTCTGGTCCTCACTCGAGCACCGTTTTCGGTCCTCACTCGGGCACCTTTTATTAGGTCTCTTTTGGGCACCATCTTTGGTCCTCACTCGGGCACCTTTTTGGTCCTCACTCGGGAACCTTTTATTAGGCCTCTTTTGGGCACCATCTTTGGTCCTCACTCGGGCACCTTTTTGGTCCTCACTCGGGCAACATTTATGTGGTACTCAATCGGACATCATTTCTCTGGTCCTCACTCGGGCACCGTTTTCAGTCCTCACTCGGGGACCTTTTATTAGGCCTCTTTTGGGCACCATCTTTGGTCCTCACTCAGGCACCTTTTTGGTCCTCACTCGGGCACCATTTATGTGGTACTCAATTGGGCATCATTTCTCTGGTCCTCACTCGGCCACCATTTTCAGTCCTCACTCGGGCACCTTTTATTAGGCCTCTTTTGGGCACCATCTTTGGTCCTCACTCGGGCACCTTTTTGGTCCTCACTCGGGCACCATTTATGTGGTACTCAATCGGGCATCATTTCTCTGGTCCTCACTCGGGCATCAATTATGGTCCTCACTCGGGCACCTTTTATTAGGCCTCTTTTGGGCACCATCTTTGGTCCTCACTCGGGCACCTTTTTGGTCCTCACTCGGGCACCATTTATGTGTTACTCAATCGGACATCATTTCTCTGGTCCTCACTCGGGCACCGTTTTCAGTCCTCACTCGGGCACCTTTTATTAGGCCTCTTTTGGGCACCATCTTTGGTCCTCACTCAGGCACCTTTTTGGTCCTCACTCGGGCACCATTTATGTGGTACTCAATTGGGCATCATTTCTCTGGTCCTCACTCGGGCACCGTTTTTCGTCCACACTCGGGCACCTTTTATTAGGTCTCTTTTGGGCACCATCTTTGGTCCTCACTCGGGCACCTTTTTGGTCCTCACTCGGGCACCTTTTATTAGGCCTCTTTTGGACACCTTCTTTGGTCCTCACTCGGGCACCTTTTTGGTCCTCACTCGGGCTCCATTTATGTGGTACTTAATTGGGCATCATTTCTCTGGTCCTCACTCGGGCACTGTTTTCGGTCCTCACTCGGGCACCTTTTATTAGGCCTCTTTTGGGCACCATCTTTGGTCCTCACTCGGGCACCTTTTTGGTCCTCACTCGGGAACCTTTTATTAGGCCTCTTTTGGGCACCATCTTTGGTCCTCACTCGGGCACCTTTTTGGTCCTCACTCGGGCACCATTTATGTGGTACTCAATTGGGCATCATTTCTCTGGTCCTCACTCGGGCACCATTTTCAGTCCTCACTCGGGCACCTTTTATTAGGCCTCTTTTGGGCACCATCTTTGGTCCTCACTCGGGCACCTTTTTGGTCCTCACTCGGTCACCATTTATGTGGTACTCAATCGGGCATCATTTCTCTGGTCCTCACTCGGGCATCGTTTATGGTCCTCACTCGGGCACCTTTTATTAGGCCTCTTTTGGGCACCATCTTTGGTCCTCACTCGGGCACCTTTTTGGTCCTCACTCGGGCAACATTTATGTGGTACTCAATCGGACATCATTTCTCTGGTCCTCACTCGGGCACCGTTTTCAGTCCTCACTCGGGCACCTTTTATTAGGCCTCTTTTGGGCACCATCTTTGGTCCTCACTCAGGCACCTTTTTGGTCCTCACTCGGGCACCATTTATGTGGTACTCAATTGGGCATCATTTCTCTGGTGCTCACTCGGGCACCGTTTTTCGTCCACACTCGGGCACCTTTTATTAGGTCTCTTTTGGGCACCATCTTTGGTCCTCACTCGGGCACCTTTTTGGTCCTCACTCGGGCACCATTTATGTGGTACTCAATTGGGCATCATTTCTCTGGTCCTCACTCGGGCACCTTTTATTAGGCCTCTTTTGGGCACCATCTTTGGTTCTCACTCAGGCACCTTTTTGGTCCTCACTCGGGCACCATTTATGTGGTACTCAATTGGGCATCATTTCTCTGGTCCTCACTCGAGCACCGTTTTCGGTCCTCACTCGGGCACCTTTTATTAGGTCTCTTTTGGGCACCATCTTTGGTCCTCACTCGGGCACCTTTTTGGTCCTCACTCGGGAACCTTTTATTAGGCCTCTTTTGGGCACCATCTTTGGTCCTCACTCGGGCACCTTTTTGGTCCTCAATCGGGCACCATTTATGTGGTACTCAATTGGGCATCATTTCTCTGGTCCTCACTCGGGCACCATTTTCAGTCCTCACTCGGGCACCTTTTATTAGGCCTCTTTTGGGCACCATCTTTTGTCCTCACTCGGGCACCTTTTTGGTCCTCACTCGGGCACCATTTATGTGGTACTCAATCGGGCATCATTTCTCTGGTCCTCACTCGGGCATCGTTTATGGTCCTCACTCGGGCACCTTTTATTAGGCCTCTTTTGGGCACCATCTTTGGTCCTCACTCGGGCACCTTTTTGGTCCTCACTCGGGCACCATTTATGTGGTACTCAATCGGGCATCATTTCTCTGGTCCTCACTCGGGCACCGTTTTTCGTCCACACTCGGGCACCTTTTATTAGGTCTCTTTTGGGCACCATCTTTGGTCCTCACTCGGGCACCTTTTTGGTCCTCACTCGGGCACCTTTTATTAGGCCTCTTTTGGACACCTTCTTTGGTCCTCACTCGGGCACCTTTTTGGTCCTCACTCGGGCTCCATTTATGTGGTACTTAATTGGGCATCATTTCTCTGGTCCTCACTCGGGCACTGTTTTCGGTCCTCACTCGGGCACCTTTTATTAGGCCTCTTTTGGGCACCATCTTTGGTCCTCACTCGGGCACCTTTTTGGTCCTCACTCGGGAACCTTTTATTAGGCCTCTTTTGGGCACCATCTTTGGTCCTCACTCGGGCACCTTTTTGGTCCTCACTCGGGCACCATTTATGTGGTACTCAATTGGGCATCATTTCTCTGGTCCTCACTCGGGCACCATTTTCAGTCCTCACTCGGGCACCTTTTATTAGGCCTCTTTTGGGCACCATCTTTGGTCCTCACTCGGGCACCTTTTTGGTCCTCACTCGGTCACCATTTATGTGGTACTCAATCGGGCATCATTTCTCTGGTCCTCACTCGGGCATCGTTTATGGTCCTCACTCGGGCACCTTTTATTAGGCCTCTTTTGGGCACCATCTTTGGTCCTCACTCGGGCACCTTTTTGGTCCTCACTCGGGCAACATTTATGTGGTACTCAATCGGACATCATTTCTCTGGTCCTCACTCGGGCACCGTTTTCAGTCCTCACTCGGGCACCTTTTATTAGGCCTCTTTTGGGCACCATCTTTGGTCCTCACTCAGGCACCTTTTTGGTCCTCACTCGGGCACCATTTATGTGGTACTCAATTGGGCATCATTTCTCTGGTGCTCACTCGGGCACCGTTTTTCGTCCACACTCGGGCACCTTTTATTAGGTCTCTTTTGGGCACCATCTTTGGTCCTCACTCGGGCACCTTTTTGGTCCTCACTCGGGCACCATTTATGTGGTACTCAATTGGGCATCATTTCTCTGGTCCTCACTCGGGCACCTTTTATTAGGCCTCTTTTGGGCACCATCTTTGGTTCTCACTCAGGCACCTTTTTGGTCCTCACTCGGGCACCATTTATGTGGTACTCAATTGGGCATCATTTCTCTGGTCCTCACTCGAGCACCGTTTTCGGTCCTCACTCGGGCACCTTTTATTAGGTCTCTTTTGGGCACCATCTTTGGTCCTCACTCGGGCACCTTTTTGGTCCTCACTCGGGAACCTTTTATTAGGCCTCTTTTGGGCACCATCTTTGGTCCTCACTCGGGCACCTTTTTGGTCCTCACTCGGGCACCATTTATGTGGTACTCAATTGGGCATCATTTCTCTGGTCCTCACTCGGGCACCATTTTCAGTCCTCACTCGGGCACCTTTTATTAGGCCTCTTTTGGGCACCATCTTTTGTCCTCACTCGGGCACCTTTTTGGTCCTCACTCGGGCACCATTTATGTGGTACTCAATCGGGCATCATTTCTCTGGTCCTCACTCGGGCATCGTTTATGGTCCTCACTCGGGCACCTTTTATTAGGCCTCTTTTGGGCACCATCTTTGGTCCTCACTCGGGCACCTTTTTGGTCCTCACTCGGGCAACATTTATGTGGTACTCAATCGGACATCATTTCTCTGGTCCTCACTCGGGCACCGTTTTCAGTCCTCACTCGGGCACCTTTTATTAGGCCTCTTTTGGGCACCATCTTTGGTCCTCACTCAGGCACCTTTTTGGTCCTCACTCGGGCACCATTTATGTGGTACTCAATCGGGCATCATTTCTCTGGTCCTCACTCGGGCACTGTTTTCGGTCCTCACTCGGGCACCTTTTACTAGGCCTCTTTTGGGCACCATCTTTGGTCCTCACTCGGGCACCTTTTTGGTCCTCACTCGGGCACCATTTATGTGGTACTCAATTGGGCATCATTTCTCTGGTCCTCACTCGGGCACCGTTTTCGTTCCTCACTCGGGCACCTTTTATTAGGCCTCTTTTGGGCACCATCTTTGATCCTTACTCGGACACCTTTTTGGTCCTCACTCGGGCACCATTTATGTGGTACTCAATTGGGCATCATTTCTCTGGTCCTCACTCGGGCACCTTTTTGGTCCTCACTCGGGCACCTTTTATTAGGCCTCTTTTGGGCACCATCTTTGGTCCTCACTCGGACACCTTTTTGGTCCTCACTCGGGCACCATTTATGTGGTACTCAATCGGGCATCATTTCTCTGGTCCTCATTCGGGCACCGTTTTCGGTCCTCACTCGGGTACCATTTATTAGGCCTCTTTTGGGCACCATTTTTATGGACTTTTCTTTTTTGCCCTTTTAGGGTTCCAATTTTTTGACCCTTTAAAGTCTCAATTTGTTTTGCCTCTCTAGGGCACCATCCTTTTTAGGCCTCTTTGGACATCATGTATTTTTGACCTTTCTATGCTCCATATTCGGGTATAATTTTTTTTCAACAATAACTTTTATAAGGGCTAGTTCACACGGGGTCTTTTGACAGCGGAAATTGATGTGGAATCTGCCTCAAAATCCGCTGCCAAAAATGTCTCCTATTGAGTAGCTAGTAGCGGAAAAATAAGCGAGCTGTCGTTGGCGAGGCTCAGGCCCATTCATTTCGGCCTAATCTGGAGCAGCCGCGACAGAATATGTAAACGCAGAACTCCGTGTGAACTAACCCTGAAAGTTTTAATATTAGGAGAGATAAACAGTTACAAAATAATTACAACATTGTGAAAGTTTCTCCAGTAACAAATGATAAATTGAGAGACAGAGAGAGAGACAACAGACTAGAGAAGATGACAAGAAGGATGTCACTGGCGTGTAGTGGAGGAGACGCTGGGCCGTATGGGTCGCCAAGTCCCTCCAATCTGCTGGAGCTGCCACTAACTGGTGGGCACAGCTAAGGAGGGCCGAGTCACAAGACGAGAGGTAAGGCTCTGATTGTGGGGTAACAATGCTTGGCCTCTATCTGTCCTCTCCTTTCTGAGTCGCAGCGACAATGTAATGTAGTGTCCCCGCATGACTGTACTATAAGCCTCCTACAGAACAGCACCTGAAGCCGCGGACTCCCCATTCTCCATAAAGTAGTCAGGGGCACCCGTACTGTAGTTTAGGGAGTGGGTGATGTAAGTAGAGCCTCATTGAGGTGCCAATGGCAGCGTCTAGTTAGGACTGGGACAGGGGGCAGAGATATAGTCACCGGGGCATGATAGGACCGAGGGACTGAGCTCTACCTCAGTAAGCAGCGGAGGGCTGGTGCATTGCAAAATAAATAATCCGTTTTAGTGTGCGCGTTATGGGGGTGGGAAAAAATCATATGAGTCCATAGGCGGGGGGGCTCAGCACCCGTGATAATGGTGAATCCAGTTGGGGGGGCACGTTATGTTTTCATGTTAAAAATAGTCAATAAAGTTATAGTAAACAGTCACCTACCTCTTGTCACTTGGTTGGTCACATACCTGTAGGAGGACAACCAGAGGTGCAGCTTTCGGCTCCTGCCCCCACTGCAGTATCTGTAATGGAGACCAGATCAGCCTTGTGCCATATAACATTTTTGGAAGCTTCTCCAGGTTAATACTTGATGGGATATAATATATACACATTGGACCATATTCACATTGTGCTCCTGTTTACCCTTTTATTACCTTTGGATCGCTCAATGGACAGCTATAGAGGTTCATATATCATATGTCACATATTAGTATTGGACTATATTCATACTTGGTCCTGTTTTGGTGCTGTTTTCTCCCTTTTTCGGGTCTGTGTACATCAATATAAATTCACATATACATTTATTGCTATTTCTCTCTGTCTTGTGTTGATTATGATATGGTGTATGATGTTGGATATATACAGCAGCAATCTCCATATACTGCTCAGTGACCCCCCCATGCTCTCATATACATGGCCCTCCATATACAGGGATATACCTCCCAATTATCCAGGATTCAGGGAGAACGTCCGGAGGTCTATTCTGGCTACATCTCCTCTGCGTCCTCTGGGGGGCGTAGTAAGGGGCACATTACAATGTGAGGGACATATTAAGGGGGATACTAACCTGTGCGGGGGCCACATTGAAGGGAACATTAAACTGTGGGGGCCACTATGAGGAGGGCATTATACTACGGGGGCTACAAGGGGGACACTATACTATATGGAGGCCATAAGAGGGCATGATGTCATGTCAGGGCTACCAAAGGGACATTGGCTGGAGGCCGGCCTTACCATACCGAAATACACCAACAACACCCCTAATATACACTGATATATAATAGCTCCTTCTATAGAGTAACAATTCACATATGCAATGATTTATTGTCACATGTCCTCATATACATGACCACCAGGGGGCATATCTGTAGAGAGGTTGTAACATCATACAGGCCCCCAAACCTGCAGGGGGCCTCTGTCTTGTATTAAGAAACAAATCCTTGTAAATATAGATCACCACTGAGCCGCTGCAGATTTTACATTGGGGCCCCGGAGCTTAAAGCTACTACATTTATACCATCAATATTCACCTACAAACAGCCATATACAATATCAGACACATCCCCCGTATACAGGAACATATCACCATATATACAATGACAGATACTTGCCACTAAATACAGTGATATCCACATGTCCTTGTGTGTAGTGAGAGTCAGATACTCATATATATATATATATATATATATATATATATATATATATATATATATGTCCCCATATACAGTGTCAGTGCCCTAATGTGCAGAACAAACACATACCCTATATGACACATGCCCTAATATACAGTAATATACATATGTCCTATATACAATGATAGATCCATGCTCATATAGAGTGATATCCACAAACCACCATATACAATGAGAAACATATATACCCATATATATAATGTCAGACATATTCCCCCATACAGTGATATACATGTGCCCCCTCCATATACAGTGACAGCCCCATGTACCCATATATATAATGGCAGACATATACCGCCATACAGTGATATACATGTGTTCCCTCCATATACAGTGACAGACCCATGTACCCATATATATAATGGCAGACATATCCCCCCATACAGTGATATACATGTGACCCCTCCATATACAGTGACAGACCCATGTACCCATATATATAATGGCAGACATATACCGCCATACAGCGATATACATGTGCCCCCTCCATATACAGTGACAGACCCATGTACCTATATATATAATGGCAGACATATACCCCCATACAGTGATATACATGTGCCCCCTCCATATACAGTGACAGACCCATGTACCCATATATATAATGGCAGACATATCCCCCATACAGTGATATACATATGACCCCTCCATATACAGTGACAGACCCATGTACCCATATATATAATGGCAGACATATACCGCCATACAGTGATATACATGTGCCCCCTCCATATACAGTGACAGTCCCATGTACCCATATATATAATGGCAGACATATACCGCCATACAGTGATATACATGTGCCCCCTCCATATACAGTGACAGACCCATGTACCCATATATATATAATGGCAGACATATACCGCCATACAGTGATATACATGTGCCCCCTCCATATACAGTGACAGACCCATGTACCCATATATATATAATGGAAGACATATACCGCCATACAGTGATAAACATGTCCCCCCTCCATATACAGTGACAGACCCATGTACCCATATATATATAATGGCAGACATATACCCCCATACAGTGATATACATGTGCCCCCTCCATATACAGTGACAGACCCATGTACCCATATATATAATGGCAGACATATACCCCCATACAGTGATATACATGTGCCCCCTCCATATACAGTGACAGACCCATCTACCCATATATATATATAATGGCAGACATATACCCCATACAGTGATATACATGTGCCCCCTCCATATACAGTGACAGACCCATGTACCCATATATATAATGGCAGACATATACCCCCATACAGTGATATATATGTGCCCCCTCCATATACAGTGACAGGACCATGTACCCATATATATAATGGCAGACATATACCGCCATACAGTGATATACATGTGCCCCCTCCATATACAGAGACAGACCCATGTACCCATATATATAATGGCAGACATATTCCCCCATACAGTGATATACATGTGCCCCCTCCATATACAGTGACAGCCCCATGTACCCATATATATAATGGCAGACATATACCGCCATACAGTGATATACATGTGTTCCCTCCATATACAGTGACAGACCCATGTACCCATATATATAATGGCAGACATATCCCCCCATACAGTGATATACATGTGACCCCTCCATATACAGTGACAGACCCATGTACCCATATATATAATGGCAGACATATACCGCCATACAGCGATATACATGTGCCCCCTCCATATACAGTGACAGACCCATGTACCTATATATATAATGGCAGACATATACCCCCATACAGTGATATACATGTGCCCCCTCTATATACAGTGACAGACCCATGTACCCATATATATAATGGCAGACATATCCCCCATACAGTGATATACATATGACCCCTCCATATACAGTGACAGACCCATGTACCCATATATATAATGGCAGACATATACCCCCATACAGTGATATACATGTGCCCCCTCCATATACAGTGACAGACCCATGTACCCATATATATAATGGCAGACATATACCGCCATACAGTGATATACATGTGCCCCCTCCATATACAGTGACAGTCCCATGTACCCATATATATAATGGCAGACATATACCGCCATACAGTGATATACATGTGCCCCCTCCATATACAGTGACAGACCCATGTACCCATATATATATAATGGCAGACATATACCCCCATACAGTGATATACATGTGCCCCCTCCATATACAGTGACAGACCCATGTACCCATATATATATATATAATGGCAGACATATACTGCCATACAGTGATATACATGTGCCCCCTCCATATACAGTGACAGTCCCATGTACCCATATATATAATGGCAGACATATACCGCCATACAGTGATATACATGTGCCCCCTCCATATACAGTGACAGACCCATGTACCCATATATATATAATGGCAGACATATACCCCCATACAGTGATATACATGTGCCCCCTCCATATACAGTGACAGACCCATGTACCCATATATATATATATATATATATATATATAATGGCAGACATATACTGCCATACAGTGATATACATGTGCCCCCTCCATATACAGTGACAGACCCATGTACCCATATATATAATGGCAGACATATACCCCCATACAGTGATATACATGTGCCCCCTCCATATACAGTGACAGACCCATGTACCCATATATATATAATGGCAGACATATACCGCCATACAGTGATATACATGTGCCCCCTCCATATACAGTGACAGACCCATGTACCCATATATATATAATGGCAGACATATACCGCCATACAGTGATAAACATGTCCCCCCTCCATATACAGTGACAGACCCATGTACCCATATATATATAATGGCAGACATATACCCCCATACAGTGATATACATGTGCCCCCTCCATATACAGTGACAGACCCATGTACCCATATATATAATGGCAGACATATACCCCCATACAGTGATATACATGTGCCCCCTCCATATACAGTGACAGACCCATCTACCCATATATATATATAATGGCAGACATATACCCCATACAGTGATATACATGTGCCCCCTCCATATACAGTGACAGACCCATGTACCCATATATATAATGGCAGACATATACCCCCATACAGTGATATATATGTGCCCCCTCCATATACAGTGACAGACCCATGTACCCATATATATAATGGTAGACATATACCGACATACAGTGATATACATGTGCCCCCTCCATATACAGTGACAGACCCATGTACCCATATATATATGATGGCAGACATATACCCCCATACAGTGATATACATGTGCCCCCTCCATATACAGTGACAGGACCATGTACCCATATATATAATGGCAGACATATACCGCCATACAGTGATATACATGTGCCCCCTCCATATACAGTGACAGACCCATGTACCCATATATATAATGGCAGACATATACCGCCATACAGTGATATACATGTGCCCCCTCCATATACAGTGACAGACCCAGGCTCACATATTGGTAATTGCCCCCATTCCCTCCTTCCTGTTCCCCTTTGTTGCCCAATAAGCAGGACAGTGTCCCTGACCGATCCTCCCCCTCTGAGGACCACTAAGGTCCTGAGGACGGCCTCTCTCGCTCCCCCTAATAATTACCCGCCCGCACCCCACTGTCATGGCTACAGGGGCAGAAGTCATTAGACTGCCCCCAATATAATCCATGGGCCGCCCAACTGAGCCCTGGGTAACCCAGTGAGGGGACAGGTGACCTCTACCCCAGCTCTCACCTGTCTTGCATGGATCCTCCAGACACAAATGGAGACTTCCTGCTCCTCCTAAATCCTGCAGTAACTGTGACGTCCTTCTGGTCAAGGCTCGGCTGTTCCTGGACAGACTTCTCCCTCCTCCTCCCTCCTCACAAGCAGGACACCTCAGTACTGGAGATCTTGATGGAGCGATTGCTTGATCTTGTGGGCTGAAAATGGCCGCCTTACTGGTCCTGGTTTCCATGGAATGACTGTGACAAGCCGAGTGATGGAAGTGTGACACTGTGATCTCATGATGTGACCAGTCCTGAGATTCTGATGAGCCCCTGCTGTCCTGTACTAGGCCGCAGCCTGAGCTGTAGTAAGCATGACACCGAGCATGAGCCGCCCCACAGCTTGTATAGGAAATAGCCTAATAATAATAATAATAATAATAATAATACAGGTTATTTCTATAGCGCCAACATATTCCGCAGCGCTGTACAATGTGTAGGGGTCAGATACAGACAGAAAGATACAAAGTCTGACAGTAAGAAATCTGCGGGGTGTGAGCGGTGGTGATACCGGGGGTGTATATAGTGCTGATAACTCCCCTCCCCCTCCCGGTGTATAGACACGTACACTGTAGAGCTGGCACTGGGCCACTGCTGCTTTGTCCCCATTCACATGGATAGGTACAGAGCCGCTTCCTGCCGTATATACTTTATGTTTTTTGGCTTCTGGGAGCCGAATCTGCAGATTGGTGCAATCTGATAGTGATGACGTCTCCTGGGGAGTGTAAGTCATCAGTGTCCATTATACCGGGGTCTGGGACAAATGTTTTAATCCCTTCCCGCCATATGAGGTCTTAATCTTTGCAGGACAAATTTTTCTTCATGATGCCGCCATTAATTATTCTGTACAATGTACTGGGAAGCTGGAAAAACATTCAGCATGGGGTGAATTTGAAGAAAAAATGCATTTCTGCGACTTTTTTATGGGCTTCGGTTTTATGGCGTTCACTGTGCAGCCAAAATGACCTGTCCCCTGTATTCTGTGTTTTGTTACGATTCTGGGGATACCAAATTTCTATGGTTTTATTTACATTTTAACCCCTTAAAAAAAATCTAAAACTGTGAAAAAAAAATTTCTTCTAAAAGTCGCCATATTCTGACAGCCGTAACTTTTTTATACGTCCGTGTACGGGGATGCATAGGGCGTCTTTTTTTGCGGGGCTGGGTGTACTTTTTAGTTCTACCATTTTGGGGAATTGTTTTTGCTTTGATCACTTTTTATTCAAATTTTTATCAGAAGCAAAACATTGAAAAAATGGCGGTTTGGCACTTTTGACTCTTTTTCCCGCTACGGCGTTTACCGTACAGGAAAAATATTTTTATAGATGTGTAGAGCGGGCGATTTCAGACACAGGGAGACCTAACATGTATTGAAGGCACCGGACCCAACCATTCAGGGAGGATGCCAGGGATTGCGACGGTGGGTCACAAATAAAGGCACCTTGTCCCTTCTCCCTCAACCCTGTTAAAGCTCATCCCTTTGCTTTCTCCTGTCTTCCTTCTCTTGGTTTCATCTTAAATATCTGTACTTTGTCTCATTGTATCCTTTCCCTCTTTCCCTTTCTCTTTCTTTCTCCCCCCCCCCCCTTCTATTTGTGGGCGTGTCTTGAGATGGTACGCTCCGGCTCCTCTTAAGGGGCAGCCAGCAGAGCCAACTTCCTCTTGAAACTGCACCTGCGAGAGAAACTTCTTCATCCCTCGAGGTATGGCAGACGAGAGTAGCCTGGTTGCGGCCCTTAAAGAGGACCTTTCACCATTTTGCCCACAGGCAGTTCTATATACTGCCGGAAAGCTGACAGTGTCGGCTTTCCCGATCTGTGCCCGGTGTGAAGAGCTTACGGTCCCGGTACCGTAGCTCTTCTATGGTCAGAAGGGCGTTTCTGACAGTTAGCCAGAGACGTGCTTCTTCACAGCACAGCCAATCGCGAGGAACGCCCCCCTCCATCTGCTCGCAGTACTCGTCCATAGACGAGCATTATCAGGGAGGGAGGGGGGCATTCCTCCCTTCTCTCACAGCACAGTGCGATTGGTTGTGCTGTGAAGAAGGACGTCTCTGGATAACTGTCAGAAACGCCCTTCTGACCATAGAAGAGCTACGGTACCGGACCGTAAGCCCTTCACACCGGGCACAAATCAGGAAAGCCGACAGTGCGCTGAACTCAGCGCACTGTCAGCTTTCCGGCAGTATATAGAACTGCCTGTGGGCAAAATGGTGAAAGGTCTTCTTTAAGGCCGGCATCGCTGCAGAGGGAGAGATTTTTCTGACACGTTTGATTGCAGGCGTGCGTCAGGAATCCCCCTCTCTCGGCGCCTTAACGTAGGTCCGGCAGGCGTTTTAGGCCTCCGGAGCGCCTAAGCCCCTCCCCTTCATGCTTGTGTCCAGACGCGGGGAGGCGCTCGCCTCGCATGCTGTGTCTATGATGCGGCGGGCGGAGCTCTTCCTCCCACCACGCGATGGCCCCGCCCCTTCCGGCCTAGCCTCCTCCGGTGCTCCGGAATAGTTTGGCTTTACTTCCTGCCCTTAAGGCTCTTACCAGACAGTTAGAGGGTTCCAAGGGTGATAGGCCCCCGGGGTCTCCGCTGAAATTTGCTGAAATTTCCCCAATGTGAGACTATTAAAGGATTATCTTATCTTAGGTCTTCACAAAGATGCTCTGTTTTGCGGAATCAGCCCTCTCGGTAGTCATTTGGACGACGAGACCAAGCAAAAGATTTGGTCTTGTCAGTACATCGATATCTGGTCCCTGATATCAGTGGACCAGCATACGGTGGATCGCGAGCGTCGTGTAGTTACCGAGCGGTCGCTGGACAGGAGGGTTAAGGTTGCCCGGACGTTCGAGAACTGGTGCCAAGCCTTTGCCGTGCTTGGCAGCGTTATGGGGCAGAAGCACCCTGAGCGCTGCACGGAGCTCTTCGTCTATTTTGACACCATTTTTTCCATCTATAAATCTCACGGCGGTAGTGCGTGGTGAAAGTATGACGAGGAGTTCCGGAGGCGTCTTGGAGTGCAGCCGGAGATCGGTTGGGCTGTCAAGGCCACCGATGTCTGGATTTGTTTGATTCTGTCCCGGAAGTCGTCGCCCTTTCAGGGAGCGGCCGCCGGGCCCGTAAGCGGTTCCTTCGGCTCGGTGGCCGTTCGCCGCCCTGGAACCTGCTGGCTCTTTAATGAAGGGCACTGCCGGTTCTTTGGGCTTTGCAAGTTCCGGCACAAATGCTCCGCATGCGGTGGTGGGCATTCCGCGTCAAAATGCACGAAGTCGGTTTCCCCTTCCACCAAACCAAAACAGAATGGGAAGGTCCCCGGTGAGCGTCTCGTTGATGGCTCTGTGGCTCGACAAGTATCCCAATAGGGCCACTGCTTCTGAGCTTCATTGTGGTTTCTCTTTTGGGTTTTTTATCCCCTTTTTGTTTAGCAGGGATCCCATTTTTTCAGATAACCTTAAGTCCGCATGTGAGCATTCGGAGGTCCTTAGAGAAAAAGTTGCCAAGGAAGTGGAATTGGGCCGTATGTGCGGCCCTTTCCAGTCCCCCGTTTTTCAATTTCCGGGTCTCCACTCTGGGCGTTGTCCCTAATAAGGAACCTGGTAAATACCGTTTAATTCACCATCTTTCGTTCTCGAAAGGGAGTTCCGTCAATGACGGTATACCGGACGAGGACTCTTCAGTTTCTTATGTGTCGTTCGACAGGGCGGTCGATTTGGTTCGTCGAGCTGGGCGCGGAGCGATGTCGGCTAAGTCCGACATTGAGTCGGCTTTTCGCCTGTTGCCGGTCCACCCTGATTGTCATCACCTTCTTGGCTGTCAGGTGGATGGTTCCTTTTATTTTGATGCGTGCCTCCCTATGGGCTGTTCGATCTCCTGCCACTATTTTGAAATGGTCAGTACCTTCTTGGAGTGGACCGTGCGTTTTCGCACAGGCTATAGGGACGTCACGCATTACCTCGACGATTTCCTTTTCGGTGGCTCCGGGGGCTCCCCTCAGTGTGCCTCTCTGTTGGCGGCTTTCCAGGAGCTGATGGCTCTTTTTGGTGTTCCGGTGGACAAAACAGGGTCCTACGCAGTGTCTTTCCTTTTTAGGCATAGAGTTCGACACATTGTCGATGTGCTTCCGGTTGCCAGCGGACAAGCTGGATAAGCTTTTGGGATTGGTGCAGGGTTTTTTAGCGGTTGAAAAAGTGTCCCTTAGGCAGCTTCAGTCTTTACTCGGTTCCCTGGTTTTCGCCTGCCGGGTCATGCCCATGGGGAGGGTTTTTTCTAGGCGTCTCTCACTTGCTACTCGTGGGGCCCGCCTTCCCTCTCACAGGATCCGCATTACCCGGCAGCTGAAATCTGATCTATTGGTTTGGTGGGAATTTTTGATTAATTTTAATGCCAGGGCCATGTGGCAGCAGCCTGAGGTTACCAATGCGGATTTAAACTTGTTCACTGACGCGTCTGGCAGCAAGGGTTTTGGCGCCTGGCCTGGAGCGAGGCCGGTTTGTGTCGGAATCTTGCGCTCCTTGAACTCTTTCCCATAGTGGTGGCGGTTGAGTTGTGGGGTCAACAGTTCAGGGACCGCAGGATTCGCTTCTGGACGGACAACGTAAGTGTGGTACACGCCATCAATTCTTTGTCTTCGTCCTCTCCTCCAGTCCTCTCCCTCCTCCGCCACTTGGTGCTCAGGTGTCTTAGTCTGAATATTTGGTTCTGTGCCCGCCATATCCCTGGTCGTGAGAATGTGTTGGCTGATGCTTTATCGCGCTTCAATTGGCAGGTGTTCCGGGATCTTCTGCCGGAGGCTGCTCCGGTGGGTGCCTCCTGTCCGCCCCGGCTTTGGGACTTGGTGACCCTAGATTGATGCCGTTACTGCAATCCTCGGTGGCTCCTTCCACGTGGTCCGGACAATAATTTTTATATATTTTTTTATATTTTTTTATTTTGCATTTATTAGACCCCCCAGGGGTCTTGAACCCCAGGGGGTCTGATCACTAATGTAATGCATTACAATGCTAATGCATTGCAAAAAATCATCCTTTCTTTTGCAGGCTGCATAGACCAGCCTGCAAAAGAAAGAGAAAGCAGATCGGCCTTTACAAGGCTCCCGGCTGTCATGAAAAAATGACGTCGGCCCTGGAGCATGCTCTAGGCGCCGGCGATCACTGGCAAAATGGCAGCGCCCATGCACCGCTGGGAAAATGGCGCCTCCGGCGCCTTTGACCGTGGCGCCGGAGGAGTTAATGTCTCCGATCAATCCGGGGACCGATCGCAGACATTAGCGCCGGTTATCTACTGCGTAAAGCAGGATAGGACGGTGGATGTCGGGAAAGGGTTAAAGGAAGTCTGTCGCCAAAAACCAACATACCAAACCCAACCCACCTATCCTTTGGATATTTCTATTGAACTGTATGGAGATTGTGGTCACTGCAAATGATTTTCTTCTCCAAATAGAAGAGGGTCCTAGAGGTGAGACCTGCACCTGTCAGCCATTTATAGCAGATTCTGGACATAGGGGGATTTTTCAGTCTACAAAAATTTAGTGCAATGAATACGGAATCAAATTCTGCCCAAATACAGGAACAGAGGGGTCTCTAGTGGAGAACCTGCAGAATGCAGGGAGATAGAATTCCCTGATCTGGGATATTGGAGCCCATACTGTAACCTAGAAGAAGATTAGCAGGCACGGACATGTTTTGTGTTCTTATAGCAGGGTCGGCAACCCCTGGCACGCGAGGCAGATTTTGCTGGCATGGCCCCCAACCTTCATACACTAAATTGAGAGAGAGCGTCCCCTAGAGGTGAGGTGTAGGACACGCCCCCTTCTCTCCCTGCCACCAATCAGAGGTGAGCCTCTCACTGCACAGGATAAGGGCTCCCTGGAGCTGCTGTTACATGTGAGGAGGAGCTCCTGCCGTCTGCAGCCCTGAGGAGGAGAGGAAGCTCCGGGGAGCAAAGTGACAGCAAACACAACACCAGGTACATGTGTGTTACTGACTATTCTTATTACTGTCAGGCATTCGGGGTTATTACTTTAGTTTTAGTAACTACATGTGCCTCACATTAATAGCAGTTACCCCATCATGTCCCTCACATTAACCCCTGTGTGGCTCACATAAGGGTTACTGATATGTGAGACATATGGAGGTACTAATAAAGGACCTATATAATGAAGATGTTCACTTATTACCTCCATATGTCTCACATATCAGTGTCCCTTATGTAAAGCACACAGGGGGTTAATGTGAGGGACATGATGGGGTTAACTGCTATTAATATGAGGCACATTGAGTTGTAACCTGCAATGCACATGACCAGACTCTTTATCTATAACTGCGGATAAAGTACAGACCTATATATTTCAATTGACCCATATATACAGACATTCTTCTTGTGGCTGTGTATCTGGGCCAAATTGAAGAGCTGAAAACTATTGAGCAGGTCCTATATGTGTCCTATACATCCCCTATATCTGTCCTATACATCCCCTATATCTGTCCTATACATTCCTTATATCTGTCCTATACACCCCCTATAGCTGTCCTATGCATACCCTATATCTGTCCTATACATCCCCTATATCTGTCCTATACATCCCCTATATGTGTCCTATACATTCCCTATATCTGTCCTATACATCCCCTATATCTGTCCTATACATTCCTTATATCTGTCCTATACACCCCCTATAGCTGTCCTATACATACCCTATATCTGTCCTATACATCCCCTATATCTGTCCTATACATCCCCTATATCTGTCCTATACATTCCTTATATCTGTCCTATACACCCCCTATAGCTGTCCTATACATACCCTATATCTGTCCTATACATCCCCTATATCTGTCCTATACATCCCCTATATGTGTCCTATACATTCCCTATATCTGTCCTATACATCCCCTATATGTGTTCTATACATCCCCTATATCTGTCCTATACATCCCCTATATCTGTCCTATACATACCCTATATCTGTCCTATACATCCCCTATATCTGTCCTATACATACCCTATATCTGCCCTATACATCCCTTATATGTGTCCTATACATTCCCTATATCTGTCCTATACATACCCTATATCTGTCCTATACATCCCCTATATCTGTCCTATACATCCCCTATATCTGTCCTATACATCCCCTATATCTGTCCTATACATTCCTTATATCTGTCCTATACACCCCCTATAGCTGTCCTATGCATACCCTATATCTGTCCTATACATCCCCTATATCTGTCCTATACATCCCCTATATGTGTCCTATACATTCCCTATATCTGTCCTATACATCCCCTATATCTGTCCTATACATTCCTTATATCTGTCCTATACACCCCCTATAGCTGTCCTATACATACCCTATATCTGTCCTATACATCCCCTATATCTGTCCTATACATCCCCTATATCTGTCCTATACATTCCTTATATCTGTCCTATACACCCCCTATAGCTGTCCTATACATACCCTATATCTGTCCTATACATCCCCTATATCTGTCCTATACATCCCCTATATGTGTCCTATACATTCCCTATATCTGTCCTATACATCCCCTATATGTGTTCTATACATCCCCTATATCTGTCCTATACATCCCCTATATCTGTCCTATACATACCCTATATCTGTCCTATACATCCCCTATATCTGTCCTATACATACCCTATATCTGCCCTATACATCCCTTATATGTGTCCTATACATTCCCTATATCTGTCCTATACATACCCTATATCTGTCCTATACATCCCCTATATCTGTCCTATACATCCCCTATATCTGTCCTATACATCCCCTATATCTGTCCTATACATGCCCTATATCTGACCTATGCCCGGTGGGCCCCTGAGCCTGACTATTAGTTTTATCTAAATGCACTTGTCAGGGGCCCGATCGGGATCCTGACCGTGCCAAAATGGGCCCCTGTACCAATCGCTGGGAGTGTGTCTCTGCTCCCTGCACTGTACACTGCCATCATGTAGCAGGAGCTGTGCTGCCCCTCCCCCACACAGATCGGAGTGTGCAGGGGGAAGTCTGCCGGCTGCTGTAAATGAAGAGCTTTCACCACAGCCAGACAGGACAGACAGGACACAGCCAAATGTAAGTACATTTTTTGGGTAAAATATGTATATTTAATGTGTGTATATTTGTGTAAAGTGTCTGATATACTGTGTGAGTCCTGTATATATGTAGATAGGTGTGTGTGTGTGTGTGTATGAATGTATGTTATATGTATTAGGCCTGGTTCACATCTTCCCTTTTCGGGAAGTCCACTGTGGGGTATAATACTGTGTGCAGGGGCCACTATGGGACATAATACTGTGTGCAGGGCCCAGGGCCACTATGGAGCATAATACTGTGTGCAGGGGCCACTATGGGGGATAATACTGTGTGCAGGGGCCACTATGGGACTTAATACTGTGTGCAGGGACCACTATGGGACATAATACTGTGTGCAGGGGCCACTATGGGGGATAATACTGTGTGTAGGGGCCACTATGGGACATAATACTGTGTGCAGGGACCACTATGGGACATAATACTGTGTTCAGGGGCCACTATGGGGCATAATACTGTGTGCAGGGGCCAGTAAGGGACATAATACTGTGTGCAGGGGCCACTATGGGGGATAATACTGTGTGCAGGGGCCACTATGGGACATAATACTGTGTGCAGGGACCACTATGGGACATAATACTGTGTGCAGGGGCCACTATGGGGGATAATACTGTGTGTAGGGGCCACTATGGGACATAATACTGTGTGCAGGGACCACTATGGGACATAATACTGTGTTCAGGGGCCACTATGGGACATAATACTGTGTGGAGGGGCCACTAAGGGACATAATACTGTGTGCAGGGGCCGCTCTGGGGGATAATACTGTGTGCAGGGGCCACTATGGGGCATAATACCGTATGCAGGGGCCACTATGGGGGATAATACTGTGTGCAGGGGCCGCTCTGGGGGATAATACTGTGTGCAGGGGCCACTATGGGACATAATACTGTGTGCAGGGGCCACTATGGGACATAATACTGTGTGCAGGGGTCACTATGGGGCATAATACTGTGTGCAGGGGTCACTATAAGATAAGATAAGATAATCCTTTAATAGTCCCACCTTGGGGAAATTTCAGCGTGTTACAGCAGCATAGTAATACAGATACAGGATAATACAGAGTAATATGTTACAGACGTAGACACAGATAAGCTGAGAAGAGAAGATATACTAGGAGTCCATGGCAGCTAAGGAAAAACAGAAGAGAAAGAGGAAGACCTCATGATCATCCTCATAATCATTAGTTCTCTGTGCGGAGTGATCTTCGTTTGGTCTGATGTAGATTATACAGCCTGGTCGCGGTTGGAAGGAAGGACCTGCGATAGCGCTCCTTCTCACACTTGGGGTGAAGCAGACGGTCGCTTACAGTGCTGCCAAGTCCCATCAGGGTCCCATACATGGGGTGGGATTTGTTCCCCCGCATGGAGGTCACCACAGACAGTATCCTTCTGTCACCCACCACCTGTACTGGGTCCAAGGGGCTCCCCAGGACAGAGCCGGCCCTCCTGATCAGCCTGTCAAGTCTATTTCTGTCCCTGGTTGATATACTGCTTCCCCAGCAGGCCACACCGAAAAAGATGGCTGAGGCAACCACAGAGTTGAAGAAGGCCCTAAGAAGTGTCCCCTGGACTCTGAAGGCCCTCAGCCTCCTGAGCAGGTAGAGTCTGCTGTGGCCCTTTCTGTGCAGCGCCTCCAGGTGATCAGCCCAGTCTAGTTTATTATTGAGGAGCACGCCCAGGTACTTATAGGTCCTGACTATCTCAATACATGTTCCTTGGATCTCCACCGGGGTCGGAGCACCTCTCCGTTTACTAAAGTCCACCACCATCTCCTTGGTCTTCCCAGCATTAATCCTGAGCTGGTTCTGCTGGCACCATTCAACAAAATCCCGGTTTAAGTCTCTGTATTCCCTATCATCGCCATCAGTGATAAGGCCGACTATAGCAGAGTCATCGGAGTACTTCTGTAAGTAACAGCTGGATGAGTTGTGCCTGAAGTCAGCAGTGTACAGTGTGAAGAGGAATGGGGCAAGAACTGTACCTTGAGGTGCCCCCGTACTACAGATCACAGTGTCAGACACACAGTCCTGGGCTCTCACATACTGAGGGCGGTTTGTCAGGTAGTCTAGGATCCAGTTGGACAGGTGATGGTCCACACCACCAAGGTTCAGCTTCTCCCTCAGTAGCCCTGGCTGAATGGTGTTGAACGCACTGGAGAAATCAAAGAACATTATTCTCACAGTGTTCCCGGGTTTCTCCAGGTGAGAGAGAGCTCTGTGAAGAAGGTGGATGATGGCGTCATCTACCCCAATGCCTGGCCGGTAGGCAAACTGGAGGGGGTCCAGAGCGGAGCTCACTAGGGGGCGTAGGTGTGTCAGGACCAGTCTCTCTAGGACCTTCATTAGGTGTGATGTCAGTGCTACAGGTCGGTAGTCATTGTAGCCCATCGGGTTGGGTTTCTTTGGGACTGGTACCACGCAAGATGTTTTCCACAGTTGAGGTACCACCCCCAGCTTCAGGCTCATATTGTACATGTGCGTTATAATACCACACAGCTGGTCACTGCACATTTTAAGAACTCTTGCGCTTATACCATCAGGTCCCCCCGCTTTGTTCGCTCTAATATTCTTCATTTCCTTACACACCTGAGACTCCTGCAGGATCAGATAGTCAGATTGCAGTTGACCGCAGGTCGGTGGGGGTTGGGTCTTGGTGTGTGAGGGGAGGGCGGTTAGCTGACATGCTGGTGGGGGGAGCATTTGCTTGGAGTCGAATCTATTGAAGAATAGATTAAGCTCGTTAAGCCACTTCCTGTCCCCTACTGTTCGGTGCCTTGTCTTTTCCTTGTGTCCTGAAATTGCCTTAAGGCTGTCCCACACCTCAGAGATTCTACCCTCCCCCATCTGTAGCTCCATCTTCCGTCTGTAGTTGGCTTTCCCTTCCCTGATCAATTGTCTCAGCTGTTTCTGAACCGCCCCAGGCCATCTTTGTCCCCAGACCTAAAAATTCTCTTTTTTTGCTTGAGGAGAGTTTTAATCTCAGAGTTAATCCATGGTTTGTTATTGGAGAAACACCTCACCTTCCTAGTTGGTACCGTGCTGTCCACACAGAAATTAATGTAGTCCGTTATGCAATGTGTGAGTCCCTCAATGTCCTCTGGAAATGAGTCTTGAAACACTTCCCATAAAGTTATATCAAAGCAATCCCTTAGAGACTCGACACTTCCCTCTGACCAAATCTTCACGGTACGGGTAACCGCCGGTTCTCTGCGCACCAGTGGAATGTATG
Source organism: Leptodactylus fuscus (assembly GCF_031893055.1). Lineage (NCBI taxonomy): Eukaryota > Metazoa > Chordata > Amphibia > Anura > Leptodactylidae > Leptodactylus > Leptodactylus fuscus. The sequence goes on along the minus strand of NC_134274.1, from coordinate 81,876,880 downwards.
TGGGTCGCAGATGTACCAGGTTGTGATCTGATCTGCCTAGGGGTGGTAGGGCAGATGAGTTATATGCATCCCTTACATTGGCAAAGAGCAAGTCCAGCGTCTTGTTGTCTCTTGTATGGCAGGTTACATACTGTGTGAAGCCTGGTAGAGTGGATGCTGAGACATGGTTGAAGTCTCCAGACACTAGGAGCAGGGCATGGGGGTGAGATGATTTCAGCTCACTCACAACAGCATGGAGGACTTCACAGGCAGCGTCAGCTTTAGCAGAGGGGGGGACATAGGCAGCTAGTACAATAACATGTGATAGTTCCCTTGGCAGGTAAAAAGGTCTCATGCCCACGGCTAGCAGTTCAATATCCTTTCCACACAATTGTTTCTTAACCACAATATGTCCTGGATTACACCATCTCTCATTGACAAATATTGCAATTCCTCCGCCTATTCGCTTACCGCTCTCCAGTGTTCTGTCCGCCCGAAGAAGTTTGAAGCCCTCCAGGGAGGCAAGTATGTCCGGAGTGATTTCAGTAAGCCAAGTCTCTGTAAACAGCATCATACTGCACTCACGAAACTCCTGTTGATGTCTGGTCAGTGCTGTCAGTTCATCCATCTTATTCACAATTGATCTCACATTCCCCATAATGATGGACGGGATCACATGCTTTTTGCGTTTTCTTCCTTCGCGTCTCAGTATGCCGGCTCGTTTTCCGCGTTTTCTGCGTTTTCTAAGTCTCCTTATTAGTTCGTGGGGGATGGTAAGAGCATGCTTGTCCAGCTTGCCCTGCAGCATGCTTCTAAGGTGTAATAGTGTCTCCTTAGTGTAAACCAGTCTTCCTTGTCTGTGTGGAGGCATGCTTCAGACAAAAAGGCATAATGGGGCATAATACTGTGTTCAGGGGCCACTATGGGGGATAATACTGTGTGCAGGGGCCACTATGGGGGATAATACTGTGTGCAGGAGCCACTATGGGGATAATACTGTGTGCAGGGGCCGCTCTGGGGGATAATACTGTGTGCAGGGGCCACTATGGAGCATAATACTGTGTGCAGGGGCCACTATAGGGGATAATACTGTGTGCAGGGGCCGCTCTGGGGGATAATACTGTGTGCAGGGGCCACTATGGAGCATAATACTGTGTGCAGGGGCCACTATGGGGGATAATACTGTGTGCAGGGGCCACTATGGAGCATAATACTGTGTGCAGGGGCCACTCTGGGGGATAATACTGTGTGCAGGGGCCACTATGGGGGATAATACTGTGTGCAGGGGCCACTATGGAGCATACTACTGTGTGCAGGGGCCACTATGGGGGATAATACTGTGTGCAGGGGCCGCTCTGGGGGATAATACTGTGTGCAGGGGCCACTATGGAGCATAATACTGTGTGCAGGGGCCGCTCTGGGGGATAATACTGTGTGCAGGGTAAGGATTAGGTCCTACTGAGCAAAACACAGTTAACACTAGGTTCACACCAGCGTCTGGTCTCCATTCTGAGGTTTCCATCTTCTGCATGTAGAAGACGGAAAGCTATCGGTTCGAGTCTGGCCGTGAGCGCCGGTGAGTGTTTTATGTTCTCTGCGGCAAAACCATTTTTTTTCAAACCAGACACAAAGTCCTGCATGTCCGACTCTGTGTCTGGTTAAAAAAAATAAACGTTTTGCCGCGGTGAGCACAAAACGCTCACAGGAGCTTACGGACGCACACTTCATTTGAATGGGTTTGAAAAATGCCTGCAGGGCGGAGACCCCGGGTGCAGATGTGAACGAGCCCTTAAAAACACTTTCTATTTTTTTCAGCAGACTGCCGATCGGAGTGTGCAGGGGGAAGTCTGCCTGTCCCAGTGTCTCCCAGTGCGGTCCAGTCCGGCATGTAACCACCAGCAGAACTGCAGGACCGGAGCACTGGGAACAGATGAGTGCGGGGTTTTTTTTATGTGTAATTTGTTTTTCACCTCCCAGGACTAATTATAAACAAAAAAAATAAATTCTGCTGGACAACCTCTTTAAAGTGTGGGGCATTTGGGGGGGAAATTAAAGGGGTTGCCCAGGCATAATTTTCTATGGTTTATTGTCAGAATAGGCTATAAATGCCTGATCTGTAGGGGGCCGACACCCAGCCCTCAGACCGATCAGCTGTATGAAGCCACTTCTGGTACCAGTCCTGTACACAATATGGGGCCAGAAGCAGAAAGCTCTGTCCACTGTATATCAGCCGGCACCTTCTCTGCATCTCGGCACTTAGTGAAGTCAGTGGGAGTTGAGCTGCAGTGAATCTGCCAGGCAACTATACAGTGGATGAAACTTTCTGCTCCCAGTCCTGTGTCGTGTACAAAACGAGTACGGAAACCTCTGTGGAGATTCTGCAAAAAGCGCTGCAGGAAAAACTGATGTGTCGGCGCCGGGGGTTTTCCCGCAGCGCTTTTTGGCTGTGGGACGCTGTGTTAGGCCTTATCCTTATAGTGTGATGTACAGTATATTGAGATGGTAAAGAGGAGCTCTCACCTCCTGGGGCAGGTGCGGTTTAATACACCGCTAGAGAGCTGACAGTGCGATGATTTCAGCGCACTTTCGGCTTTCCCATTCTGTGCCCCCGGTGAGGAGCTATCAGTCCGTAGCTCTTCACTGTCAGAAAGGCGTTTCTCACAGTCAGTCCGGAACGCCCTTCCTCACGGTAGCGCCTATAGCACTGTACTGTGAGAGCGCTATAGGCGCTCAGCGTCATCGCTGGCTGGTAAGCAGCGACCCCTCTCACAGTACAGCGCTATAGACACTACCGTGAGGAAGGGCGTTACGGACTGACTGTCATAACGCCCTTCTGACGATGAAGATCTATGGTACCGGCACAGAACGTGAAAGCCAATAGTACACTAAATTCAGCGCACTGTTGGCTTTCTAGCGGTGTATTACACCTCATGTGCCCCAGATGGGGAAAGGTCTTCTTTAAGGATTAGGCGCAACAGCGAGATGCAGCTAAAAAAACATTGTGGGAAAAAATTGCAGTGAATCCCAATATATTTTTTTCCGCAGTGTTTTTCATTGAGCTTTTGTCCCCAGCACCCCGCTGTCCCCGCCTGTGTCTGTTAGATACAGGATTTCCAGAAATGAGACCTAATTGGTTTCAGTCGTCCCATGAGGTGCAGGACTCCCAGCATGGAGGCACCGGCGCGAGACTGAATGGACACTGGCAGCGGACAACGGAGCAATGGGACAGGTGAAGGCGCTTTTTATTTTATTTTTTATTTTACACCCCCCTCCCAGCACATGGGTCGCTCCAATTCCTGGACAAATCTTTAAAAGGTTTATCCATCTTTGTAATATTGATGGTCTGTCCTTGGGATAGACCATCAATATTACATCTGTGATGACACAACAGCCAGGACCTCTGCAGATCAGCTGTTCCAGGACAGCGCGGCTATAGGTAATGGTAACATTTCTAGGAGCCACGCTGTTCACTTTCCATACAGTATGTAGCAATAGGTTTAGGTAGTGCAGTGTTACACATTGTATGGCGGGTGAGCAGCATGGCTCCTGATATGTTATTACCTTCAACTGGTCAACTGTCTTGGTATCGCTGGTTTGCAGGGATCCTGATGGTGGGCCCCTAGAAATAATTCCACTGGTGGGCCCTAGACACCCCAGTCCGACACTGCCTATACATACCCTATATCTGTCCTATACATTCCCTATATCTGTCCTATACATTCCCTATATCTGTCCTATACATACCCTATATCTGTCCTATACACCCCCTATATCTGTCCTATACCTACCCTATATCTGTCCTATACATTCCCTATATCTGTCCTATACATCCCATATATCTGTCCTATACGTCCCCTATATCTGTCCTATACGTCCCCTATATCTGTCCTATACGTCCCCTATATCTGTCCTATACGTCCCCTATATCTGTCCTATACGTACCCTATATCTGTCCTATACGTCCCCTATATCTGTCCTATACGTCCCCTATATCTGTCCTATACGTACCCTATATCTGTCCTATACACCCCCTATATCTGTCCTATACCTACCCTATATCTGTCCTATACGTCCCCTATATCTGTCCTATACGTCCCCTATATCTGTCCTATACATACCCTATATCTGTCCTATACATCTCCTATATCTGTCCTATACATCCCCTATATCTGTCCTATACATCCCCTATATCTGTCCTATACATCCCCTATATCTGCCCTATACATCCCCTATATCTGTCCTATACATCCCCTATATCTGTCCTATACGTACCCTATATGTGTCCTATACATCCCCTATATCTGTCCTATACACCCCCTATATCTGTCCTATACGTACCCTATATGTGTCCTATACACCCCCTATATCTGTCCTATACACCCCCTATATCTGTCCTATACGTACCCTATATCTGTCTGCATTTGCAGCCCTGTCAATTCATTTTTAATGTATAGGTCAGTGAAGACCACATCCCTGCCATTTGTATGCAGGAGGGGTAAGGCTGAGGCCCCACGTTGCAGAAATGCAGCATTTTTGTTGCAGATTTTGATGCGGTTTATTTCAACCAAAGCTAAAAATGGCTACAGAAGGAATGGGAAATATATAGGAAGCTTCTTATACGTCTCCCTTCTGCTCAATCCACTCCTGGCTTAGGCTCAGAAAAACACAGCAAAATATGTAACAAATAAAGCTGTGTTCCCTGTGCCTCGGCCTTAGGCTAAAGCCCCACGTTGCAGAAACAGCTTTTTTTCGTTGCAGATTTTGCTGTGGTTTTTGAGCCGAAGCCAGGAGTAGATTGAGCAGGAGGGAGACATATAAGAAGCTTCCTATATATTTCCCGTTCGTTTTCTAGCCATTCTTGGCTTTGACGGAAAAAAAAACGCAGCTAAATCTGCAATAAAAAAGCAGCATTTCTGTAATGTGTGGCCTCGGCCTTAGTGTGATTCTATTGGGTGGTGACACTGTAACTAGATGCAATTATAGCCAAATCCAGTCCCGGGCACCAGTGCGGTCTCTTTGGTGAAAGTGTGACCCCCATTAATTCCTGGCTGGGGTTTTGCTGTTACTGCACCGCCAGGAACTAAAAGTGACTGAAATTAGGGAGCGTTCACACTACCGTCTGTGTCTGACAGCTAGTGTCCGCTGCTAATGTCTGTTCAGAATCTATGTGCGGCCATTAGCAGCGGACACTAGCTGTGTCTGTGACATTTTGCATTGATATAAATGGACATCGGGTGCGTTCGTTTACTGTTTGTGGGTGTCCTTAAGTGTCCGTTCCCAAAGATGTCCGACTTTTCAAGCGGAAAGAAAAACCTACATGTCGGACATCTTTGAGAACGGAGAGTTAAGGACACCCACAGACAGTAAAAGAACGCACCCGGTGTCCGTTTAAATCAATTCAAAATGTCACGGACACAGCTAGTGTCCGATACTAATATCCGCACAAGATTCTGAAGGGACATTAGCAGCGGACACTAGCTGTCAGACACCGGCGGTAGTGTGAACGCTCCCTTACAGAATACTGAAGTTACTAACGGCCGAGGACTGGATGGAGCATACAGGTACATTGTGTGTCGCCCCCTACAGGTATGACCTTCCTCTGCTCCCAGTCACATACATTACCACTAATTGTGGGTTACGCATGTACTTACATTGCTTCTAAAGGAAAAGCACATGTGTATCCAGGCAAATAGTGGTGAGCGCATGTGGCTGGAGCGCAGTATGACAGCGCCCCTATGTTGTGGTCTGTGCTATATGACTTTAGTGTAGGTGTCGTCAGCTTTACAATTATTGCCCGGCACTCCCAGGACTCATCTTTGATTTTTTAATTTAAATCGGCACGCCGAATAGAAAAGTTTGCCTACCCCTGCTATAGACTATTACACCCTAACCTCTCTGCAGAACATCGCTCCTCTACCTTCTGATACATAGTGATATATGTTTGCAGCATGGGCTAATAGCAGCCAGCGCAGGGCTGCAGCTGTGATAGAGGGCGCTGCATTCAGCGCTCAGGAACCTTCCCCCTCTCCTTCTCTGGCTGCTCTCTGCCCACCAATGAGAGGGTGAGGAGAGCCCAGGAGGTGGGGCTTATCCCTACACAGAAGATGGACCCTGCTGAGCTGCTGCATTACCTCCTGCACAGAAGAGAAGGAGCCGAGGAGAGCGCCAGCAAAGTGACAGTAAGAAAGAAACCACCAGGTACATGAGGTTACTCTGCCTAGTAATGTCAGCCATTTGGGGTTATTATTTTAGTAACTCCATTTGCCTCATAGTAATAACAGTTAACCCCATCATGTCCCTCACATTAACCCCTGTGTGCTTCACATAAGGGTTACCTCCATGTCTCACATATCAGTAAAACTTATGTGAAGCACACAGGGGGTTAATGTGAGGGACATGATGGGGTTAACTGCTATTACTATGAGGCCCATGGAGTTACTAAGCTGTAATGTACATGAGCAGACCTTTTATCCTCAATTGTGGCTTGTTTTGTTATTCTGTTTCCGCTGGGTTCACACCAGCGTTCGGGTCTCCGTACTCAGGTTTCCGTCCTCTGCATGTCCGACTCTGTGTACGGTTTAAAAAAGCCGGTTTCGCGGCGGAGAGCTTAAATCGCTCACCGCTGCTCACGGCCGGAGACTTTTCAAGCCCATTCAAATGAATGAGTATGAAAGAGTCCTGCAGGTTTCCGTCTCCTGCCCCTGTTTTGTGCAGGAAACGGAAACCTTTCAGAACGGAGTATGGGCGCACGTGTGAACGAGCCCTTATTTTCTTATAAAGAATTTATTTTAAAAAAAGTATGGATTATTATATTTTAATGGTCCCGTATATGCGGCCGTTGTTTTTGCGGCCATGTGTCGGGCCAAATTGAAGAGCTGTAAATGATGGAGCAGGTCCTATATCTGTCCTATACCTAGACCTTTCATGTCCTCAGAGATGGGCGGTATTATATACCACTAGAAAGACGAGCGTGCACTGAATTCACTGCGCTGCCAGCTGTCACGGTACGCACCCCTGTGCTGGAGGTATTGGTGCTATTCATGTCGTTCAGCAATATCTCTCCACTGTCAGAAGAGCGGGTCTCCTAGCTCAGCAGCGTCATTGCTGTGAGGATCGCCCTCCTGACTACTCTTCCATAGCCTTGTACTGTCAGAGGGGCGTTCTCTACCGCCCAGTGCTGACGCTAGGCTAGAAGGCCCACCTTTCCAACAGTGGAGAGATATCGGCACCGAAACTAACTGCACCAATATCTCCATCATGGTGAATAGCGGCAAAGCTGACTGCACTGAATTCGGTTGGCTTTCTAGCAGTATATAATACCGCACATCTCGGAGGACATGAAAGGATCTCTATAAAGAGGAGCTTTCTGGTCCCATGGCGGACCTGTATGACGGAGAGTTTGCCGCTGTTGTGAACCTAGCATTAGGCTCTGGCTGCTCTATAACTTCTGTCATACAACCAAAGATGTGTCGCCCTGGGATTCTTTCCCTTATGTTAGTGAATGGAGTCACAACCTGAGGGACCCCAATGCGACTCCATTCACTAATCTGAAAGAGTCCCAAAGTGACACTGCGATCTTTGGTTGCATGACGGAAGTAGTAGTGTAGCCATAGCCTTATGTTACGTTCACAACAGCGGCAAGCTCTCCGCCATACAGGTTTTTTTTTAATCTTTCAGGTTGTGATGGATCGCTTGGATTACATCGGATTTGTTTGACTCCATCGATGATCATCGCTTTTACAGAGTACAGAGATAATACACACAGTGATGTCACAGTACAGAGATAATACACACAGTGATGTCACAGTACAGGGATAATACACACAGTGATGTCACAGTACAGGGATAATACACACAGTGATGTCACAGTACAGGGATATACACACAGTGATGTCACAGTACAGGGATAATACACACAGTGATGTCACAGTACAGAGATAATACACACAGTGATGTCACAGTACAGGGATAATACACACAGTGATGTCACAGTACAGGATAATACACACAGTGATGTCACAGTACAGGGATAATACACACAGTGATGTCACAGTACAGGGATAATACACACAGTGATGTCACAGTACAGGGATAATACACACAGTGATGTCACAGTACAGGATAATACACACAGTGATGTCACAGTATAGGGATAATACACACAGTGATGTCACAGTACAGAGATAATACCCACAGTGATGTCACAGTACAGGGATAATACACACAGTGATGTCACAGTACAGGATAATATACACAGTGATGTCACAGTACAGGGATAATACACACAGTGATGTCACAGTACAGGATAATATACACAGTGATGTCACAGTACAGGGATATACACACAGTGATGTCACAGTACAGGATAATACACACAGTGATGTCACAGTACAGGGATAATACACACAGTGATGTCACAGTACAGATATAATACACACAGTGATGTCACAGTACAGAGATAATACACACAGTGATGTCACAGTACAGGGATAATACACACAGTGATGTCACAGTACAGGATAATACACACAGTGATGTCACAGTACAGGATAATACACACAGTGATGTCACAGTACAGGATAATACACACAGTGATGTCACAGTACAGGGATAAGTACACACAGTGATGTCACAGTACAGGATAATACACACAGTGATGTCACAGTACAGGATAATACACACAGTGATGTCACAGTACAGGGATAATACACACAGTGATGTCACAGTACAGGGATAATACACAAAGTGATGTCACAGTACAGGGATAATACACACAGTGATGTCACAGTACAGGGATAATACACACAGTGATGTCACAGTACAGGGATAATACACACAGTGATGTCACAGTACAGAGATAATACACACAGTGATGTCACAGTACAGGGATAATACACACAGTGATGTCACAGTACAGGGATAATACACACAGTGATGTCACAGTACAGGGATAATACACACAGTGATGTCACAGTACAGGGATAATACACACAGTGATGTCACAGTACAGGATAATACACACAGTGATGTCACAGTATAGGGATAATACACACAGTGATGTCACAGTACAGGGATAATACACACAGTGATGTCACAGTACAGGATAATACACACAGTGATGTCACAGTACAGGGATAATACACACAGTGATGTCACAGTACAGGGATAATACACACAGTGATGTCACAGTACAGGGATAATACACACAGTGATGTCACAGTACAGGGATAATACACACAGTGATGTCACAGTACAGGGATAATACACACAGTGATGTCACAGTACAGGGATAATACACACAGTGATGTCACAGTACAGAGATAATACACACAGTGATGTCACAGTACAGGGATAATACACACAGTGATGTCACAGTACAGGGATAATACACACAGTGATGTCACAGTACAGGGATAATACACACAGTGATGTCACAGTACAGGGATAATACACACAGTGATGTCACAGTACAGGATAATACACACAGTGATGTCACAGTACAGGATAATACACACAGTGATGTCACAGTACAGGGATAATACACACAGTGATGTCACAGTACAGGATAATACACACAGTGATGTCACAGTACAGGGATAATACACACAGTGATGTCACAGTACAGGATAATACACACAGTGATGTCACAGTACAGGGATAATACACACAGTGATGTCACAGTACAGGGATAATACACACAGTGATGTCACAGTACAGGGATAATACACACAGTGATGTCACAGTACAGAGATAATACACACAGTGATGTCACAGTACAGGGATTAATACACACAGTGATGTCACAGTACAGATATAATACACACAGTGATGTCACAGTACGAGATAATACACACAGTGATGTCACAGTACAGGGATAATACACACAGTGATGTCACAGTACAGGATAATACACACAGTGATGTCACAGTACAGGATAATACACACAGTGATGTCACAGTACAGGGATAATACACACAGTGATGTCACAGTACAGGATAATATACACAGTGATGTCACAGTACAGGATAATACACACAGTGATGTCACAGTACAGGATAATACACACAGTGATGTCACAGTACAGGGATAATACACACAGTGATGTCACAGTACAGGATAATACACACAGTGATGTCACAGTACAGGATAATACACACAGTGATGTCACAGTACAGATATAATACACACAGTGATGTCACAGTACAGAGATAATACACACAGTGATGTCACAGTACAGGATAATACACACAGTGATGTCACAGTACAGGATAATACACACAGTGATGTCACAGTACAGGATAATACACACAGTGATGTCACAGTACAGGATAATACACACAGTGATGTCACAGTACAGGATAATACACAAAGTGATGTCACAGTACAGGGATAATACACACAGTGATGTCACAGTACAGGATAATACACACAGTGATGTCACAGTACAGGGATAATACACACAGTGATGTCACAGTACAGAGATAATACACACAGTGATGTCACAGTACAGGGATAATACACACAGTGATGTCACAGTACAGGATAATACACACAGTGATGTCACAGTACAGGGATAATACACACAGTGATGTCACAGTACAGGGATAATACACACAGTGATGTCACAGTACAGGGATAATACACACAGTGATGTCACAGTACAGGATAATACACACAGTGATGTCACAGTATCAGGGATAATACACACAGTGATGTCACAGTACAGGGATAATACACACAGTGATGTCACAGTACAGGGATAATACACACAGTGATGTCACAGTACAGGATAATACACACAGTGATGTCACAGTACAGGGATAATACACACAGTGATGTCACAGTACAGGGATAATACACACAGTGATGTCACAGTACAGGGATAATACACACAGTGATGTCACAGTACAGGATAATACACACAGTGAGTCACAGACAGGGATAATACACACAGTGATGTCACAGTACAGGATAATACACACAGTGATGTCACAGTACAGGATAATACACACAGTGATGTCACAGTACAGGATAATACACACAGTGATGTCACAGTACAGGGATAATACACACAGTGATGTCACAGTACAGGGATAATACACACAGTGATGTCACAGTACAGGATAATACACACAGTGATGTCACAGTACAGGATAATACACACAGTGATGTCACAGTACAGGATAATACACACAGTGATGTCACAGTACAGGGATAATACACACAGTGATGTCACAGTACAGGATAATACACACAGTGATGTCACAGTACAGGGATAATACACACAGTGATGTCACAGTACAGGGATAATACACACAGTGATGTCACAGTACAGGGATAATACACACAGTGATGTCACAGTACAGGGATAATACACACAGTGATGTCACAGTACAGGATAATACACACAGTGATGTCACAGTACAGAGATAATACACACAGTGATGTCACAGTACAGGGATAATACACACAGTGATGTCACAGTACAGGATAATACACACAGTGATGTCACAGTACAGGATAATACACACAGTGATGTCACAGTACAGGATAATACACACAGTGATGTCACAGTACAGGGATAATACACACAGTGATGTCACAGTACAGGGATAATACACACAGTGATGTCACAGTACAGAGATAATACACACAGTGATGTCACAGTACAGGGATAATACACACAGTGATGTCACAGTACAGGGATAATACACACAGTGATGTCACAGTACAGGATAATACACACAGTGATGTCACAGTACAGAGATAATACACACAGTGATGTCACAGTACAGGGATAATACACACAGTGATGTCACAGTACAGGATATACACACAGTGATGTCACAGTACAGGGATAATACACACAGTGATGTCACAGTACAGGATAATACACACAGTGATGTCACAGTACAGGGATAATACACACAGTGATGTCACAGTACAGGGATAATACACACAGTGATGTCACAGTACAGGATAATACACACAGTGATGTCACAGTACAGGGATAATACACACAGTGTCACAGTGATGTCACAGTACAGGGATAATACACACAGTGATGTCACAGTACAGGGATAATACACACAGTGATGTCACAGTACAGGATAATACACACAGTGATGTCACAGTACAGGATAATACACACAGTGATGTCACAGTATAGGGATAATACACACAGTGATGTCACAGTACAGGAGATAATACACACAGTGATGTCACAGTACAGGGATAATACACACAGTGATGTCACAGTACAGGGATAATACACACAGTGATGTCACAGTACAGGGATAATACACACAGTGAATGTCACAGTACAGGGATAATACACACAGTGATGTCACAGTACAGGATAATACACACAGTGATGTCACAGTACAGGGATAATACACACAGTGATGTCACAGTACAGGGATAATACACACAGTGATGTCACAGTACAGGGATAATACACACAGTGATGTCACAGTACAGGGATAATACACACAGTGATGTCACAGTACAGGGATAATACACACAGTGATGTCACAGTACAGGGATAATACACACAGTGATGTCACAGTACAGGGATAATACACACAGTGATGTCACAGTACAGGGATAATACACACAGTGATGTCACAGTACAGGGATAATACACACAGTGATGTCACAGTACAGGGATAATACACACAGTGATGTCACAGTACAGGGATAATACACACAGTGATGTCACAGTACAGGGATAATACACACAGTGATGTCACAGTACAGGGATAATACACACAGTGATGTCACAGTACAGGGATAATACACACAGTGATGTCACAGTACAGGATAATACACACAGTGATGTCACAGTACAGGGATAATACACACAGTGATGTCACAGTACAGGGATAATACACACAGTGATGTCACAGTACAGGGATAATACACACAGTGATGTCACAGTACAGGGATAATACACACAGTGATGTCACAGTACAGGATAATACACACAGTGATGTCACAGTACAGGGATAATACACACAGTGATGTCACAGTACAGGGATAATACACACAGTGATGTCACAGTACAGGATAATACACACAGTGATGTCACAGTACAGGGATAATACACACAGTGATGTCACAGTACAGGGATAATACACACAGTGATGTCACAGTACAGGGATAATACACACAGTGATGTCACAGTACAGGATAATACACACAGTGATGTCACAGTACAGGGATAATACACACAGTGATGTCACAGTACAGGGATAATACACACAGTGATGTCACAGTACAGGGATAATACACACAGTGATGTCACAGTACAGGGATAATACACACAGTGATGTCACAGTACAGGATAATACACACAGTGATGTCACAGTACAGGGATAATACACACAGTGATGTCACAGTACAGGGATAATACACACAGTGATGTCACAGTACAGGGATAATACACACAGTGATGTCACAGTACAGGGATAATACACACAGTGATGTCACAGTACAGGGATAATACACACAGTGATGTCACAGTACAGGATAATACACACAGTGATGTCACAGTACAGGGATAATACACACAGTGATGTCACAGTACAGGATAATACACACAGTGATGTCACAGTACAGGATAATACACACAGTGATGTCACAGTACAGGGATAATACACACAGTGATGTCACAGTACAGGGATAATACACACAGTGATGTCACAGTACAGGATAATACACACAGTGATGTCACAGTACAGGGATAATACACACAGTGATGTCACAGTACAGGGATAATACAGATAGTGATGTCACAGTACAGGGTAATACACACAGTGATGTCACAGTACAGGGTAATACACATAGTGATGTCACAGTACAGGGTAATACACACAGTGATGTCACAGTACAGGGATAATACACATAGTGATGTCACAGTACAGGGTAATACACACAGTGATGTCACAGTACAGGGTAATACACATAGTGATGTCACAGTACAGGGATAATACACACGAGTGATGTCACAGTACAGGGATAATACACACAGTGATGTCACAGTACAGGGATAATACACACAGTGATGTCACAGTACAGGGATAATACACACAGTGATGTCACAGTACAGGATAATACACACAGTGATGTCACAGTACAGAGATAATACACACAGTGATGTCACAGTACAGGGATAATACACACAGTGATGTCACAGTACAGGGATAATACACACAGTGATGTCACAGTACAGAGATAATACACACAGTGATGTCACAGTACAGGGATAATACACACAGTGATGTCACAGTACAGGGATAATACACACAGTGATGTCACAGTACAGGATAATACACACAGTGATGTCACAGTACAGGATAATACACACAGTGATGTCACAGTACAGAGATAATACACACAGTGATGTCACAGTACAGAGGATAATACACACAGTGATGTCACAGTACAGAGATAATACACACAGTGATGTCACAGTACAGAGATAATACACACAGTGATGTCACAGTACAGGGATAATACACACAGTGATGTCACAGTACAGGATAATACACACAGTGATGTCACAGTACAGAGATAATACACACAGTGATGTCACAGCTACAGGGATAATACACATAGTGATGTCACAGCACAGGGATAATACACACAGTGATGTCACAGTACAGGGATAATACACACAGTGATGTCACAGTACAGGGATAATACACACAGTGATGTCACAGTACAGGGATAATACACACAGTGATGTCACAGTACAGAGATAATACACACAGTGATGTCACAGTACAGGGATAATACACACTGACAGAGATAATACACACAGTGATGTCACAGTACAGGGATAATACACACTGACAGAGATAATACACACAGTGATGTCACAGTACAGGATAATACACACAGTGATGTCACAGTACAGGATAATACACACAGTGATGTCACAGTACAGGGATAATACACACAGTGATGTCACAGTACAGGATAATACACACAGTGATGTCACAGTACAGGGATAATACACACAGTGATGTCACAGTACAGGGATAATACACACAGTGATGTCACAGTACAGGGTAATACACATAGTGATGTCACAGTACAGGGAAAATACACAGAGTGATGTCACAGTACAGGGATAATACACACAGTGATGTCACAGTACAGAGATAATACACACAGTGATGTCACAGTACAGGATAATACACACAGTGATGTCACAGTACAGGGATAATACACACAGTGATGTCACAGTACAGGGATAATACACACAGTGATGTCACAGTACAGGGATAATACACACAGTGATGTCACAGTACAGGGATAATACACACAGTGATGTCACAGAACAGGATAATACACACAGTGATGTCACAGTACAGGATAATACACACAGTGATGTCACAGAACAGGATAATACACACAGTGATGTCACAGTACAGGATAATACACACAGTGATGTCACAGTACAGAGATAATACACACAGTGATGTCACAGTACAGAGATAATACACACAGTGATGTCACAGTACAGAGATAATACACACAGTGATGTCACAGTACAGGGATAATACACAGTGATGTCACAGTACAGGGATAATACACACAGTGATGTCACAGTACAGGATAATACACACAGTGATGTCACAGTACAGGATAATACACACAGTGATGTCACAGTACAGGGATAATACACACAGTGTTGTCACAGAACAGGATAATACACACAGTGATGTCACAATACAGGATAATACACACAGTGATGTCACAGTACAGGGTAATACACATAGTGATGTCACAGTACAGGGATAATACACAGAGTGATGTCACAGTACAGGGATAATACACACAGTGATGTCACAGTACAGAGATAATACACACAGTGATGTCACAGTACAGAGATAATACACACAGTGATGTCACAGTACAGGATAATACACACAGTGATGTCACAGTACAGGATAATACACACAGTGATGTCACAGTACAGGGATAATACACATAGTGATGTCACAGTACAGAGATAATACACACAGTGATGTCACAGTACAGGATAATACACACAGTGATGTCACAGTACAGGATAATACACACAGTGATGTCACAGTACAGGATAATACACACAGTGATGTCACAGTACAGGATAATACACACAGTGATGTCACAGTACAGAGATAATACACACAGTGATGTCACAGTACAGAGATAATACACACAGTGATGTCACAGTACAGGGATAATACACAGTGATGTCACAGTACAGGGATAATACACACAGTGATGTCACAGTACAGGTAATACACACAGTGATGTCACAGTACAGGATAATACACACAGTGATGTCACAGTACAGGGATAATACACACAGTGATGTCACAGTACAGGGATAATACACACAGTGATGTCACAGTACAGGATAATACACACAGTGATGTCACAGTACAGGGATAATACACATAGTGATGTCACAGTACAGGGATAATACACACAGTGATGTCACAGAACAGGATAATACACACAGTGATGTCACAGTACAGGGTAATACAGTGATGTCACAGTACAGGGATAATACACACAGTGATGTCACAGTACAGGGTAATACACATAGTGATGTCACAGTACAGGGAAAATACACAGAGTGATGTCACAGTACAGGGATAATACACACAGTGATGTCACAGTACAGAGATAATACACACAGTGATGTCACAGTACAGGATAATACACACAGTGATGTCACAGTACAGGATAATACACACAGTGATGTCACAGTACAGGGATAATACACACAGTGATGTCACAGTACAGGGATAATACACACAGTGATGTCACAGTACAGGATAATACACACAGTGATGTCACAGTACAGGGATAATACACACAGTGATATCACAGTACAGAGATAATACACACAGTGATGTCACAGTACAGAGATAATACACACAGTGATGTCACAGTACAGGGATAATACACAGTGATGTCACAGTACAGGGATAATACACACAGTGATGTCACAGTACAGGATAATACACACAGTGATGTCACAGTACAGGATAATACACACAGTGATGTCACAGTACAGGGATAATACACACAGTGTTGTCACAGAACAGGATAATACACTCAGTGATGTCACAATACAGGATAATACACACAGTGATGTCACAGTACAGGGTAATGCACATAGTGATGTCACAGTACAGGGATAATACACAGAGTGATGTCACAGTACAGGGATAATACACACAGTGATGTCACAGTACAGAGATAATACACACAGTGATGTCACAGTACAGAGATAATACACACAGTGATGTCACAGTACAGGATAATACACACAGTGATGTCACAGTACAGGATAATACACACAGTGATGTCACAGTACAGGGATAATACACATAGTGATGTCACAGTACAGAGATAATACACACAGTGATGTCACAGTACAGGATAATACACACAGTGATGTCACAGTACAGGATAATACACACAGTGATGTCACAGTACAGGATAATACACACAGTGATGTCACAGTACAGAGATAATACACACAGTGATGTCACAGTACAGAGATAATACACACAGTGATGTCACAGTACAGGGATAATACACACAGTGATGTCACAGTACAGGGATAATACACACAGTGATGTCACAGTACAGGGATAATACACACAGTGATGTCACAGTACAGGATAATACACACAGTGATGTCACAGTACAGGGATAATACACATAGTGATGTCACAGTACAGGGATAATACACACAGTGATGTCACAGAACAGGATAATACACACAGTGATGTCACAGTACAGGATAATACACACAGTGATGTCACAGTACAGGGATAATACACATAGTGATGTCACAGTACAGGGATAATACACAGAGTGATGTCACAGTACAGGGATAATACACACAGTGATGTCACAGTACAGAGATAATACACACAGTGATGTCACAGTACAGAGATAATACACACAGTGATGTCACAGTACAGGATAATACACACAGTGATGTCACAGTACAGGATAATACACACAGTGATGTCACAGTACAGGGATAATACACACTAGTGATGTCACAGTACAGGGATAATACACACAGTGATGTCACAGAACAGGATAATACACACAGTGATGTCACAGTACAGGATAATACACACAGTGATGTCACAGTACAGAGATAATACACACAGTGATGTCACAGTACAGAGATAATACACACAGTGATGTCACAGTACAGAGATAATACACACAGTGATGTCACAGTACAGGGATAATACACACAGTGATGTCACAGTACAGGATAATACACACAGTGATGTCACAGTACAGGGATAATACACACAGTGATGTCACAGTACAGAGATAATACACACAGTGATGTCACAGTACAGGATAATACACACAGTGATGTCACAGTACAGGATAATACACACAGTGATGTCACAGTACAGAGATAATACACACAGTGATGTCACAGTACAGGATAATACACACAGTGATGTCACAGTACAGGATAATACACACAGTGATGTCACAGTACAGGATAATACACACAGTGATGTCACAGTACAGGATAATACACACAGTGATGTCACAGTACAGGATAATACACACAGTGATGTCACAGTACAGGGATAATACACACAGTGATGTCACAGTACAGGG
Source organism: Leptodactylus fuscus (assembly GCF_031893055.1). Classification (NCBI taxonomy): domain Eukaryota; kingdom Metazoa; phylum Chordata; class Amphibia; order Anura; family Leptodactylidae; genus Leptodactylus; species Leptodactylus fuscus. The sequence continues at coordinate 81,858,229 of NC_134274.1, read as the reverse complement.
ATAATACACACAGTGATGTCACAGTACAGGGATAATACACACAGTGATGTCACAGTACAGGGATAATACACACAGTGATGTCACAGTACAGGGATAATACACACAGTGATGTCACAGTACAGAGATAATACACACAGTGATGTCACAGTACAGAGATAATACACACAGTGATGTCACAGTACAGGGATAATACACACAGTGATGTCACAGTACAGGGATAATACACACAGTGATGTCACAGTACAGGGATAATACACACAGTGATGTCACAGTACAGAGATAATACACACAGTGATGTCACAGTACAGAGATAATACACACAGTGATGTCACAGTACAGGATAATACACACAGTGATGTCACAGTACAGGATAATACACACAGTGATGTCACAGTACAGGGATAATACACACAGTGATGTCACAGTACAGGGATAATACACACAGTGATGTCACAGTACAGGGATAATACACACAGTGATGTCACAGTACAGGATAATACACACAGTGATGTCACAGTACAGGATAATACACACAGTGATGTCACAGTACAGGGATAATACACACAGTGATGTCACAGTACAGGATAATACACACAGTGATGTCACAGTACAGGATAATACACACAGTGATGTCACAGTACAGGATAATACACACAGTGATGTCACAGTAACAGGATAATACACACAGTGATGTCACAGTACAGGATAATACACACAGTGATGTCACAGTACAGAGATAATACACACAGTGATGTCACAGTACAGGATAATACACACAGTGATGTCACAGTACAGATAATACACACAGTGATGTCACAGTACAGGGATAATACACACAGTGATGTCACAGTACAGAGATAATACACACAGTGATGTCACAGTACAGGATAATACACACAGTGATGTCACAGTACAGGATAATACACACAGTGATGTCACAGTACAGGGATAATACACACAGTGATGTCACAGAACAGGATAATACACTCAGTGATGTCACAATACAGGATAATACACACAGTGATGTCACAGTACAGGGTAATGCACATAGTGATGTCACAGTACAGGGATAATACACAGAGTGATGTCACAGTACAGGGATAATACACACAGTGATGTCACAGTACAGAGATAATACACACAGTGATGTCACAGTACAGAGATAATACACACAGTGATGTCACAGTACAGGATAATACACACAGTGATGTCACAGTACAGGATAATACACACAGTGATGTCACAGTACAGGATAATACACACAGTGATGTCACAGTACAGGGATAATACACACAGTGATGTCACAGTACAGAGATAATACACACAGTGATGTCACAGTACAGGATAATACACACAGTGATGTCACAGTACAGGATAATACACACAGTGATGTCACAGTACAGGGATAATACACATAGTGATGTCACAGTACAGAGATAATACACACAGTGATGTCACAGTACAGGATAATACACACAGTGATGTCACAGTACAGGATAATACACACAGTGATGTCACAGTACAGGGATAATACACACAGTGATGTCACAGTACAGAGATAATACACACAGTGATGTCACAGTACAGAGATAATACACACAGTGATGTCACAGTACAGGGATAATACACAGTGATGTCACAGTACAGGGATAATACACACAGTGATGTCACAGTACAGGATAATACACACAGTGATGTCACAGTACAGGATAATACACACAGTGATGTCACAGTACAGGATAATACACACAGTGATGTCACAGTACAGGGATAATACACACAGTGATGTCACAGTACAGGATAATACACACAGTGATGTCACAGTACAGGATAATACACACAGTGATGTCACAGTACAGGGATAATACACACAGTGATGTCACAGTACAGGGATAATACACAGCAGTGATGTCACAGTACAGGGATAATACACACAGTGATGTCACAGTACAGAGATAATACACACAGTGATGTCACAGTACAGAGATAATACACACAGTGATGTCACAGTACAGGATAATACACACAGTGATGTCACAGTACAGGATAATACACACAGTGATGTCACAGTACAGGGATAATACACATAGTGATGTCACAGTACAGGGATAATACACACAGTGATGTCACAGAACAGGATAATACACACAGTGATGTCACAGTACAGGATAATACACACAGTGATGTCACAGTACAGAGATAATACACACAGTGATGTCACAGTACAGAGATAATACACACAGTGATGTCACAGTACAGAGATAATACACACAGTGATGTCACAGTACAGGGATAATACACACAGTGATGTCACAGTACAGGATAATACACACAGTGATGTCACAGTACAGGGATAATACACACAGTGATGTCACAGTACAGAGATAATACACACAGTGATGTCACAGTACAGGATAATACACACAGTGATGTCACAGTACAGGATAATACACACAGTGATGTCACAGTACAGGGATAATACACACAGTGATGTCACAGTACAGGATAATACACACAGTGATGTCACAGTACAGGATAATACACACAGTGATGTCACAGTACAGGATAATACACACAGTGATGTCACAGTACAGATAATACACACAGTGATGTCACAGTACAGGGATAATACACACAGTGATGTCACAGTACAGGGATAATACACACTAGTGATGTCACAGTACAGGGATAATACACACGAGTGATGTCACAGTACAGGGATAATACACACAGTGATGTCACAGTACAGGGATAATACACACAGTGATGTCACAGTACAGGGATAATACACACAGTGATGTCACAGTACAGGATAATACACACAGTGATGTCACAGTACAGAGATAATACACACAGTGATGTCACAGTACAGGGATAATACACACAGTGATGTCACAGTACAGGGATAATACACACAGTGATGTCACAGTACAGGGATAATACACACAGTGATGTCACAGTACAGAGATAATACACACAGTGATGTCACAGTACAGAGATAATACACACAGTGATGTCACAGTACAGGATAATACACACAGTGATGTCACAGTACAGGGATAATACACACAGTGATGTCACAGTACAGGGATAATACACACAGTGATGTCACAGTACAGGGATAATACACACAGTGATGTCACAGTACAGGGATAATACACACAGTGATGTCACAGTACAGGATAATACACACAGTGATGTCACAGTACAGGATAATACACACAGTGATGTCACAGTACAGGATAATACACACAGTGATGTCACAGTACAGGGATAATACACACAGTGATGTCACAGTACAGGATAATACACACAGTGATGTCACAGTACAGGATAATACACACAGTGATGTCACAGTACAGGGATAATACACACAGTGATGTCACAGTACAGAGATAATACACACAGTGATGTCACAGTACAGGATAATACACACAGTGATGTCACAGTACAGGATAATACACACAGTGATGTCACAGTACAGGGATAATACACACAGTGTTGTCACAGAACAGGATAATACACTCAGTGATGTCACAATACAGGATAATACACACAGTGATGTCACAGTACAGGGTAATGCACATAGTGATGTCACAGTACAGGGATAATACACAGAGTGATGTCACAGTACAGGGATAATACACACAGTGATGTCACAGTACAGAGATAATACACACAGTGATGTCACAGTACAGAGATAATACACACAGTGATGTCACAGTACAGGATAATACACACAGTGATGTCACAGTACAGGATAATACACACAGTGATGTCACAGTACAGGATAATACACACAGTGATGTCACAGTACAGGGATAATACACATAGTGATGTCACAGTACAGAGATAATACACACAGTGATGTCACAGTACAGGATAATACACACAGTGATGTCACAGTACAGATAATACACACAGTGATGTCACAGTACAGGGATAATACACACAGTGATGTCACAGTACAGAGATAATACACACAGTGATGTCACAGTACAGAGATAATACACACAGTGATGTCACAGTACAGGGATAATACACAGTGATGTCACAGTACAGGGATAATACACACAGTGATGTCACAGTACAGGATAATACACACAGTGATGTCACAGTACAGGATAATACACACAGTGATGTCACAGTACAGGGATAATACACATAGTGATGTCACAGTACAGGGATAATACACACAGTGATGTCACAGAACAGGATAATACACACAGTGATGTCACAATACAGGATAATACACACAGTGATGTCACAGTACAGGGTAATACACATAGTGATGTCACAGTACAGGGATAATACACAGAGTGATGTCACAGTACAGGGATAATACACACAGTGATGTCACAGTACAGAGATAATACACACAGTGATGTCACAGTACAGAGATAATACACACAGTGATGTCACAGTACAGGATAATACACACAGTGATGTCACAGTACAGGATAATACACACAGTGATGTCACAGTACAGGGATAATACACATAGTGATGTCACAGTACAGGGATAATACACACAGTGATGTCACAGAACAGGATAATACACACAGTGATGTCACAGTACAGGATAATACACACAGTGATGTCACAGTACAGAGATAATACACACAGTGATGTCACAGTACAGAGATAATACACACAGTGATGTCACAGTACAGAGATAATACACACAGTGATGTCACAGTACAGGGATAATACACACAGTGATGTCACAGTACAGGATAATACACACAGTGATGTCACAGTACAGGGATAATACACACAGTGATGTCACAGTACAGGATAATACACACAGTGATGTCACAGTACAGGATAATACACACAGTGATGTCACAGTACAGGGATAATACACACAGTGATGTCACAGTACAGAGATAATACACACAGTGATGTCACAGTACAGGATAATACACACAGTGATGTCACAGTACAGGATAATACACACAGTGATGTCACAGTACAGGGATAATACACACAGTGATGTCACAGTACAGAGATAATACACACAGTGAATGTCACAGTACAGAGATAATACACACAGTGATGTCACAGTATAGGGATAATACACACAGTGATGTCACAGTACAGGATAATACACACAGTGATGTCACAGTACAGGATAATACACACAGTGATGTCACAGTACAGGGATAATACACACTAGTGATGTCACAGTACAGGGATAATACACACAGTGATGTCACAGTACAGGATAATACACACAGTGATGTCACAGTACAGGGATAATACACACAGTGATGTCACAGTACAGGGATAATACACACAGTGATGTCACAGTACAGGATAATACACACAGTGATGTCACAGTACAGGGATAATACACACAGTGATGTCACAGTACAGGGATAATACACACAGTGATGTCACAGTACAGGGATAATACACACAGTGATGTCACAGTACAGGATAATACACACAGTGATGTCACAGTACAGGGATAATACACACAGTGATGTCACAGTACAGGGATAATACACACAGTGATGTCACAGTACAGGGATAATACACACAGTGATGTCACAGTACAGGATAATACACACAGTGATGTCACAGTACAGGGATAATACACACAGTGATGTCACAGTACAGGGATAATACACACAGTGATGTCACAGTACAGGGATAATACACACAGTGATGTCACAGTACAGAGATAATACACACAGTGATGTCACAGTACAGGGATAATACACACAGTGATGTCACAGTACAGGGATAATACACACAGTGATGTCACAGTACAGGATAATACACACAGTGATGTCACAGTACAGGGATAATACACACAGTGATGTCACAGTACAGGATAATACACACAGTGATGTCACAGTACAGGGATAATACACACAGTGATGTCACAGTACAGGGATAATACACACAGTGATGTCACAGTACAGGATAATACACACAGTGATGTCACAGTACAGGGATAATACACACAGTGATGTCACAGTACAGGGATAATACACACAGTGATGTCACAGTACAGGGATAATACACACAGTGATGTCACAGTACAGGGATAATACACACAGTGATGTCACAGTACAGGGATAATACACACAGTGATGTCACAGTACAGGGATAATACACACAGTGATGTCACAGTACAGGGATAATACACACAGTGATGTCACAGTACAGGGATAATACACACAGTGATGTCACAGTACAGGGATAATACACACAGTGATGTCACAGTACAGGGATAATACACACAGTGATGTCACAGTACAGGATAATACACACAGTGATGTCACAGTACAGGGATAATACACACAGTGATGTCACAGTACAGAGATAATACACACAGTGATGTCACAGTACAGGGATAATACACACAGTGATGTCACAGTACAGGGATAATACACACAGTGATGTCACAGTACAGGATAATACACACAGTGATGTCACAGTACAGGGATAATACACACAGTGATGTCACAGTACAGGGATAATACACACAGTGATGTCACAGTACAGGGATAATACACACAGTGATGTCACAGTACAGGATAATACACACAGTGATGTCACAGTACAGGGATAATACACACAGTGATGTCACAGTACAGGGATAATACACACAGTGATGTCACAGTACAGGGATAATACACACAGTGATGTCACAGTACAGGGATAATACACACAGTGATGTCACAGTACAGGGATAATACACACAGTGATGTCACAGTACAGAGATAATACACACAGTGATGTCACAGTACAGGGATAATACACACAGTGATGTCACAGTACAGAGATAATACACACAGTGATGTCACAGTACAGAGATAATACACACAGTGATGTCACAGTACAGGGATAATACACACAGTGATGTCACAGTACAGGATAATACACACAGTGATGTCACAGTACTAGGGATAATACACACAGTGATGTCACAGTACAGAGATAATACACACAGTGATGTCACAGTACAGGGATAATACACACAGTGATGTCACAGTACAGGGATAATACACACAGTGATGTCACAGTACAGGGATAATACACACAGTGATGTCACAGTACAGGGATAATACACACAGTGATGTCACAGTACAGGGATAATACACACAGTGATGTCACAGTACAGGATAATACACACAGTGATGTCACAGTACAGGGATAATACACACAGTGATGTCACAGTACAGGGATAATACACACAGTGATGTCACAGTACAGAGATAATACACACAGTGATGTCACAGTACAGGGATAATACACACAGTGATGTCACAGTACAGGGATAATACACACAGTGATGTCACAGTACAGGGATAATACACACAGTGATGTCACAGTACAGGATAATACACACAGTGATGTCACAGTACAGGGATAATACACACAGTGATGTCACAGTACAGGGATAATACACACAGTGATGTCACAGTACAGGGATAATACACACAGTGATGTCACAGTACAGGGATAATACACACAGTGATGTCACAGTACAGGATAATACACACAGTGATGTCACAGTACAGGGATAATACACACAGTGATGTCACAGTACAGAGATAATACACACAGTGATGTCACAGTACAGGGATAATACACACAGTGATGTCACAGTACAGGGATAATACACACAGTGATGTCACAGTACAGGATAATACACACAGTGATGTCACAGTACAGGGATAATACACACAGTGATGTCACAGTACAGGGATAATACACACAGTGATGTCACAGTACAGGGATAATACACACAGTGATGTCACAGTACAGGATAATACACACAGTGATGTCACAGTACAGGGATAATACACACAGTGATGTCACAGTACAGGGATAATACAGCACAGTGATGTCACAGTACAGGGATAATACACACAGTGATGTCACAGTACAGGGATAATACACACAGTGATGTCACAGTACAGGATAATACACACAGTGATGTCACAGTACAGAGATAATACACACAGTGATGTCACAGTACAGGGATAATACACACAGTGATGTCACAGTACAGGATAATACACACAGTGATGTCACAGTACAGGGATATACACACAGTGATGTCACAGTACAGGATAATACACACAGTGATGTCACAGTACGGGGATAATACACACAGTGATGTCACAGTACAGGGATATACACACAGTGATGTCACAGTACAGGATAATACACACAGTGATGTCACAGTACGGGATAATACACACAGTGATGTCACAGTACAGGATAATACACACAGTGATGTCACAGTACAGGATAATACACACAGTGATGTCACAGTACAGGGATAATACACACAGTGATGTCACAGTACAGGATAATACACACAGTGATGTCACAGAACAGGATAATACACACAGTGATGTCACAGTACAGGGTAATACACACAGTGATGTCACAGTACAGGGATAATACACATAGTGATGTCACAGTACAGGGTAATACACACAGTGATGTCACAGTACAGGGTAATACACATAGTGATGTCACAGTACAGGGTAATACACACAGTGATGTCACAGTACAGGGATAATACACATAGTGATGTCACAGTACAGGGTAATACACACAGTGATGTCACAGTACAGGGTAATACACATAGTGATGTCACAGTACAGGGAAAATACACACGAGTGATGTCACAGTACAGGGATAATACACACAGTGATGTCACAGTACAGGATAATACACACAGTGATGTCACAGTACAGGGATAATACACACAGTGATGTCACAGTACAGAGATAATACACACAGTGATGTCACAGTACAGGATAATACACACAGTGATGTCACAGTACAGGATAATACACACAGTGATGTCACAGTACAGGATAATACACACAGTGATGTCACAGTACAGATAATACACACAGTGATGTCACAGTACAGGGATAATACACACAGTGATGTCACAGTACAGGGTAATACACATAGTGATGTCACAGTACAGGGAAAATACACAGAGTGATGTCACAGTACAGGGATAATACACACAGTGATGTCACAGTACAGGGATAATACACACAGTGATGTCACAGTACAGGGATAATACACACAGTGATGTCACAGTACAGATATAATACACACAGTGATGTCACAGTACAGAGATAATACACACAGTGATGTCACAGTACAGGGATAATACACACAGTGATGTCACAGTACAGGGATAATACACACAGTGATGTCACAGTACAGGGATAATACACACAGTGATGTCACAGTACAGAGATAATACACACAGTGATGTCACAGTACAGAGATAATACACACAGTGATGTCACAGTACAGGATAATACATACAATGATGTCACAGTACAGGATAATACACACAGTGATGTCACAGTACAGGGATAATACACACAGTGATGTCACAGTACAGGGATAATACACACAGTGATGTCACAGTACAGGGATAATACACACAGTGATGTCACAGTACAGGATAATACACACAGTGATGTCACAGTACAGGATAATACACACAGTGATGTCACAGTACAGGGATAATACACACAGTGATGTCACAGTACAGGGATAATACACACAGTGATGTCACAGAACAGGATAATACACACAGTGATGTCACAGTACAGGATAATACACACAGTGATGTCACAGAACAGGATAATACACACAGTGATGTCACAGTACAGGATAATACACACAGTGATGTCACAGTACAGAGATAATACACACAGTGATGTCACAGTACAGGATAATACACACAGTGATGTCACAGTACAGGATAATACACACAGTGATGTCACAGTACAGGGATAATACACACAGTGATGTCACAGTACAGGGATAATACACACAGTGATGTCACAGAACAGGATAATACACACAGTGATGTCACAGTACAGGATAATACACACAGTGATGTCACAGAACAGGATAATACACACAGTGATGTCACAGTACAGGATAATACACACAGTGATGTCACAGTACAGAGATAATACACACAGTGATGTCACAGTACAGGATAATACACACAGTGATGTCACAGTACAGATAATACACACAGTGATGTCACAGTACAGGGATAATACACACAGTGATGTCACAGTACAGAGATAATACACACAGTGATGTCACAGTACAGGATAATACACACAGTGATGTCACAGTACAGGATAATACACACAGTGATGTCACAGTACAGGGATAATACACACAGTGTTGTCACAGAACAGGATAATACACTCAGTGATGTCACAATACAGGATAATACACACAGTGATGTCACAGTACAGGGTAATGCACATAGTGATGTCACAGTACAGGGATAATACACAGAGTGATGTCACAGTACAGGGATAATACACACAGTGATGTCACAGTACAGAGATAATACACACAGTGATGTCACAGTACAGAGATAATACACACAGTGATGTCACAGTACAGGATAATACACACAGTGATGTCACAGTACAGGATAATACACACAGTGATGTCACAGTACAGGATAATACACACAGTGATGTCACAGTACAGGGATAATACACATAGTGATGTCACAGTACAGAGATAATACACACAGTGATGTCACAGTACAGGATAATACACACAGTGATGTCACAGTACAGATAATACACACAGTGATGTCACAGTACAGGGATAATACACACAGTGATGTCACAGTACAGAGATAATACACACAGTGATGTCACAGTACAGAGATAATACACACAGTGATGTCACAGTACAGGGATAATACACAGTGATGTCACAGTACAGGGATAATACACACAGTGATGTCACAGTACAGGATAATACACACAGTGATGTCACAGTACAGGATAATACACACAGTGATGTCACAGTACAGGGATAATACACATAGTGATGTCACAGTACAGGGATAATACACACAGTGATGTCACAGAACAGGATAATACACACAGTGATGTCACAATACAGGATAATACACACAGTGATGTCACAGTACAGGGTAATACACATAGTGATGTCACAGTACAGGGATAATACACAGAGTGATGTCACAGTACAGGATAATACACACAGTGATGTCACAGTACAGAGATAATACACACAGTGATGTCACAGTACAGAGATAATACACACAGTGATGTCACAGTACAGGATAATACACACAGTGATGTCACAGTACAGGATAATACACACAGTGATGTCACAGTACAGGGATAATACACAGTGATGTCACAGTACAGGGATAATACACACAGTGATGTCACAGAACAGGATAATACACACAGTGATGTCACAGTACAGGATAATACACACAGTGATGTCACAGTACAGAGATAATACACACAGTGATGTCACAGTACAGAGATAATACACACAGTGATGTCACAGTACAGAGATAATACACACAGTGATGTCACAGTACAGGGATAATACACACAGTGATGTCACAGTACAGGATAATACACACAGTGATGTCACAGTACAGGGATAATACACACAGTGATGTCACAGTACAGGATAATACACACAGTGATGTCACAGTACAGGATAATACACACAGTGATGTCACAGTACAGGATAATACACACAGTGATGTCACAGTACAGAGATAATACACACAGTGATGTCACAGTACAGGATAATACACACAGTGATGTCACAGTACAGATAATACACACAGTGATGTCACAGTACAGGATAATACACACAGTGATGTCACAGTACAGAGATAATAA